>NC_134361.1:2810239-3182114 GCF_048569485.1 Anomaloglossus baeobatrachus
GCAGAGAAGACCACCAAGATTATTAGAGGAATGGGGGGGCTGCAATACCAAGACAGGAAAAACGAAGGCTTAGGGGGGATCTAATCACAATGTATAAATATATGAGGGGACAGTACAGAGACCTTTCCAAAGATCTTTTTACACCTAGGCCTGCGACTGGAACACGGGGGCATCCGCTACGTCTTGAGGAAAGAAGGTTTAATCACAATCACAGACGAGGATTCTTTACTGTACGAGCAGTGAGACTATGGAACTCTCTGCCGCATGATGTTGTAATGAGTGATTCACTACTAACATTTAAGCAGAGCCTGGACGCCTTTCTTGAAAAATTTAATATTACCAGTTATGTATATTAGATTTTATGACAGGGTATTGATCCAGGGAACTAGTCTGATTGCCGGATGTGGACGAAGGAAGGAATTTTTTCCCCATTGGAACTTGTTTGCCACATTGGGGTTTTTTTGCCTTCCTCTGGATCAACATGTTAGGCTACGGGTTGAACTAGATGGACTTAGGGGCACTTTGCACACTGCGACATCGCAGGTGCGATGTCGGTGGGGTCAAATTGAAAATGACGCACTTCCGGCATCGCATGCGACATCGCAGTGTGTAAAGGCTGGATGATACGATTAACGAGCGCAAAAGCGTCGTTATCGTATCATCGGTACAGCGTCGGCGTAATCCATAATTACGCTGACGCAATGGTCCGATGTTGTTCCTCGCTCCTGCGGCAGCACACATCGCTGTGTGTGAAGTCGCAGGAGCGAGGAACGTCTCCTACCGGCCTCACTGCGGCTTCCGTAGGATATGCGGAAGGAAGGAGGTGGGCTGGATGTTTACATCCTGCTCATCTCCGCCCCTCCGCTCTGATTGGCCGCCTGCCGTGTGACGTCGCAGTGACGCCGCACGACCCGCCCCCTTAACAAGGAGGCGGGTCGCCGGCCACAGGGACGTCGCACGGCAGGTGAGTGTGTGTGTGAAGCTGGCGTAGCGATAACTTTCGCTACGCCAGCTATCACCACATATCGCTGCTGCGACGGGGGCGGGCACTATCGCACTCGGCATCGCAGCATCGGGCTGCGATGTCGTAGTGTGCAAAGCCCGCCTTAGAGTCTCCCTTCAACCTTAAAAACTATGATACTATGATACTATGATGACTCAGAGCGGCAGCGTCCAGTACCATCCAGCGACTTAGAGCGGCAGCGTCCAGTACCATCCAGTGACCTAGAGCGGCAGCGTCCAGTACCATCCAGCGACTTAGAGCGGCAGTGTCCGTACCATCCAGCGACTCAGAGCGGCAGCGTCCAGTACCATCCAGCGACTTAGAGCGGCAGCGTCCAGTACCATCCAGTGACTTAGAGCGCCAGCGTCCAGTACCATCCAGTGAATTAGAGCGGCAGCGTCCAGTACCATCCAGCTACTTAGAGCAGCAGCGTCCAGTACCATCCAGTGACTTAGAGCGGCAGTGTCCAGTACAATCCAGTGACTTAGAGCGGCAGCGTCCAGTACCATCCAGCGACTTAGAGCGGCAGTGTCCAGTACCATCTGTTATGCTCACCGGGGAGTGGCGAGCGTCCGGAGGTGGACCCACTAGACCGTGCACTGGACTCCCCTGAGAAGGCGACCAACAGCGAACCCCTGTACAGGGATTGTGCGGCGCCTCCCCAGAAGGCCTAAATGCATGGCAGCCAGGAACCGGTGGTAGGAGTCTCTGTACGACCAGGCGTAGCTCGGGTACGACGTCTGCAGCAGGCAGAACACGGGTGTGGTACCGGAGATGATCACTGCGGGTATGGCCGGTGACGTCCACTGCGGGTATGGCTGGTGACGTCCACTGCTGGTATGGCCGGTGATGTCCACTGCGGGTATGGCTGGTGATGTCCACTGCTGGTATGGCCGGTGATGTCCACTGCGGGTATGGCTGGTGACGTCCACTGCGGGTATGGCCGGAAGGTACAGACGGCACTACGGTGAGATAGAGTATTAGTAACGGTCAGATAACAAACAGGTAACAGAAGTACAAAGGGGCCTGAACACTAGCAGAGCTGAAGTAGAAGCGTTGCTCGGGCACCTGCTGCCGGGGGAGGTGAACCTAAATACCTATTAGGTAACAGGTGACCTCTGAGGTCACTTCCAGAAAACGGGGCATACCACTTTAAGAAAGGGGGCGTGGCCTCGCGCGCAGCCTAGAGTCACTTACTGCAATTCTGTGTGAGGAAGGGAGACAGGAAGAGGCTGCAGCAGGCCTGGGAGTGGAAGCAGCGTCTGGAGAGCCATGGGACCGGTAAGAGGAAGGCCTTCACTGCCTGGGACTGGGACCAGGAGTGCACGTGGAAGCCATGCTGGGACTGGGCAGATGTGAGGGAGAGTTCCCCCCCGGGGTCTGGTGGGACCAGGCGTTACACCATCCAGCGACTTAGAGCGGCATCGTCCAGTACCATCCAGCGACTTAGAGCGGCAGCATCCAGTACCAATTAGTGACTTAGAGCGGCAGCGTCCAGTACCATCCAGTGACTTAGAGCGGCAGCATCCAGTACCATCCAGTGACTTAGAGCGGCAGCATCCAGTACCATCCAGTGACTTAGAGCGGCAGCGTCCAGTACCATCCAGTGACTTAGAGCGGCAGCATCCAGTACCATCCAGTGACTTAAGGCTGCTTTACACCAGACAATCTATCGTGCGATAGATCGTCGGGGTCACGGATTTTGTGACGCACATCCGGCATCGCTGGCGATGCCGGCCTGTGTGACACCTCCTAGCGACGCAGTATCGCTCACAAATCGTGAGTCGGGTACTGCTCGCTAGGTTCAATAATATCTTTTAATTTAGTTGACCATCGTTTCCGTGGTAGCACACGCCGCGCCGTGTGACACCACGGGAACGATGAGCAGCTCACCTGCCTCCCGCGGCCGCCGCCGGCTCTATGTGGAAGGAAGGAGGTGGGCGGGATTTTTACGTCCCGCTCATCTCCGCCCCTCCGCTTCTATTGGCCGGCGGCCGTGTGACGTCGCTGTGACGCCGAACGTCCCTCCCACTCCAGGAAGTGGACGTTCGCCGCCCACAGCGAGGTTGCACGAGAGCTAAGTATGTGTGACGGGGGTTACTTACTTTGTGCGACACGGGCAGCGATTTGCCCGTGACGCAAAAAGGACGGCGGCACGTACGATCGATTGTGAAATCACACAATCGGTCGTACCGTGTAAAGCAGGCTTTAGAGCGGCAGCGTCCAGTACCATCCAGTGACTTAGAGCGGCAGTGTCCAGTACCATCCAGTGACTTAGAGCGGCAGCGTCCAGTACCATCTAGTGACTTAGAGCGGCAGCGTCCAGTACCATCCAGTGACTTAGAGCGGCAGCGTCCAGTACCATCCAGCGACTTAGAGCGTCAGCGTCCAGTACCATCCAGTGACTTAGAGCGGCAGCGTCCAGTACCATCTAGTGACTTAGAGCGGCAGCGTCCAGTACCATCCAGTGACTTAGAGCGGCAGCGTCCAGTACCATCCAGTGACTTAGAGCGGCAGCGTCCAGTACCATCAAGTGACTTAGAGCGGCAGCGTCCAGTACCATCTAGTGACTTACAGCGGCAGTGTCAAGTACCATCCAGCGACTTAGAGCGGCATCGTCCAGTACCATCTAGCGACTTAGAGCGGCAGCGTCCAGTACCATCTAGTGACTTAGAGCGGCAGTGTCCGTACCATCCAGTGACTTAGAGCGGCAGCGTCCAGTACCATCCAGTGACTTAGAGCGGCAGCGTCCAGTACCATCTAGTGACTTAGAGCGGCAGCGTCCAGTACCATCCAGTGACTTAGAGCGGCAGCGTCCAGTACCATCCAGTGACTTAGAGCGGCAGCATCCAGTACCATCCAGTGACTTAGAGCGGCAGCGTCCAGTACCATCCAGTGACTTAGAGCGGCAGCGTCCAGTACCATCTAGTGACTTAGAGCTGCAGCGTCCAGTACCATCTAGTGACTTAGAGCGGCAGTGTCCGTACCATCCAGTGGCTTAGAGCGGCAGCGTCCAGTACCATCCAGTGACTTAGAGCGGCAGCGTCCAGTACCATCCAGCGACTTAGAGCGGCAGTGTCCGTAACATCCAGTGACTCAGAGCAGCAGCGTCCAGTACCATCCAGCGACTTAGAGCGGCAGCATCCAGTACCATCCAGTGACTTAGTGCGGCAGCGTCCAGTACCATCTAGTGACTTACAGCGGCAGCGTCCAGTACCATCCAGCGACTTAGAGCGGCAGCGTCCAGTACCATCCAGTGACTTAGAGCGGCAGCGTCCAGTACCATCCAGTGACCTAGAGCGACAGCGTCCAGTACCATCTAGTGACTTAGAGCGGCAGCGTCCAGTACCATCCAGCGACTTAGAGCGGCAGTGTCCGTACCATCCAGCGACTCAGAGCGGCAGCGTCCAGTACCATCCAGCGACTCAGAGCGGCAGCGTCCAGTACCATCCAGCGACTTAGAGCGGCAGTGTCCAGTACCATCCAGTGACTTAGAGCCGCAGCGTCCAGTACCATCTAGTGACCTAGAGCGGCAGCGTCCAGTACCATCCAGCGACTTAGAGCGGCAGTGTCCGTACCATCCAGCGACTCAGAGCGGCAGCGTCCAGTACCATCCAGCGACTTAGAGCGGCAGCGTCCAGTACCATCCAGTGACTTAGAGCGGCAGCGTCCAGTACCATCCAGTGACTTAGAGCGGCACCGTCCAGTACCATCCAGTGACTTAGAGCGGCAGCGTCCAGTACCATCCAGCTACTTAGAGCAGCAGCGTCCAGTACCATCCAGTGACTTAGAGCGGCAGCGTCCAGTACCATCCAGCGACTTAGAGCGGCAGCGTCCAGTACCATCTGTTATGCTCACCGGGGAGCGGCGAGCGTCCGGAGGTGGACCCACTAGACCGTGCACTGGACTCCCCTGAGAAGGCGACCAACAGCGAACCCCTGTACAGGGATTGTGCAGCACCTCTCCAGAAGGCCTAAATGCATGGCAGCCAGGAACCGGTGGTAGGAGTCTCTGTACGACCAGGCGTAGCTCGGGTACGACGTCTGCAGCAGGCAGAACACGGGTGTGGTACCGGAGATGTTCACTGCGGGTATGGCTGGTGACGTCCACTGCTGGTATGGCCGGTGATGTCCACTGCGGGTATGGCTGGTGACGTCCACTGCGGGTATGGCCGGAAGGTACAGACGGCACTACGGTGAGATAGAGTATTAGTAACGGTCAGATAACAAACAGGTAACAGAAGTACAAAGGGGCCTGAACACTAGCAGAGCTGAAGTAGAAGCGTTGCTCGGGCACCTGCTGCCGGGGGAGGTGAACCTAAATACCTATTAGGTAACAGGTGACCTCTGAGGTCACTTTCAGAAAACGGGGCATACCACTTTAAGAAAGGGGGCGTGGCCTCGCGCGTAGCCTAGAGTCACTTACTGCAATTCTGTGTGAGGAAGGGAGACAGGAAGAGGCTGCAGCAGGCCTGGGAGTGGGAGCAGCGTCTGGAGAGCCATGGGACCAGTAAGAGGAAGGCCTTCACTGCCTGGGACTGGGACCAGGAGTGCACGTGGAAGCCATGCTGGGACTGGGCAGATGTGAGGGAGAGTTCCCCCCCCGGGGTCTGGTGGGACCAGGCGTTACACCATCCAGCGACTTAGAGCGGCATCGTCCAGTACCATCCAGCGACTTAGAGCGGCAGCATCCAGTACCAATCAGTGACTTAGAGCGGCAGCGTCCAGTACCTATCCAGTGACTTAGAGCGGCAGCATCCAGTACCATCCAGTGACTTAGAGCGGCAGCATCCAGTACCATCCAGTGACTTAGAGCGGCAGCGTCCAGTACCATCCAGTGACTTAGAGCGGCAGCATCCAGTACCATCCAGTGACTTAGAGCGGCAGCGTCCAGTACCATCCAGCTACTTAGAGCAGCAGCGTCCAGTACCATCCAGTGACTTAGAGCGGCAGTGTCCAGTACAATCCAGTGACTTAGAGCGGCAGCGTCCAGTACCATCCAGCGACTTAGAGCGGCAGCGTCCAGTACCATCTGTTATGCTCACCGGGGAGTGGCGAGCGTCCGGAGGTGGACCCACTAGACCGTGCACTGGACTCCCCTGAGAAGGCGACCAACAGCGAACCCCTGTACAGGGATTGTGCGGCGCCTCCCCAGAAGGCCTAAATGCATGGCAGCCAGGAACCGGTGGTAGGAGTCTCTGTACAACCAGGCGTAGCTCGGGTACGACGTCTGCAGCAGGCAGAACATGGGTGTGGTACCGGAGATGTTCACTGCGGGTATGGCCGGTGACGTACACTGCGGGTATGGCTGGTGACGTCCACTGCTGGTATGGCCGATGATGTCCACTGCGGGTATGGCTGGTGACGTCCACTGCGGGTATGGCCGGAAGGTACAGACGGCACTACGGTGAGATAGAGTATTAGTAACGGTCAGATAACAAACAGGTAACAGAAGTACAAAGGGGCCTGAACACTAGCAGAGCTGAAGTAGAAGCGTTGCTCGGGCACCTGCTGCCGGGGGAGGTGAACCTAAATACCTATTAGGTAACAGGTGACCTCTGAGGTCACTTCCAGAAAACAGGGCATACCACTTTAAGAAAGGGGGCATGGCCTCGCGCGCAGTCTAGAGTCACTTACTGCAATTCTGTGTGAGGAAGGGAGATAGGAAGAGGCTGCAGCAGGCCTGGGAGTGGGAGCAGCGTCTGGAGAGCCATGGGACCAGTAAGAGGAAGGCCTTCACTGCCTGGGACTGGGACCAGGAGTGCACGTGGAAGCCATGCTGGGACTGGGCAGATGTGAGGGAGAGTTCCCCCCCGGGGTCTGGTGGGACCAGGCGTTACACCATCCAGCGACTTAGAGCGGCATCGTCCAGTACCATCCAGCGACTTAGAGCGGCAGCATCCAGTACCATCCAGTGACTTAGAGCGGCAGCGTCCAGTACCATCCAGTGACTTAGAGCGGCAGCATCCAGTACCATCCAGTGACTTAGAGTGGCAGCGTCCAGTACCATCCAGTGACTTAGAGCGGCAGCGTCCAGTACCATCTAGTGACTTAGAGCGGCAGTGTCCGTACCATCCAGTGACTTAGAGCGGCAGCGTTCAGTACCATCCAGTGACTTAGAGCGGCAGCGTTCAGTACCATCTAGTGACTTAGAGCGGCAGCATCCAGTACCAATCAGTGAGTTAGAGCGGCAGCGTCCAGTACCATCCAGTGACTTAGAGCGGCAGCATCCAGTACCATCCAGTGAGTTAGAGCGGCAGCGTCCAGTACCATCCAGTGACTTAGAGCGGCAGTGTCCAGTACCATCCAGTGACTTAGAGCGGCAGCGTCCAGTACCATCTAGTGACTTAGAGCTGCAGCGTCCAGTACCATCTAGTGACTTAGAGCGGCAGCGTCCAGTACCATCCAGTGACTTAGAGCGGCAGCATCCAGTACCATCCAGTGACTTAGAGCGGCAGCGTCCAGTACCATCCAGTGACTTAGAGCGGCAGTGTCCGTACCATCCAGTGACTTAGAGCGGCAGCGTTCAGTACCATCTAGTGACTTAGAGCGGCAGCATCCAGTACCAATCAGTGACTTAGAGCGGCAGCGTCCAGTACCATCCAGTGACTTAGAGCGGCAGCATCCAGTACCATCCAGTGACTTAGAGCGGCAGCGTCCAGTACCATCCAGTGACTTAGAGCGGCAGTGTCCAGTACCATCCAGTGACTTAGAGCGGCAGCGTCCAGTACCATCTAGTGACTTAGAGCTGCAGCGTCCAGTACCATCTAGTGACTTAGAGCGGCAGTGTCCGTACCATCCAGTGACTTAGAGCGGCAGCGTCCAGTACCATCTAGTGACTTAGAGCGGCAGCGTCCAGTACCATCCAGCGACTTAGAGCGGCAGTGTCCGTACCATCCAGTGACTTAGAGCGGCAGCGTCCAGTACCATCCAGCGACTTAGAGCGGCAGCGTCCAGTACCATCCAATGACTTAGAGTGGCAGCGTCCAGTACCATCCAGTGACCTAGAGCGGCAGCGTCCAGTAACATCTAGTGACTTAGAGCGGCAGCGTCCAGTACCATCTAGTGACTTAGAGCGGCAGCGTCCATTACCATCCAGCGACTTAGAACGGCAGTGTCCGTACCATCCAGCGACTCAGAGCGGCAGCGTCCAGTACCATCTAGTGACTTACAGCGGCAGTGTCAAGTACCATCCAGCGACTTAGAGCGGCATCGTCCAGTACCATCTAGCGACTTAGAGCGGCAGCGTCCAGTACCATCTAGTGACTTAGAGCGGCAGTGTCCGTACCATCCAGTGACTTAGAGCGGCAGCGTCCAGTACCATCCAGTGACTTAGAGCGGCAGCGTCCAGTACCATCTAGTGACTTAGAGCGGCAGCGTCCAGTACCATCCAGTGACTTAGAGCGGCAGCGTCCAGTACCATCCAGTGACTTAGAGCGGCAGCATCCAGTACCATCCAGTGACTTAGAGCGGCAGCGTCCAGTACCATCCAGTGACTTAGAGCGGCAGCGTCCAGTACCATCTAGTGACTTAGAGCTGCAGCGTCCAGTACCATCTAGTGACTTAGAGCGGCAGTGTCCGTACCATCCAGTGGCTTAGAGCGGCAGCGTCCAGTACCATCCAGTGACTTAGAGCGGCAGCGTCCAGTACCATCCAGCGACTTAGAGCGGCAGTGTCCGTAACATCCAGTGACTCAGAGCAGCAGCGTCCAGTACCATCCAGCGACTTAGAGCGGCAGCATCCAGTACCATCCAGTGACTTAGTGCGGCAGCGTCCAGTACCATCTAGTGACTTACAGCGGCAGCGTCCAGTACCATCCAGCGACTTAGAGCGGCAGCGTCCAGTACCATCCAGTGACTTAGAGCGGCAGCGTCCAGTACCATCCAGTGACCTAGAGCGACAGCGTCCAGTACCATCTAGTGACTTAGAGCGGCAGCGTCCAGTACCATCCAGCGACTTAGAGCGGCAGTGTCCGTACCATCCAGCGACTCAGAGCGGCAGCGTCCAGTACCATCCAGCGACTCAGAGCGGCAGCGTCCGGTACCATCCAGCGACTTAGAGCGGCAGTGTCCAGTACCATCCAGTGACTTAGAGCCGCAGCGTCCAGTACCATCTAGTGACCTAGAGCGGCAGCGTCCAGTACCATCCAGCGACTTAGAGCGGCAGTGTCCGTACCATCCAGCGACTCAGAGCGGCAGCGTCCAGTACCATCCAGCGACTTAGAGCGGCAGCGTCCAGTACCATCCAGTGACTTAGAGTGGCAGCGTCCAGTACCATCCAGTGACTTAGAGCGGCACCGTCCAGTACCATCCAGTGACTTAGAGCGGCAGCGTCCAGTACCATCCAGCTACTTAGAGCAGCAGCGTCCAGTACCATCCAGTGACTTAGAGCGGCAGCGTCCAGTACCATCCAGCGACTTAGAGCGGCAGCGTCCAGTACCATCTGTTATGCTCACCGGGGAGCGGCGAGCGTCCGGAGGTGGACCCACTAGACCGTGCACTGGACTCCCCTGAGAAGGCGACCAACAGCGAACCCCTGTACAGGGATTGTGCAGCACCTCTCCAGAAGGCCTAAATGCATGGCAGCCAGGAACCGGTGGTAGGAGTCTCTGTACGACCAGGCGTAGCTCGGGTACGACGTCTGCAGCAGGCAGAACACGGGTGTGGTACCGGAGATGTTCACTGCGGGTATGGCCGGTGACGTCCACTGCGGGTATGGCTGGTGACGTCCACTGCTGGTATGGCCGGTGATGTCCACTGCGGGTATGGCTGGTGACGTCCACTGCGGGTATGGCCGGAAGGTACAGACGGCACTACGGTGAGATAGAGTATTAGTAACGGTCAGATAACAAACAGGTAACAGAAGTACAAAGGGGCCTGAACACTAGCAGAGCTGAAGTAGAAGCGTTGCTCGGGCACCTGCTGCCGGGGGAGGTGAACCTAAATACCTATTAGGTAACAGGTGACCTCTGAGGTCACTTTCAGAAAACGGGGCATACCACTTTAAGAAAGGGGGCGTGGCCTCGCGCGTAGCCTAGAGTCACTTACTGCAATTCTGTGTGAGGAAGGGAGACAGGAAGAGGCTGCAGCAGGCCTGGGAGTGGGAGCAGCGTCTGCAGAGCCATGGGACCGGTAAGAGGAAGGCCTTCACTGCCTGGGACTGGGACCAGGAGTGCACGTGGAAGCCATGCTGGGACTGGGCAGATGTGAGGGAGAGTTCCCCCCCCGGGGTCTGGTGGGACCAGGCGTTACACCATCCAGTGACTTAGAGCGGCAGCGTCCAGTACCATCCAGCGACTTAGAGCGGCAGCGTCCAGTACCATCCAGTGACTTAGAGCGGCAGCGTCCAGTACCATCCAGTGACCTAGAGTGGCAGCGTCCAGTACCATCCAGTGACTTAGAGCGGCAGCGTCCAGTACCATCCAGTGACTTAGAGCGGCAGCGTCCAGTACCATCTAGTGACTTAGAGCGGCAGCGTCCAGTACCATCCAGCGACTTAGAACATCAGTGTCCGTACCATCCAGCAACTCAGAGCGGCAGCGTCCAGTACCATCCAGCGACTTAGAGCGGCAGCGTCCAGTACCATCCAGTGACTTAGAGCGGCAGCGTCCAGTACCATCCAGTGACCTAGAGCGGCAGCGTCCAGTACCATCCAGTGACTTAGAGCGGCAGCGTCCAGTACCATCTTGTGCCATGTGTACCGTAGGTAACGACCATTGTCACCACCATTTACCATCAGCATTTTCCCCAACTTTCCAAGACTCCTGAATGCTGTGGATAATAATATGGAACAGAATGCAGATTTAGCACCACTGGGTTATGGCGGCCATATTGGTTTCCACCCAGTTTTGTCAGATATTTCTGCCCCACCTGAATACAATTCTTAATTAGTTTCATAGTTTCATAGTTTTTAAGGTTGAAGGGAGACTCTAAGTCCATCTAGTTCACCCCGTAGCCTAACATGTTGATCCAGAGGAAGGCAAAAAAAACCCCAATGTGGCAAACAAGTTCCAATGGGGAAAAAATGTCCTTCCTTCGTCCACATCCGGCAATCAGACTAGTTCCCTGGATCAATACCCTGTCATAAAATCCAATATACATAACTGGTAATATTACATTTTTCAATTAATGCGATCAGGCTCTGCTTAAATTTTACTTGTGAATCCCTCAATACAACATCATGCGGCAGAGAGCTCCATAGTCTCACTGCTCGTACAGTAAAGAATCCTCCTCTGTGATTATGATTAAACCTTCTTTCCTCAAGACGTAGCGGATGCCCCCGTGTTCCAGTCGCAGGCCTAGGTGTAAAGAGATCTTTGGAAAGGTCTCTGTACTGTCCCCTCATATATTTATACATTGTGATTAGATCCCCCTAAGCCTTTGTTTTTCCTAACTAACTAACCCCAAGTTTAATAACCTGTCTTGGTATTGCAGCCCCCCCATTCCTCTAATAATTTTGGTCGCTCTTCTATCTACCTGTAAGATTATGCTATTTATAACCTTCTATACTTTTGCTAACAAGAAATGCATCCATTCCTCTCTTAAATTCATTCAGTGAGTGGCCATCACCACTTCCTCAGGAAGAGAGTTCCAGAGCCTCACTGCTCTTACCGTGAAGAACCCTCTTCTATGCTGATGTAGGAATTTTCTTTCCTCCAATCGAAGAGAATGCCCCCTTGTTCTTGTCATAGTCCTTGGTACAAACAGATCATGGGAGAGATCTCTATATGGCCCTCTGATATATATGTACATATTTATTAGGTCTCCCCTAAGTCTTCTCTTTTCTAGAGTAAATAGACCTAATTTTGATAACCTTTCCGTGTATTGTAATGCAATAGCGTGAACAACATAAAGTCTCCTACGTGCAGGATTCTCTTATTATTCTATCATAAAGTCAGAATTCTCTGTGATGAACATGTTATTGTCCGGATGGTCCGAGGCTGCGGAGTCGCTCTGCGGACAATCAGTGACTCGTCCATACAAACCACCACAAAGGAGTAGAACGCCACCGCCCGACCCAAGAGGGGCTGTATCCATTGTCATAGGAGAAGGAAAAGCTGGGTCAGTCACCTCACAGGGCGGCGCATGCACTGTATCCTCTGCTTTCTGACGTGACCTTGTGATATGGCGGGTGTTGTAGGTGAAGGATGGGCAGCGGCGGAGCCATAATGATGGCCGTGAAGGTCAGCTCTTCGGTTAAGGAATATTTGTCGGTGACATGACGAGACATGGAGACAGCACTATCTGTGCCTTCTCCATTTATATAGAGCCCAGGAGACAGATCTATCTGTGCATATAGATATAGACAGGAAAGCGGTACTATTATACCAACAATTTATATTCAGAAATGAGCAGGAAGTACTATCTGTGCCTTCACTATTTATACAGAGACCAGGAGACAGATCTATCTGTGCATATAGATATAGACAGGAAAGTGGTACTATTATACCAACAATGTATATTCAGAAATGAGAAGGCAGTACTATCTGAACCTACAATACTTATGGAAAGAGACAAGGAAGCAGAACTATCTGTGCCTTCGCCATTTATACAGAGACCAGGAGACAGATCTATCTGTGCATATAGATATAGACAGGAAAGTGGTACTATTATACCAACAATTTATATTCAGAAATGAGGAGGCAGTACTATCTGAACCTACAATACTTATAGGAAGAGACAAGGAGGCAGAACTGTCTGTGCCTTCACCATTTATACAGAGACCAGGAGACAGATCTACTGTATCTGTGCATATAGCTATAGACAGGAAAGCGGTACTATTATACCAACAATTTATATTGAGAAATGAGCAAGCAGTACTATCTGTACTTACACTACTTATAGAAAATTACAAGGAGGCAGAACTATCTGTGTATGCAGTTACAGAAGGCAGTACTACTTGTAACTATATAGTTCACATTTACAATGAGAAATGGGCAGGCAGTACTATCTATATCAACTTCACTTATAGGAAGAGACAAGGCAGCAGAACTATCTGTGTATGCAGTTATAAACAAGAAGGCAGTACTACTTAGAATTACATAATTTACATTGAGAAATGGCGTGCAGTATTATCTGTAGCTACATACTTTGTAGGAAGAGACAGAGAGGTAGTACTATCCATATCTACATTATCCATATCACTTACAGGTAGAGACAGAAAGGCAGTACTATCTGTACCTACATCTTTCACAGGCGAGAGAGAAAGGCAGTACTGTCTGTATGTACATACTTTACATTGAGAGACAAGAAAGCAGTACAATCTGTATATTATTTTATATGTTCAAAGTTCGTGTGCTTGGCGCTGACCATGGAGTTAAACCCTTGGACCTCCCTAGGGACCCCTCCTCCAATCTGTCCATCAATCAGAGCGGGAATTGCACAGATAACTGTAATTAATATCTTCTCTATCTCTTGAAGCAAGTGTAAGGCGTTAATTTCTGGAGCGGCTGCCATTTCGCGGCTCTGTTACCGCTTCTCCCGTCACACACTGAAGGTTTATCACATCCTTTGAATAACGGCCTCTGTGTAGCCTCTGGTTCCTGCACGCTGCAGTCGTCATCACTGTGTCTGCTCTGATTACTGCGATGAAAAGTAATTTAATAGTGACGAGAAGAAAATATTGCCATCGGCACCCCTCCCTTATGTCACACTTCTGGATCCATGCAGACCCTTCATTGCTAGTCTTGTAGCGTTTAAAGGGATCAACGTTATCTTATAATAACCTCAGGTGTGAATTCTCCTTTGCGTCTTAACTGCATCATATCTCTGCTGGCTCACTGAGAGGCTTCTCTCTCTGTGTGTTGATAGCTTTTTTGCCTGCTCTTTACCAATCCAATGATGTCTCCTCCCACAAACACTGGGTACTTACAATTGCTAATTTTCCCCTTCTACCCAGTTAATTCTTCACTTTTCTCAGTTCTATGTAGAAACAGGAAGTCACACTCCCCTGACCCTGCAGCTCCCGCCTTCCCCTGACAGGGACTTTAGAGTTATGACTCCTGCAGGGAAAACATCATTCCAGTTTCTACATGAGCTTAGGATTCAGGTAGTCTGTTATCAATCACGTGATGTTAGAGACATAATGGAAAAGAGAAGAATTAACTGGTAGAAGGGCAAAAGAAATAACTGTAAGGGCATAGTGCTATATAATACGATGATTGCAAAATTTTAAGAGGATAAAAACTTTGATGGGAGCACTGCTTTAAAGTTACTGCATAGATAATATATTTACACCAACTTAAGGGTGCTTTACACGCTGCGACATCGCTAGCGATAGCTAGAGATGTCGTGCGCGATAGCACCTGCCCACGTCGCTGTTTCGTCATGGGGGTGATCGTTGCCGTAGGGAACAATATCGCTACGGCAGCGTCACACGCACATACCTGCTTAGCGACGTCGCTGGAGACACCGAACAATCTCTCCTTTAAGGGGACGGTTCATTCAGTGTCACAGTGGCGTCACTAAGCGGCCGCCCAATAGCAGAGGAGGAGCGGAGATGAGCGGCCGGAACATGCCGCTCACCTCCTTCCTTCCGCATTGCCGGTGGACGCAGGTAAGGAGATGTTCGTCGTTCCTGCGGTGTCACACATAGCGATGTGTGATGCCGCAGGAACGACGAACAACCAGCGGCATGCACCACCAACGATATTATGAAAAGGAGCGACGTGTCAACGATCAACAATTTTTGACGTTTTTGCAATCGTTGATCATCGCTCCTTTTAGTCACACACAACGATATCGCTAACAGCGCCGGATGTGCGTCACAAACACCGTGACCCCGACGATATATCAGTAGCGATGTCGTTGTGTGTAAAGTACCCTTTAGTAAAGTGGAGAAAGAGGTTGTCTTTGTAATGTGCCTTACAGTACCACGGGGTCATGTGTGAAATCTGAGCAGCAGTGGGTCGATGTGCAGGAGCGGTATCTGGGCCCCGCATCTAATAACCTGCCTGTGATTGTGAAGCCTGACATTTCCCATAGTCCATGCTCTCTCCTGGGCCCTGGTCACACGTAAGATTTGTCCTGGACCTGAGGCTGAAGCTGGGCAGAAGGCCGCACCCTCTGATACCTCCACTCCTGTGATAGAGTCTGATATCTGCATTAGTGCGTGGCTCCAGCCGCCCCTGCCTGCAGCCGACACTTTAATCCACTGCTAATTGCACTTCAAGCCGAAAACTATTTTTTTCTCTTCAATTTACCCCTTAGATCATAATGAAAGACATCTGTCTGTGGTCAGGTAGATAACGTGGACGCAGTCCAAGCAGGTGGCTGAGCTCGGCAGGAAGAAGCTTTGATTATAGCAGCAAATTTGTATAAATGAATGGTAATGCAGGGAAATGGCAGTTCTGCGCAGATCCCTGCACCGCTCCCTGTGTGGCTCCCTACGCCACTCCCTGTGTGGCTCCCTGCACCGCTCCCTGTGCTGCTCCCTGTGTGGCTCCCTACGCCACTCTTTGTGTGGCTCCCTGCACCACTCCCTGCGCTGCTCCCTGTGTGGCTCTCTGCGCCACTCCCTGTGCCGCTCCCTGTGTGGCTCTCTGCGCCACTCCCTGTGCCGCTCCCTGTGTGGCTCCCTACGCCACTCCCTGTGTGGCTCCCTGCGCCAGTCCCTTTGTGGCTCCCTGCACCGCTCTCTGTGTGGCTCCCTGCGCCGCTCCCTGTGTGGCTCCCTGCTCCGCTCCCTGTGTGGCTCCCTGCGCCGCTCCCTGTGTGGCTCCCTGCTCCGCTCCCTGTGTGGCTCCCTGCACCGCTCCCTGTGTGGCTCCCTGCTCCGCTCCCTGTGTGGCTCCCTGCGCCGCTCCCTGTGTGGCTCCCTATGCGGCTCCCTGTGTGGCTCCCTGCGCAGCTCCCTGTGTGGCTCCCTGCGCAGCTCCCTGTGTGGCTCCCTACGCAGCTCCCTGTGTGGCTCCCTACGCAGCTCCCTGTGTGGCTCCCTGCGCCAGTCCCTTTGTGGCTCCCTGCACCGCTCCCTGTGTGGCTCCCTGCGCCGCTCCCTGTGTGGCTCCCTGCTCCGCTCCCTGTGTGGCTCCCTGCGCCGCTCCCTGTGTGGCTCCCTATGCGGCTCCCTGTGTGGCTCCCTACGTGGCTCCCTGTGTGGCTCCCTGCGCAGCTCCCTGTGTGGCTCCCTACGCAGCTCCCTGTGTGGCTCCCTACGTGGCTGCATGTGTGGCTCCCTACGCGGCTCCCTATGTGCCTCCCTACACCGCTCCCTGTGTGGCTCCCTGTGTGGCTCCCTACGCGGCTCCTTGTGTGGCTCACTACGCGGCTCCCTGTGTGTCTCCCTGCACCGCTCCCTGTGTGGCTCCCTACACCACTCCCTGTGTGGCTCCCTGCACCGCTCCCTGTGTGGCTCCCTGCACCGCTCCCTGTGTGGCTCCCTGCACTGCTCCCTGTGTGACTCCCTGTGCCGCTCTTTGTGTGGCTCCCTACGCGGCTCCCTGCACCGCTCGCTGTGTGGCTCCCTACACCACTCCCTATGTGGCTCCCTGCACCGCTCCCTGTGTGGCTCCCTGCACCGCTCCCTGTGTGCCTCCCTGCACCGCTCCCTGTGTGCCTGCCTGCACCGCTCCCTGTGTGGCTCCCTGCACCGCTACCTGTGTGGCTCCCTGCACTGCTACCTGTGTGGCTCCCTGCACCGCTCCCTGTGTGCCTCCCTGCACCGCTCCCTGTGTGCCTCCCTGCACCGCTCCCTGTGTGGCTCCCTGCACCACTCCCTGTTCCGCTCTTTGTGTGGCTCCCTGCGCCACTCCCTGCGTGGCTCCTTGCACCGCTCCCTGTGTGCCTCCCTGCACCGCTCCCTGTGTGGCTCCCTGCACTGCTCCCTGTGTGGCTCCCTGCACCGCTCCCTGTGTGCCTCCCTGCACCGCTCCCTGTGTGCCTCCCTGCACCGCTCCCTGTGTGCCTCCCTGCACCGCTCCCTGTGTGCCTTCCTGCACCGCTCCCTGTGTGTCTCCCTGCACCGCTCCCTGTGTGGCTCCCTGCGCCGCTCCCTGTGTGCCTCCCTGCGCCGCTCCCTGTGTGCCTCCCTGCGCCGCTCCCTGTGTGCCTCCCTGCACCGCTCCCTGTGTGCCTCCCTGCACGCCTTCCTGCACTGCTCCCTGCGCCGCTCCCTGTGTGGCTCCCTGCACCGCTCCCTGTGTGGCTCCCTGCACTGCTCCCTGTGTGGCTCCCTGCACCGCTCCCTGTGTGGCTCCCTGCACTGCTCCCTGTGTGCCTCCCTGCGCCGCTCCCTGTGTGCCTCCCTGCGCCACTCCCTGTGTGTCTCCCTGCACTGCTCCCTGTGTGCCTCCCTGCACCGCTCCCTGTGTGCCTCCCTGCACCGCTCCCTGTGTGTCTCCCTGCACTGCTCCCTGTGTGCCTCCCTGCGCCGCTCCCTGTGTGTCTCCCTGCACTGCTCCCTGTGTGCCTCCCTGCACCGCTCCCTGTGTGCCTCCCTGCACCGCTCCCTGTGTGTCTCCTTGCACCGCTCCCTGTGTGCCTCCCTGCGCCGCTCCCTGTGTGTCTCCCTGCACCGCTCCCTGTTTGTCTCCCTGCACTGCTCCCTGTGTGGCTCCCTGCACTGCTCCCTGTGTGCCTCCCTGCACTAATCCCTGTGTGTCTCCCTGCACTGCTCCCTGTGTGTCTCCCTGCACTGCTCCCTGTGTGCCTCCCTGCACTGCTCCCTGTGTGCCTCCCTGCGCCGCTCCCTGTGTGTCTCCCTGCACTGCTCCCTGTTTGTCTCCCTGCACTGCTCCCTGTGTGGCTCCCTGCACTGCTCCCTGTGTGCCTCCCTGCACTGATCCCTGTGTGGCTGCCTGCGCCGCTCCCTGTGTGCCTCCCTCCGCCGCTGCCTGTGTGCTTCCCTGCACCGCTCCCTATGTGCCTCCCTGCACCGCTCCCTGTGTGTCTCCCTGCGCCGCTCCCTGTGTGCCTCCCTCCGCCGCTGCCTGTGTGGCTCCCTGCCCCACTCCCTGTGTGGCTCCCTGCACCGCTGCCTGCGTGCTTCCCTGCACCGCTCCCTATGTGCCTCCCTGCACTGCTCCCTGTGTGGCTCCCTGCACTGCTCCCTGTGTGCCTCCCTGCACTGCTCCCTGTGTGGCTGCCTGCGCCGCTCCCTATGTGCCTCCCTGCACCGCTCCCTATGTGCCTCCCTGCACCGCTCCCTGTGTGTCTCCCTGCGCCGCTGCCTGTGTGCCTCCCTCCGCCGCTGCCTGTGTGCTTCCCTGCACCGCTCCCTGTGTGCCTCCCTCCGCCGCTGCCTGTGTGGCTCCCTGCCCCACTCCCTGTGTGGCTCCCTGCACCGCTCCCTGTGTGCCTCCCTGCGCCGCTGCCTGTGTGTCTCCCTGCACCGCTCCCTGTGTGGCTCCCTGCACTGCTCCCTGTGTGTCTCCCTGCACCGCTCCTGGTGTGTCTCCCTGCGCCACTCCCTGTGTGGCTCCCTGCACCGCTCCCTGTGTGCCTCCCTGCGCCGCTGCCTGTGTGCCTCCCTGCACCGCTCCCTATGTGCCTCCCTGCACCGCTCCCTGTGTGCCTCCCTGCACCGCTCCCTGTGTGCCTCCCTGCACCGCTCCCTATGTGCCTCCCTGCACCGCTCCCTGTGTGCCTCCCTGCACCGCTCCCTGTGTGCCTCCCTGCGCCGCTGCCTACACTGCCCCGCACATTTAATACTTCCAGGGTCATCATGTGTGGGTGTTTAAGTCATTTCTCTTTTTGTCTTCTGATATTAATTGCCGTTTTTGGTGCTAAATTCCTCAATATGGCACAAGCAATTCATAAATCTGACACAAAGTCAAAAATAGACTCTAAAATTGTGCATACTTAAAAATACATAAAGGATGGACAGGAGGGAAGTTGTGCCAAATGTAGCAATTTTCTTTTTTAAAAAGTCGCAATTGACAAATTAGACAAAAATATCTGGAATCATTAGGCCCTGCCCACAAAGCGGAAAACCAAAAAGAAGAGGAGCACATGTGAAATCGACTAGAGGGGCACAAATACAATAATGAATTGGGTGGAAACAAAAAAGGCACAAAACACAAACTAGACAATAACCAGCGCAGGACAATGACGAATCAGGGCCTTCGTGATCTCTTCTACGTTCACTCTCAGCAGGTGTGGTGAAAACAAGTCAGATTCAGCAACTCGTGCCGGGAATTAAATCATAGAGTCCAAAAGCAAAAATTCAGACCTTACACATTTCAAATCAAGAAGGCGATCAAGAAATATTGATCTGTGGCCAATGCCTCAATATCAATTAGTAATTTCCTACCAGCCATCCTCACCTCAGATCTAGAAAGCCTGAGGATGGTGGAAATATTCGACCTTGATAATATCAGCTGCTGGGTAAGTCATAGAATAAAGTGCGAGCAGGAGGACCGCAAACAAAATCCCATCCTCCAATCTGCACCTTCCGCAATAAGATGGCCACACAAGCAGGATAAACTGTGACAGATGGAAGTCACCGGACGGAGACGTCTGTCTGGAGTCTGAGCCTCGTGCAGAAATCACTTTCAGCCTCAACTGCTATCACTGAGGTTATTACTGGTCCTCTCAGAAGGTTCAGCAATGTATATCATCGTGATCTACTGCTGTTAGCTCCTGTGTAATCACCGACCAGTGATTTCCCCAATGTGCTTAATGGAGACAAGTCCGGAGATGCTGCAGCCACAAATAGATAAGTCTGGATATGCCTCAGCCAGGGGAGACAAGTCCGGAGATGCTGCAGCCACAAATAAATAAGTCTGGATATGCCTCAGCCAGGGGAGACAAGTCCGGAGATGCTGCAGCCACAAATAAATAAGTCTGGATATGCCTCAGCCAGGGGAGACAAGTCCGGAGATGCTGCAGCCACAAATAAATAAGTCTGGATATGCCTCAGCCAGGGGAGACAAGTCCGGAGATGCTGCAGCCACAAATAAATAAGTCTGGATATGCCTCAGCCAGGGGAGACAAGTCCAGAGATGCTGCAGCCACAAATAGATAAGTCTGGATATGCCTCAGCCAGGGGAGACAAGTCCGAAGATGCTGCAGCCGCAAATAAATAAGTCTGGATATGCCTCAGCCAGGGGAGACAAGTCCAGAGATGCTGCAGCCACAAATAGATAAGTCTGGATATGCCTCAGCCAGGGGAGACAAGTCCAGAGATGCTGCAGCCACAAATAGATAAGTCTGGATATGCCTCAGCCAGGGGAGACAAGTCCGGAGATGCTGCAGCCACAAATAGATAAGTCTGGATATGCCTCAGCCAGGGGAGACAAGTCCGGAGATGCTTCAGCCACAAATAGATAAGTCTGGATATGCCTCAGCCAGGGGAGACAAGTCCGGAGATGCTGCAGCCACAAATAGATAAGTCTGGATATGCCTCAGCCAGGGGAGACAAATCCGGAGATGCTGCAGCCACAAATAGATAAGTCTGGATATGCCTCAGCCAGGGGAGACAAGTCCGAAGATGCTGCAGCCGCAAATAAATAAGTCTGGATATGCCTCAGCCAGGGGAGACAAGTCCAGAGATGCTGCAGCCACAAATAGATAAGTCTGGATATGCCTCAGCCAGGGGAGACAAGTCCGAAGATGCTGCAGCCACAAATAGATAAGTCTGGATATGCCTCAGCCAGGGGAGACAAGTCCGGAGATGCTGCAGCCACAAATAGATAAGTCTGGATATGCCTCAGCCAGGGGAGACAAGTCCAGAGATGCTGCAGCCACAAATAGATAAGTCTGGATATGCCTCAGCCAGGGGAGACAAGTCCGAAGATGCTGCAGCCGCAAATAAATAAGTCTGGATATGCCTCAGCCAGGGGAGACAAGTCCAGAGATGCTGCAGCCACAAATAGATAAGTCTGGATATGCCTCAGCCAGGGGAGACAAGTCCGGAGATGCTGCAGCCACAAATAGATAAGTCTGGATATGCCTCAGCCAGGGGAGACAAGTCCGGAGATGCTGCAGCCACAAATAGATAAGTCTGGATATGCCTCAGCCAGGGGAGACAAGTCCGGAGATGCTGCAGCCACAAATAGATAAGTCTGGATATGCCTCAGCCAGGGGAGACAAGTCCAGAGCTGCTGCAGCCACAAATAGATAAGTCTGGATATGCCTCAGCCAGGGGAGACAAGTCCAGAGATGCTGCAGCCACAAATAGATAAGTCTGGATATGCCTCAGCCAGGGGAGACAAATCCGGAGATGCTGCAGCCACAAATAGATAAGTCTGGATATGCCTCAGCCAGGGGAGACAAGTCCGAAGATGCTGCAGCCGCAAATAAATAAGTCTGGATATGCCTCAGCCAGGGGAGACAAGTCCAGAGATGCTGCAGCCACAAATAGATAAGTCTGGATATGCCTCAGCCAGGGGAGACAAGTCCGGAGATGCTGCAGCCACAAATAGATAAGTCTGGATATGCCTCAGCCAGGGGAGACAAGTCCGGAGATGCTTCAGCCACAAATAGATAAGTCTGGATATGCCTCAGCCAGGGGAGACAAGTCCAGAGATGCTGCAGCCACAAATAGATAAGTCTGGATATGCCTCAGCCAGGGGAGACAAGTCCAGAGATGCTGCAGCCACAAATAGATAAGTCTGGATATGCCTCAGCCAGGGGAGACAAGTCCAGAGATGCTGCAGCCCGGCCATCCCTGTCCAAGTGTTAGAGGTATTTTACCTTTGCTTCACTCCTTTGTGGTTTTCGGGTATCTGGTGTTCTCACTTGCTCAATTTCACTGTCCTATCACACCCTGAGTGGTCCTCACTGTCTCTGCCGGCTATATTCCTTTCTGGATTATACTTAAGAGTTCCAGCCCCGTCGCTAGGTATGTTGCCTGTTATACATAGACCAGTGTGGTATTTGCTCTGTGCTCTCTCATTTTTCTAGCCTACACCTTTCTCCTTTTTGCTGTTAGGCTGTTGGAGGCTACCCTAGCTTGCATTTGCGATTTCACCTTTTCCTCTTGTGCACATGGTTTATGTTTCCTCACATTGGGTTATTGCCTATTTCTGCATGTTTTTCCTATCTTCATTTATAGTGCACAGCAACCTTCCCTCTGGTTACTCAGGACAGCGAGGAGTAGCTCAATGGCCAGACAGGCCGAGTTGTGATTCCTAATGTTGAGGCTAGGGATATTCCAGGTGGATCAGCAGCCATTAGGGGCTGTGCAGCTAGGAATACTAGACAGGAACCAGTAGGGTGCAGGTGCAGCTTCAGTGAGATGGGCTTTATTTCACCGTTAGCCATACTGGCATACTTTTGTGCATAACAACATTGACCCCTGACGTGCTTGATGGAAACAAGTCCAGAGAAGCTGCAGCCATGGGAGACAAGTCCGGAGATGCTGCAATCATGGGACACAATGCCAGAGATGCTGCAATCATAGGAGACATGTCTGGAAATGTAGCAGCCATGGGGGACAAGTCCGGAGATGCTGCAATCATGGGACACAATGCCAGAGATGCTGCAATCATGGGAGACATGTCTGGAAATGTAGCAGCCATGGGGGACAAGTCTGGAGACGCTGCAATCATGGGAGACAAGTCCGGAGATGCTGCAATCATGAAAGACATGTCCGGAGATGCTGCAATCATGGGAGACATGTCCGGAGATGCTGCAATCATGGGAGACAAGTCCAGAGATGCTGCAATCATGGGAGACAAGTCCAGAGATGCTGCAATCATGAAAGACATGTCCGGAGATGCTGCAATCATGGGAGACAAGTCCAGAGATGCTGCAATCATGGGAGACAAGTCCAGAGATGCTGCAATCATGAAAGACATGTCCGGAGATGCTGCAATCATGAAAGACATGTCCGGAGATGCTGCAATCATGGGAGACATGTCCGGAGATGCTGAAATCATGGGAGACAAGTCTGGAGATGCTCCAATCATGGGAGACAAGTCCAGAGATGCTGCAATCATGGGAGACAAGTCCAGAGATGCTGCAATCATGGGAGACAAGTCCGGAGATGCTGCAATCATGGGAGACAAGTCCGGAGATGCTGCAATCATGGGAGACAAGTCCAGAGATGCTGCAATCATGGGAGACAAGTCCAGAGATGCTGCAATCATGGGAGACAAGTCCAGAGATGCTGCAATCATGGGAGACAAGTCAGGAGATGCTGCAATCATGGAAGACAAGTCGCCTATTCCTGATGGAGCTGGAGCCACTGTGATCATATTATCAAGCGAAACGTACGTTGAAGGATGGCTTTAGGGCAGGTTGGGTGGTACAATCCTTTTGGGAGCTCTCTTTGCCCTTGACAACACTCATTTTACCAGGGTAATTGCCTTATTATCACTCCCCATGATATCTATCACTGTTGTGATTCAGCACATGCACTTTAATGGCTACTAATGTTCGGTCACAATTCATTCATAGTATTTACTTATTTGTGTCTTAATGAACAATCTGTACTGAACATTGCTATTTATTGTTCCATGGGTTGTTCTATGCCCTTTGTGATTCTATAATCAGTGTTTGTTCAAGGCACGCTGAGCCCCCTAGAATATTTACCCTTCCATGTGGTCTTAAATTTGCTTTTAATCATGGCCCTGATTGTTTGTGTGTCATTTTAACCATGCACTTTATTAAACTTGGTTATAATTTTGCACCATATATACTCCATATATACTCCGTTCCTCCTGTTTGTTCAATCATGGAAGACAAGTCTGGAGATGCTGCAATCATGGGAGACAAGTCCGGAGATGCTGCAATCATGGGAGACAAGTCCAGAGATGCTGCAATCATGGGAGACAAGTCTGGAGATGCTCCAATCATGGAAGACAAGTCCGGAGATGCTGCAATCATGGGAGACAAGTCTGGAGATGCTGCAATCATGGAAGACAAGTCCGGAGATGCTGCAATCATGGGAGACAAGTCTGGAGATGCTCCAATCATGGAAGACAAGTCCGGAGATGCTGCAATCATGGAAGACAAGTCCGGAGATGCTCCAATCATGGGAGACATGTCCGGAGATGCAGCAGCCATGGGGGACAAGTCCGGAGATGCTGCAATCATGGGAGACATGTCCGGAGATGCTCCAA
The DNA here is from genome assembly GCF_048569485.1 of Anomaloglossus baeobatrachus. Classification (NCBI taxonomy): domain Eukaryota; kingdom Metazoa; phylum Chordata; class Amphibia; order Anura; family Aromobatidae; genus Anomaloglossus; species Anomaloglossus baeobatrachus. The sequence continues at coordinate 2,834,247 of NC_134361.1, forward strand.
TCATGGAAGACAAGTCCGGAGATGCTGCAATCATGGGAGACATGTCCGGAGATGCTGCAGTCATGGGAGACATGTCCGGAGATGCAGCAGCCATGGGGGACAAGTCCGGAGATGCTGCAATCATGGGAGACAAGTCTGGAGATGCTGCAATCATGGGAGACATGTCCGGAGATGCTGCAATCATGGGAGACAAGTCCGGAGATGCTGCAATCATGGGAGACATGTCCGGAGATGCTGCAATCATGGGAGACATGTCCGGAGATGCAGCAGCCATGGGGGACAAGTCCGGAGATGCCGCAATCATGGAAGACAAGTCCGGAGATGCTGCAATCATGGGAGACATGTCCGGAGATGCAGCAGCCATGGGGGACAAGTCCGGAGATGCTGCAATCATGGGAGACATGTCCGGAGATGCTGCAATCATGGGAGACATGTCCGGAGATGCAGTAGCCATGGGGGACAAGTCCGGAGATGCTGCAATCATGGGAGACAAGTCTGGAGATGCTGCAATCATGGGAGACATGTCCGGAGATGCAGCAGCCATGGGGGACAAGTCCGGAGATGCTGCAATCATGGGAGACAAGTCTGGAGATGCTGCAATCATGGGAGACATGTCCGGAGATGCTGCAATCATGGGAGACATGTCCGGAGATGCAGCAGCCATGGGGGACAAGTCCGGAGATGCTGCAATCATGGGAGACAAGTCTGGAGATGCTGCAATCATGGGAGACATGTCCGGAGATGCAGCAGCCATGGGGGACAAGTCCGGAGATGCTGCAATCATGGAAGACAAGTCTGGAGACGCTGCAATCATGGGACACAATTCTGGAGATGCTGCAATCATGGGAGACAAGACCGGAGATGCTGCAATCATGGAAGATATGTTCGGAGATGCAGCAGCCATGGGGGACAACTCCGGAAATGCTGCAATCATCGGAGACGAGTTCAGCAACACTGCTTACCAGAGCTGATGCGCTACATTTGGTGGCTTGAATGAAGCAAACGCAGTGAGGCTGGGACAATTTTTTTTATTTTTGCGCTTCTGGCTGGGCGCTGGTATATGTCCTGGGTAAAAGGATTGTCGCAAATCCAGTCCAGGATATCTGCAGAGATGGAGGCTGTGGTGAAAGCTCTCATGGAGGCTACTTGGCAGCAGTAGATATTTAATCAACGGCAGCCGGAGACCAACCAGCTGCTGGTTCAGCACGTGACAGCACTACAAATGGCAGGAACTCCTCAGGTGGTCCACGATGCCCGGAAAGCGGAGAGTGCAGAAATTCCCAAAATGGAGCCATCGGATGACATCAAGACATACCTGGCTGTGTTTGAGAGCATGGCCAAGAGGGATAGTTTACCCTGGGATCAATGGGTGGAAGTCATTGCTCTGTTTCTAAAGTCTGGACCCCAGCAGGCCTTTTTCGACTTAACAACTGAGAAAGTGGCAGACTACGCAATTGTCAAGGTTGAGAACCTAGCACGACTTGGCATAAATATGTTGGTGCGGGCCCGGCGGGTGCATCAGTGGGAATTTTACTCTTCCAAGCTGGCGAGGTCGCAGTATTATGACTTAGTGCACCTGAAACAGAAGTGGTTACAGCCCGAGGTACTGTCCCCCACTGCTGTGGTAGATTGCATAGTGACTGATAAATTCTGGAGGGCCTTACCACACCAGCTCCAGCGTTGGGTCGGACAGACATCCCCTAATAATGCGCTCGAGATGGTCAACCTTATAGAGTGGTATAGCCCTACTGAGGAGCTCCGGGGAGGATGTCAAGAAAATCCCAAATGTCCTCACCCGCCATCCCATTGAGCAGAGCCAAGGAGGACCACTCAGGACGTATTCTGCTGGTAACTGGCGCCAATAGTCTGCTGGCGATGCCATTAACCAGGCAATGTAAGGGCCAACTGTCCCTCCTTGCTGAACATGGACACAAACTTTGGGTACCATCAGTTTCTCTATGCTAAAAGGGTCTGTGCGATTGGCATGCCAGAGGAACTTAGTCATGGACATTCGTGTCATGTTAAGGTAGCAGGCACCCCGGAGCCTCATGACTCTGGTGCGGGCCAACCTGGTATCACTGTCTAAGTTCACCGGCCGGAAAGTAGGCATTTATGTGTCCAAGGGGACTTAAAAGACTAACCCACTACATTTCTAATAGTAACCCCCCAGCCGGGATACCATGAGGTGGGAGTGGTTTTGAATCTGCACTATATACTAATAGTTGGGAGGGACTTTCCCTTATTTTCTGCCCTATGGTCAATTATTGTGCCACCTGGTGAATGTGAGTTACCACGTATATCGGTCACGTAGCATTGTACAGAGGCAGTGCAAGAATCCAGTGTTAGTGGGGCCAGTAAACTATAATGTCACCATCTAGGTCGACTAAGTCGGGAATGGGCCTACCATATTAATTTGCCAAAGCACAGGAAGGATTGGGAAAGCCTTGGAGGGGAAAACCCGCTGTCTGTTGACTCCATTACCTCTATAGGTTTTCTCCAAGGTTGCTGTACCTTGCTCCATAATCCAGCATATCATCGTGTCACGGGGTGTGAGGGTATAACAGAGGATCGGGGCCTCCTAATCTGGCCCTCAGGCTCAGGAGGCCTAGCTGTCCATGATCCCAGAGATACATCTGATGGTGACAATGTCTGGTCCAGCTTTCTAACCCTGCTCCTGAACAGTCCTGATCTAATACCCCCCCTCTCCCTCACCCCAGTGAAGGGCTGATACAGGAGTGGTAGAACCCACAGATAAGGACACACAGGGGGAACCAAAGGCATGGGAAGTCAGATTCCTCCCACAACATGTGATCCCAGAGCTAATCAGGAGGCCGGAAGAAATTAACTTCTGCTAGCCTGATCGCTAATGAGCACACAGCTGGTCGATACCCGAGCGAGCCTGCCTGTGTAGCTCACAAGCACCAGAGAAACCACAGTGTGGAGTGTTAGTCTGTCTAGTCTCATGCCGCCATGACACTCGGCGACTTATGAGCTGAGGCCTATGTGACACCTTGACACTGAACCCCTGCCAAACTCAAATTACAGCCGGATCAGGTGCCTAAAGCTCGTCAGCAAGCCATTCTGGAGGAGGTGAACTTGAAGCTCCAACTACGGGTCACTGAGGGGTCCCAGCGTGGGCTAGCCCAATAGCCCACTGTTCACCCCCTCAGGGTTGGTTTGTGATGCAGTAAAGGGTATGGTGGTAGGTGGCAGATATATTCCACCTAGCAAATGCCTTTTACACTGGTGAGCAGCAGCGAAGGAGGTCAAATCCTGGCCTGGACCTTCTCTGCTATTCCGGGGTTTTGGGGCAACGCCTGAGGTGCACAGCTGCAGTATTAGCACAGCATAAATAGGCAGCCAGAACTTCTCAGTGTGTGTGACTGCTTGCACTGAAAATCTGAAGCAGTCTTTGTGGGGAAACCATCGCTGAATGGACTGACAGCTCCAAAACTGTTTGCAAAGCTCGACTTTCCCTTTGTATTCTGAAAACTAAGGCTCTGCATATATGTTTGTTATTAGTGTGAATAAAACCCTGACCCTCTGTCTCCTTACCGCATCCCTGCTATTTCCTACCAGAGCAGATTCCATACAGCACATAGGAGCAGTATTATAGCAGTTATATTCCTGTACATAGGGGCAGTATTATAGCAGTTATATTCTTGTACATAGGAGCAGTATTATAGCAGTTATATTCCTGTACATAGGGGCAGTATTATAGCAGTTATATTCCTGTACATAGGGGCAGTATTATAGCAGCTATATTCTTCTATATAGGAGCAGTATTATAGGAGTTATATTCTTGTACATAGGGAGCAGTATTATAGTAGTTATATTCTTGCACATAGGGGCAGTATTATAGTAGTTATATTCTTGCACATAGGGGCAGTATTATAGTAGTTATATTCTTCTATATAGGAGCAGTATTATAGGAGTTATATTCTTGTACATAGGGAGCAGTATTATAGCAGTTATATTCTTCTATATAGGAGCAGTATTATAGCAGTTATATTCTTCTATATAGGAGCAGTATTATAGTAGTTATATTCTTGCACATAGGGGCAGTATTATAGCAGTTATATTCCTGTACATGGTGGGCAATATTATAGCAGTTATATTCTTCTATATAGGAGCAGTATTATAGTAGTTATATTCTTGTACATAGGGGCAGTATTATAGCAGTTATATTCTTGTACATAGGGGCAGTATTATAGCAGTTATATTCCTGTACATGGTGGGCAATATTATAGCAGTTATATTCTTCTATATAGGAGCAGTATTATAGTAGTTATATTCTTCTATATAGGAGCAGTATTATAGTAGTTATATTCTTGCACATAGGGGCAGTATTATAGCAGTTATATTCCTGTACATGGTGGGCAATATTATAGCAGTTATATTCTTCTATATAGGAGCAGTATTATAGTAGTTATATTCTTGTACATAGGGGCAGTATTATAGCAGTTATATTCTTGTACATAGGGGCAGTATTATAGCAGTTATATTCCTGTACATGGTGGGCAATATTATAGCAGTTATATTCTTCTATATAGGAGCAGTATTATAGTAGTTATATTCTTCTATATAGGAGCAGTATTATAGTAGTTATATTCTTGCACATAGGGGCAGTATTATAGCAGTTATATTCCTGTACATAGGAGCAGTATTATAGCAGTTATATTCCTGTACATAGGGGCAGTATTATAGCAGTTATATTCCTGTACATAGGGGCAGTATTATAGCAGCTATATTCTTCTATATAGGAGCAGTATTATAGGAGTTATATTCTTGTACATAGGGAGCAGTATTATAGTAGTTATATTCTTGCACATAGGGGCAGTATTATAGTAGTTATATTCTTGCACATAGGGGCAGTATTATAGTAGTTATATTCTTCTATATAGGAGCAGTATTATAGGAGTTATATTCTTGTACATAGGGAGCAGTATTATAGTAGTTATATTCTTGCACATAGGGGCAGTATTATAGTAGTTATATTCTTGCACATAGGGGCAGTATTATAGTAGTTATATTCTTCTATATAGGAGCAGTATTATAGTAGTTATATTCTTCTATATAGGAGCAGTATTATAGCAGTTATATTCTTCTATATAGGAGCAGTATTATAGTAGTTATATTCTTCTATATAGGAGCAGTATTATAGTAGTTTTATTCTTGTACATAGGGGCAGTATTATAGTAGTTATATTCTTGCACATAGGGGCAGTATTATAGTAGTTATATTCTTCTATATAGGGGCAGTATTATAGCAGTTATATTCTTCTATATAGGAGCAGTATTATAGCAGTTATATTCTTCTATATAGGAGCAGTATTATAGTAGTTATATTCTTCTATATAGGAGCAGTATTATAGTAGTTATATTCTTGTACATAGGGAGCAGTATTATAGCAGTTATATTCTTCTATATAGGAGCAGTATTATAGCAGTTATATTCTTCTATATAGGAGCAGTATTATAGTAGTTATATTCTTGCACATAGGGGCAGTATTATAGCAGTTATATTCCTGTACATGGTGGGCAATATTATAGCAGTTATATTCTTCTATATAGGAGCAGTATTATAGTAGTTATATTCTTGTACATAGGGGCAGTATTATAGCAGTTATATTCTTGTACATAGGGGCAGTATTATAGCAGTTATATTCCTGTACATGGTGGGCAATATTATAGCAGTTATATTCTTCTATATAGGAGCAGTATTATAGTAGTTATATTCTTCTATATAGGAGCAGTATTATAGTAGTTATATTCTTGCACATAGGGGCAGTATTATAGCAGTTATATTCCTGTACATGGGGGGCAATATTATAGCAGTTATATTCTTCTATATAGGAGCAGTATTATAGGAGTTATATTCTTGTACATAGAGGCAGTATTATAGTAGTTATATTCTTGTACATAGGGGCAGTATTATAGTAGTTATATTCTTGTACATAGGGGCAGTATTATAGTAGTTATATTCTTGTACATAAGGGGGCAGTATTATAGTAGTTATATTCTTGTACATAGGGGCAGTATTATAGTAGTTATATTCTTGTACATAGGGGCAGTATTATAGTAGTTATATTCTTGTACATAGGGGCAGTAGTATAGTAGTTATATTCTTGTATATAGGGGGCAGTATTATAGTAGTTATATTCTTGTACATAGGAGCAGTATTATAGTTGTTATATTCTTGTACATAGGGGCAGTATTATAGTAGTTATATTCTTGTACATAGGGGCAGTATTATAGTAGTTATATTCTTGTACATAGGGGCAGTATTATAGTAGTTATATTCTTGTACATAGGGGCAGTATTATAGTAGTTATATTCTTGTACATAGGGGCAGTATTATAGTAGTTATATTCTTGTACATAGGGGCAGTATTATAGTAGTTATATTCTTGTACATAGGGGCAGTATTATAGTAGTTATATTCTTGTACATAGGGGCAGTATTATAGCATTTATATTCTTGTACATAGGGGGCAGTATTATAGTAGTTATATTCTTGTACATAGGGGCAGTATTATAGTAGTTATATTCTTGTACATAGGGGCAGTATTATAGTAGTTATATTCTTGTACATAGGGACAGTATTATAGTAGTTATATTCTTGTACATAGGGGCAGTATTATAGTAGTTATATTCTTGTACATAGGGGCAGTATTATAGTAGTTATATTCTTGTACATAGGGGCAGTATTACAGTAGTTATATTCTTGTACATAGGGGCAATATTATAGTAGTTATATTCTTGTACATAGGGGCAGTATTATAGTAGTTATATTCTTGTACATAGGGGCAGTATTATAGTAGTTATATTCTTGTACATAGGGGCAGTATTATAGTAGTTATATTCTTGTACATAGGGGCAGTAGTATAGTAGTTATATTCTTGTATATAGGGGGCAGTATTATAGTAGTTATATTCTTGTACATAGGAGCAGTATTATAGTAGTTATATTCTTGCACATAGGAGCAGTATTATAGTTGTTATATTCTTGTACATAGGGGCAGTATTATAGTTGTTATATTCTTGTACATAGGGGCAGTATTATAGTAGTTATATTCTTGTACATAGGGGCAGTATTATAGCAGTTATATTCTTGTACATAGGGGGCAGTATTATAGTAGTTATATTCTTGTACATAGGGGCAGTATTATAGTAGTTATATTCTTGTACATAGGAGCAGTATTATAGTAGTTATATTCTTGTATATAGGGGCAGTATTATAGTAGTTATATTCTTGTATATAGGGGCAGTATTATAGTAGTTATATTCTTGTATATAGGGGCAGTATTATAGTAGTTATATTCTTGTATATAGGGGCAGTATTATAGTAGTTATATTCTTGTATATAGGGGGGCAGTATTATAGTAGTTATATTCTTCTATATAGGGGCAGTATTATAGTAGTTATATTCTTGTATATAGGGGGGCAGTATTATAGTAGTTATATTCTTGTATATAGGGGCAGTATTATAGTAGTTATTGTCTTGTATATAGGGGGGCAGTATTATAGTAGTTATATTCTTGTATATAGGGGGGCAGTATTATAGTAGTTATATTCTTGTACATAGGGGCAGTATTATAGTAGTTATATTCTTGTACATAGGAGCAGTATTATAGTAGTTATATTCTTGTATATAGGGGGCAGTATTATAGTAGTTATATTCTTGTACATAGGAGCAGTATTATAGTTGTTATATTCTTGTACATAGGGGCAGTATTATAGTAGTTATATTCTTGTACATAGGGGCAGTATTATAGTAGTTATATTCTTGTACATAGGGGCAGTATTATAGTAGTTATATTCTTGTACATAGGGGCAGTATTATAGTAGTTATATTCTTGTACATAGGGGCAGTATTATAGTAGTTATATTCTTGTACATAGGGGCAGTATTATAGTAGTTATATTCTTGTACATAGAGGCAGTATTATAGTAGTTATATTCTTGTACATAGGGGCAGTAGTATAGTAGTTATATTCTTGTATATAGGGGGCAGTATTATAGTAGTTATATTCTTGTACATAGGAGCAGTATTATAGTTGTTATATTCTTGTACATAGGGGCAGTATTAATCAAATCAAATCAAATCAAATAAGCTTTATTGGCAGGACCAAATACAAATTAGTTTTGCCAAAGCAAGTGTACATTAGGGACTGGGGCTGTGGGGATGGTGGGTGGGGACTGTAGGAAGGATGGATGGGGCACATCCAGGGTGGGGACTGTGGGGGCACTTCTAGGATGGGGGCTATGGAAGTCCATGGCTTATGATGGGGCATATCCACGGTGGGGACTGTGGTAACGGTGGTTGGGACATATCCAGGGTGGGGATTGGGGGGCCACATCTGGGATGGGGGGCTATGGAAGTCCATGACTTATCATAGTTCTCTTTCTGGAAGTCTATGACATTCGCTCACATACCGCGCTGCTATCTCCACTGCGCTCTCTTCTTTCCCCAGCAGGATATATATTTTCTCTTCCTCCTTCATGGAGCTGAAATCCGGGAAGAGATGGGAGAGTCTCCTGAAGTGAGTGTCCCTCACTGCTGAGTACTTGGTGCAGTGTAGCAGGAGGTGGGTTTCATCCTCCAGGGCCTCCAGGTCACAGTGTTGGCACAGTCTGTCCTCCCTGGGCTTGTAGCTCTGCTTGTGTCGGCCGGATTCGATGGCTAGACTGTGGGCACTGAGTCTATATCGGCTCAGGGTCCTGCGGTCTCTGGGGTCCGGGAGTTTCTCCAGATATGGGGCCAGTCTGTAGTCTCTCTGTAGTCTCTGGTACGTGGTCAGTTTCTGTGAGGTGTTGATGTCGGTCCTCCAGTCACTGACATACCTCTCCTGGCCCTCGTCTACCATCTTCCTGATTCTGGTTCTTGTCAGGCTGCTGTGATTGGTTATTTTGTCCAGTTGGGTTTGGGAGGGCTGTGCCCGGGGTCCTGGTTCATCTGGCCCACGTATATGTATCAGAGCTTTGTGGTGATGGGAGCTTGGATTGCTACTCTGTAGGTGAGCCTGAAATGATAGTGACCTCTTCAGAGCTGCTAGGTGTAGAGGGAATCTGCCCAGCTCGGCCCGACAGGCGCTGTTGGAGGTGCTTCGATGGACCTGGAGAAGGTGCTTACAGAATTCCAGGTGGAATATTTCTGTTGGGCTGGAATCCCACCTTGACCAATCTGGGTAAGTGTGAGGGCCCCAGACTTCGCTGCCGTACAGGAGGATTGGGGCAATGATGGAATCGAAGATTTTTAGCCAGACCCTCACTGGTGGCTTCAGATGATACAATTTCCTTCGGATGGCATAAAAGGTTTTGCAGGCCTTGTTTTTCAGGGTCTCTATGGCTTGTTTGAAGCTCCCTGACTGGTGAATTTCCAGGCCCAAGTAGGTGTATTTGTCTGTTCCTGTTAGAGTGCAGCCGTTTAGGACAAATGAAGGATGCTGGTCAAATCTTCTTTTTCTCTTCTGGAACACCATGATGTTGGTTTTCTTTAGATTGATCGGTAGTGCCCATGTGGAGCTGAATTTCTCCAAGATTTGTAGGTTGTCTTGGAGACCTTTCTCGGTTGGTGACACCAGCAGTAGGTCATCTGCATAGAGCAAGAATTTCACCTGGGCGTCATGGAGTGTGAGACCTGGAGCAGGTGAAGATTCTAGAGCAGTAGCCAGCTCATTGATGTAAATATTGAAGAGCGTTGGACTTAGGCTGCAGCCCTGTCTGACTCCTCGGCTCTGCTGGAAATAAGCCGTTCTTTTACCGTTCACACTCACGCTGCAGAGGTTCTCGGTGTAGGAGCTTTTGATGACATCATAGGTCTTTCCTCCTATTCCGCTTTCCAGCATTTTTAAGAACAAGCCCGGGTGCCACACTGAGTCAAAGGCCTTTTTAAAGTCTACAAAGCAGGCGTATATCTTCCCATGCTTTGTATTGTGGACGTGGCTCTGAATGAGACTGTGCAGGGTGTAGATGTGGTCCGTGGTGCGGTGGTTTGGCACGAACCCTGCTTGGCTTTTGCTCAAGACATTGTGCTCGGTAAGGAAACTGATGATCCTTTTGTTTAGGATGCTGTTGAACAGTTTTCCCAAGTTACTGCTGACACATATGCCTCTGTAGTTGGCAGGGTCATACCTGTCCCCACTCTTGTGGATCGGTGTAATGAGTCCTTGGTTCCAGGTACGAGGGAAGTAGCCACCACTCAGCACAATGTTGAACAGTTTAACCATTGCAGCTTGAATTTCTGGTGGGCTGTACTTCAACATCTCTGGGGGGATTCCATCCAGACCACTAGATTTTTTACACTTTATGGAAGTGATTTTCTCTGCAACTTCCTGTAATGTAATTGGTGTGTCCAGTGGGTTTTGGAAGTTTTTGATTTTCTCTTCCATTGCCTTTAGTTTTGATGTTATGTTTTCCTGCTCTTGGCTAAGTCCTTCTTTTGGGATGTCTTTGTAGAGGTCTCTGAAGTACTGGAGCCAGATGTTGCCATTTTGGATATGGGTGTCATTCTTTTTCTTGCTCTTTGTGTCCATGTGGTTCCATATTTCCCAGAAGGAGTTGTCTTGGAGGGCGTCTTGGAGTTGGCTAAGTTTGGTAGAGATGTAGCTCTGCTTCTTCCTCCTGAGGATGGTTTTGTACTGCTTTTGTATGGTGTCATAGGCTTCCCTCAGGTCTGGGTTGTTGGGGTCTCTGTGTTTATTGTTTGAGGCTGTTCTCAGGGTCTTTCGGACGGCTTTACACTCTTTGTCAAACCAACCATTGATCTGCTTTTCTTTTGGCCTCTTGTAGTTGACTTGTTTGAGGTCGGACAATTTGGCCATGGTGTGGAATATTTTGTTGAGGTCTTTTGCAGCTTGATTCACTCCTTCTGGGTTTGACTTATACTTGTAGCTGTAGAAGTTGTGGAGCATCTCCTGTAATTCCGGTCTGTTGGGAGCCTCTTTATATTTTATTTCTGACGTCTTGGACCATTTATAGGATGGAGGTCGCTTGTAGAGGCTGCTCTGCTGTGGCTTTTGTGTGGATGGTTTCTCTGTAGATTTCATGTACAGGAGAAGTTGGCTGTGGTCTGACAGGTGCGTTTGTGGGGTGACTATGAAGGCGCTAATATTTGCCGGGTCCATATCTGTAATGGCGTAGTCTACTACACTCCTTCCTACATGGGAGTTTAGTGTATATCTTCCCAGTGAGTCTCCCTTTGTACGTCCATTAAGAATATGAAGACCTAAACTTTTACATAAGTTCAGGAGCTTTTTGCCACTTTTGTTGACTGTACTGTCATAGCTGTTTCTCTCTGAGTGTTCTGAGTCGTGACTGTCGTTCTCTGCCCCAAATATGTAGATGTTTCCATCTGTGGTCAGAAAGTCTTTCTCTCCCTGTTCTTGCATTGAGGTCTCCAAAGATGAGAACTTTGCCCAGGACCTGATAATGGGTGGCTTCTTCTTGTAAGATCTCAAAGCTGTCTGGATTGAAGTAGGGGGACTCTGGCGGTGGTATATAGGTGGTGCAGAGGTAGACATCGGACTGAGAGGTGAGGATGGAGCTGCTGATTCTGATCCATATGTGGCTGCCTCCTCTCTTCACTGGTGTGATGTACTGGTGGAGCTCTTCTTTATACCAGATCAATATTCCTCCTGAGCAGCGGCCCTGTTTGGTGTTTTTATTTTTAAGGGCAGGGACAGAGATTTCTCTGTATCCGATTGGCACCAGAGGTTCGTTTTCAGCTTTGGTCCATGTTTCCAGGAGGATCTGAATGTCTATATTCTTCAGTCTTTGAATAAAGTCAGGGTCATTTGTTTTACATCCAAAGGCCGAGATGCTCAGGCCTTGGATGTTCCAGCTGCTGATTGTGAATGAGGTCATTTTTTTTTTTTTTCTATATACCTCATGTGTATACACCTTGTAATGAGTGCGGCTGTGTAAGACACTCTGGATTTACGACTGGTTTATAGGTGTGTTAGATCCAGTCACATTAGTTTCCTGCACAATGTGCTGAGCAGGGTTCTAATCTCTTCCATATCTCTGCCCTGCATGTCTCTGTGTGGGGCTGATGGTCCCCTCCATGGTGGTCTCCTCCTCTGATGGCCCGATGTTGGGTGAAGGGCTTTGTTTCTGGCCTCCTGTGATGAAATTGGGGTTTCCTGTCTTTTTATTGTTGGGGGTCTTTCCATGGGTTTGTTGTTGTTGTTGAGTCCAGGCATGGGGTCTCTGTTTAGTATAATGTCCTTCAGCTCTTTGGCCAGTAGGCTGACCCCTTGTTTGTTTAGGTGCTTGTAGTCATAGAGGTGTTGGTGATTTATAGAGGGGTGTTGTGCCAGGATCACGTCGGGCACAGCCTTGATTCTGGTGGTCAGGTCCGTGTTGATGTTCTGGATAGTTTGGCTTGATACATCATTTCTTGGGAGCAGAGATGATAGAATTATTTTGCTGTCCGGGAATTTTAGTTTTGCCGTCTTTGCTAGTTGGGTCAGTTGTCCTGCGATCTGCTGGTGTTGGGCTGGCAGATTGTTTGTTTGTATTATAGTAGTTATATTCTTGTACATAGGGGCAGTATTATAGTAGTTATATTCTTGTACATAGGGGCAGTATTATAGTAGTTATATTCTTGTATATAGGGGCAGTATTATAGTAGTTATATTCTTGTACATAGGGGCAGTATTATAGTAGTTATATTCTTGTACATAGGGGCAGTATTATAGTAGTTATATTCTTGTATATAGGGGCAGTATTATAGTAGTTATATTCTTGTACATAGGGGCAGTATTATAGTAGTTATCTTCTTGTATATAGGGGCAGTATTATAGTAGTTATATTCTTGTACATAGGAGCAGTATTATAGTAGTTATATTCTTGTATATAGGGGCAGTATTATAGTAGTTATATTCTTGTACATAGGGGCAGTATTATAGTAGTTATATTCTTGTACATAGGGGCAGTATTATAGTAGTTATATTCTTGTATATAGGGGCAGTATTATAGTAGTTATATTCTTGTACATAGGGGCAGTATTATAGTAGTTATCTTCTTGTATATAGGGGCAGTATTATAGTAGTTATATTCTTGTACATAGGGGCAGTATTATAGTAGTTATATTCTTGTACATAGAGGCAGTATTATAGTAGTTATATTCTTGTATATAGGGGCAGTATTATAGCAGTTATATTCTTGTACATAGGGGCAGTATTATAGTAGTTATATTCTTGTACATAGGGGCAGTATTATAGTAGTTATATTCTTGTATATAGGGGCAGTATTATAGTAGTTATATTCTTGTACATAGGGGCAGTATTATAGTAGTTATATTCTTGCATATAGGAGCAGTATTATGGTAGTTATATTCCTGTACATAGGGGGCAGTATTATAGTAGTTATATTCTTGTATATAGGGGGGCAGTATTATGGTAGTTTTATTCTTGCACATTCTTGCTGGTCATTGTTACTTTCCGCGCCTGTCTTTGCTGGTCGTTATTTTCCGCGGTCGTCTTTGCTGGTCGTTATTTTCCGCGCTCGTCTTTGCTGGTTGTTGTTATTTTCCGCGCCTGTCTTTGCTGGTCGTTATTTTCCGCGGTCGTCTTTGCTGGTCGTTATTTTCCACGCTCTTCTTTGCTGGTTGTTGTTATTTTCCGCGCTCGTCTTTGCTGGTTGTTGTTATTTTCCGCGCTCGTCTTTGCTGGTCGTTGTTATTTTCAGCGCTCGTCTTTGCTGGTTGTTGTTATTTTCCGCGGTCGTCTTTGCTGGTCGTTGTTACTTTCCGCGGTCGTCTTTGCTGGTCGTTGTTACTTTCCGCGGTCGTCTTTGCTGGTTGTTATTTTCCGCGCTCGTCTTTGCTGGCTGTTGTTATTTTCCGCGCTCGTCTTTGCTGGTCGTTGTTACTTTCCGCGGTCGTCTTTGCTGGTCGTTGTTACTTTCCGCGGTCGTCTTTGCTGGTTGTTGTTATTTTCCGCGCTCGTCTTTGCTGGTCGTTGTTACTTTCCGCGGTCGTCTTTGCTGGTCGTTGTTACTTTCCGCGGTCGTCTTTGCTGGTTGTTGTTATTTTCCGCGCTCGTCTTTGCTGGTCGTTGTTACTTTCCGCGCCTGTCTTTGCTGGTCGTTGTTACTTTCCGCGGTCGTCTTTGCTGGTCGTTATTTTCCGCGCTCGTCTTTGCTGGTCGTTGTTATTTTCCGCGCTCGTCTTTGCTGGTTGTTGTTATTTTCCGCGGTCGTCTTTGCTGGTCGTTGTTACTTTCCGCGGTCGTCTTTGCTGGTCGTTATTTTCCGCGCTCGTCTTTGCTGGTTGTTGTTACTTTCCGCGGTCGTCTTTGCTGGTCGTTATTTTCCGCGGTCGTCTTTGCTGGTCGTTGTTATTTTCCGCGCCTGTCTTTGCTGGTCGTTATTTTCCGCGCTCGTCTTTGCTGGTTGTTGTTATTTTCCGCGGTCGTCTTTGCTGGTCGTTATTTTCCGCGGTCGTCTTTGCTGGTTGTTGTTATTTTCCGCGGTCGTCTTTGCTGGTTGTTGTTATTTTCCGCGGTCGTCTTTGCTGGTCGTTGTTACTTTCCGCTGTCGTCTTTGCTGGTCGTTGTTATTTTCCGCAGTCGTCTTTACTGGTCGTTGTTACTTTCCGCGCCTGTCTTTGCTGGTCGTTGTTACTTTCCGCGCCTGTCTTTGCTGGTCGGTGGCCGGTCGTTGTTATGTTTCTGTGTTTGGGGGCGATATTCTAGGTATCTTGCAGATTGCTTCCCTGTGTTTTCCATCCTGTAATTATGACTTATAATCTGGGATGAATTACAGCGATTACCTGGAAGAATTATCCGGCACCCGTGGTGCGTGTTGTGTGATCATACCCGATGTGTAATGAGGCTGCTCGGATAATTACCTCTATATTGTGAGTGCACAGAACATATGGCACAGATATTAATCATCCACTATATTAAGTATCAGCGGATCACACCCATATACCGGCGGCAATTCTCTTTATAAAGCTGAAAAATAAGAGAAGATATAAAAATGTTTTTACTTTTCCGTTGGCCGGGGTAAATGGAGTCTTCATCAGGGGGAACATGAGCTGAAGCTGGCTTTAATCCCGTCAGGGTTGGGGGGCGTCCAGAGTCGTCTTTAATCCCGTCAGGGTTGGGGGGCGTCCAGAGTCGTCTTTAATCCCGTCAGGGTTGGGGGGCGTCCAGAGTCGTCATTAATCCCGTCAGGGTTGGGGGGCGTCCAGAGTCGTCTTTAATCCCGTCAGGGTTGGGGGGCGTCCAGAGTCGTCTTTAATCCCGTCAGGGTTGGGGGGCGTCCAGAGTTGTCTTTAATCCCGTCAGGGTTGGGGGGCGTCCAGAGTCGTCTTTAATCCCGTCAGGGTTGGGGGGCGTCCAGAGTCGTCTTTAATCCCGTCAGGGTTGGGGGGCGTCCAGAGTCGTCTTTAATCCCGTCAGGGTTGGGGGGCGTCCAGAGTCGTCATTAATCCCGTCAGGGTTGGGGGGCGTCCAGAGTCGTCTTTAATCCCGTCAGGGTTGGGGGGCGTCCAGAGTCGTCTTTAATCCCGTCAGGGTTGGGGGGCGTCCAGAGTTGTCTTTAATCCCGTCAGGGTTGGGGGGCGTCCAGAGTCGTCTTTAATCCCGTCAGGGTTGGGGGGCGTCCAGAGTCGTCTTTAATCCCGTCAGGGTTGGGGGGCGTCCAGGGACGCTCTGTCCTTTTGCTTTACTTTGAATATTTGTAATTAGAGATGAGCGGACCTGTGCATGTTCGGGGTTGCCGGGTTGAACTTTACCATTCAGGTTTGCTCATCCCATGTTGTAAGTGAAGATGATAGAGTGCTGTAGCCAGTGTGGTCAGCAAGCGGGGGGTTAGGGGTTACTGATCCCCCTATAAATAGTATGATCTCATCTGTGATTGAAACATTTGAATATATTTAAGAGAACATGCACATAAGGGCAGCAGAGTGGCTCAGGGGTTAGCACTGCGCACTGGCTCAGGGGTTAGCACTGCGCACTGGCTCAGGGGTTAGCACTGCGCACTGGCTCAGGGGTTAGCACTGCGCACTGGCTCAGGGGTTAGCACTGCGCACTGGCTCAGGGGTTAGCACTGCGCACTGGCTCAGGGGCCATTACTGTGCGCTAGCTCAGGGGCAAACACTGTGCACTGGCTCAGTGGTTAGCACTGTGCACTGGCTCAGTGGTTAGCACTGCAGTCTTGCAGCGCTAGGGTCCTTGATTCCACATAATTTTCTCCATATTAATATCTATGGATGTAGATGAGGACAGAGAAGCCCCCGGAGGTGGATGTGGGGGGGGGGCACATACTTTTCTCCATATTAATGTCTATGAATGTAGATGAGGACAGAGAAGCCCCCGGAGGTGGATGTGGGGGGGGGGCACATACATTTCTCCATATTAATGTCTATGGATGTAGATGAGGATAGAGAACCCCCGGAGGTGGATGTGGGGGGGGGGGGCACATACTTTTCTCCATATTAATGTCTATGAATGTAGGTGAGGACAGAGAAGCCCCCGTAGGTGGATGTGGGGGGGGCACACACTTTTCTCCATATTAATATCTATGGATGTAGATGAGGACAGAGAAGCCCCCGGAGGTGGATGTGGGGGGGGGGGGGCACATACATTTCTCCATATTAATGTCTATGAATGTAGATGAGGACAGAGAAGCCCCCGGGAATCATCATGTCAGCAGGGAGCATAAACACATCCAGGCTGCAGATGGTAACTGACCTAATGTGATTAAGACTCTAGAGAAGACAGGGAATATACAGAGCAACAAGACAACACTCCTAAAATCAGTAAAAATATGAACATAGACAAAATGATCCCCAACCCCTCATATGCCCCCATCACAGCCTCTCCCCCTTCTAGAGAAGGTCTACACAGCCCTCTGGCCACCTCTGTAGACCACATTGCTCAGCTGTGGATAGTTCCTTGTACAGCGGTGGGGTAGGTCGGCCAGAGGGAGTCTATGGTTCTTCATTCCAGGACAATCCATCAGCGTTCTGGCGATGGCTTCCCTGTTTGTATTGGATAGAGAAGCTGTAGGGACAGACTCCACTGCAGCATTAGTCCATTGTCCCCTGACATGCGGTTCAGCCATGTGAGGGTGTTGTGGTCTGTCACAATTGTAAAGTCTCTGCCATACAAGTATGGCTGTAATTTGGCACTCCTTTTCAACAGTGGAATAGGCAACTTCTCGATCCAGTAGTTTCCGACTGGCAAAAGCGACAGGATGTTCCTCCCCAGCGGCGTTCACCTGGCTAAGAACTGCCCCAATCCCGAATGTGGATGCATCTGTCTCCACGAGGAACCTGTGCTTATAGTTCGGGGCGGCCAAGACAGGAGCAGTGATGTGGGCAGTCTTTATGGCCGAAAAGGCATCCTTGCATGTAGTTGTCATCGACACATTCCTAGGCATGTTCTTGTGGGTCAGGTTGGTTAGGAGCTTGGCCAAGGTGCTGAAATTAGGAACAAATTTTTGATTGTAACCAGCAGTTCCCAAAAAAGCTGCTTCTTAGCCTGTGGTCTACTCCAGTTACTAATGAATTCCACCTTGGCAGCCTCAGGCCTTAGGTTCCCACCCCCTACTCTGTGTCCGAGGTTCTGCAATGCAGCAAAGCCCAATGGGCATTTATCACTGTGAATGTTCTGTCCTGCAGTCAGAATATGGTTTAGCACTATGGCCAAGTGTGATGGTCCTCGAATGTGCTGAAAATGGCAATGTCATCCAGATAAGCACAGGGAAAGTCCTAATATTGTTCTAACAGTATATCCAACAGTTTTTGGAAAGTAGCTAGGGCATTTTTCATACCGAAGAGCATACCCAGAAACTCAAAAAGTCCAAATGGTGTCATGCATGGACTTGAGGAAGGTCTGGCATGGGGGAAGGCACACGTGGGGGAAGAAACACATGGGTTTCACCACAACAAACAAGGGGTACACCGGGGACACTTAAACAATGGTGGGCCCTGGTGCTAGGGAAGGGGATGATGGTACATCTCCTGCACTCACCAGCTGCACCCTGCTCTCCTAGCCAATCCCTATAGAGGTTCCACACCTGTTGCTAAGCAGGATACCTGAAGCCCTGAGAGACCCTGTAATAACCCTGGCTAGTGAGCTGGCAGGTAAGTATCACTAGTCCTACCGCTGCACTAATACAACAAGAAGGGAAGGTACAACAGACAGGGGAAGCAACAAAGGATTAAGCACAGCTTCGTGGCTGCAGTCAGACAACAGGACTGCAGCCTACACCACTACCCTCAACAGCTTCAGCAGCTCCTTCGACCTAAAGGCCTAGCTGCAGAATAATTCAAAATAACCGGCATCCTCTACTGAGAGATGTGACCATATATAGGGGAAGGAAGTGGTCACCAACTGGAGGCACCTGAGGCCAGGAGTCAGGAGCTGCTGGAAATAAAAACTGACGTTAACTTTTCAGCACCAAAAGAAAGGTAAATACATTTAATGTGAGGAGTCTCAGATGGCAAAGACTCAAGACTCTGGCCTAGATCCTGTCACAGGTCTCTAGATGAAAAGAGACGTCCGTGACAAATGAATTAATGCTAAGCAATTCCAACCATCCTGTGTTAGGGGTATCTGCCAGTACCCCTTGCTAAAGTTTAATGTGGTTACAAATTGGGCACTGGCTATCCGATATAATAGATCATCAATCCTGGGCATGGGGTAAGCCTCACTTTTGGTGGCACTGTTTAATTTCAGGTAATCAACACAGAACCACTTTGTACTAACCTTCTTGGGGACCAGAACAACAGGAGAGGCGTCAGGAGCTGTCAGTAGGCTAAATAACGCCCAGTTGGTTCATCTCCTCCAGTTCAGTCTTTATCATGCCTTTAACAGCCTCTGGGACCCAGTAGGCGCCTGCCCATTGTCCAGAGGTTTCCACATGGTGGCTGGTGAGATTAGTTCTGTCATGGCTGTGTCACGTGTCACAGACAGTCATGTGGTTTCTGGCCATAGAAGGTCACAGCGTCTGGCTGCACAGAATGCTCCCTGACTTTCCATTGTTCCTGCTGTCAGTATTCATTGGTATAGGTAGCTTTCCTTCTGGATTCATCTCTTCCCCTTTTAGACCCAGCAGGAGCTCACCTTCCACCCAGCTGTTGTTCATCAGTATTCCTTTGGTGTTTAAATACCCCTTCCTTCCTTTGACTGGTGCTAGTGATATTTTTCACTCCTCTGTGGTATCATTGCTGAAAACTTTGCTGAACTCCAGGAACCTGTGTCATCTAAGGATAAGTAGTTCATGCATTTGCCCATGTGTCCTCATCACATCCGTTACCTATTTAGGGCCCAGCACTCGGGATACCTAGGGTCAGGTATCTGGTTCGACGCATAGTTACGGAAACTAGGGTGGTGAGGGACCCCAGGGACCAGCAGTAGGTTTGGTCAGGGGTCATCATCTTCCCTTTCCTTAGACACAGGGTTTCCCTTCCTCTTTCGCGATGAGCTTGGTACTTCCCTGTACCTAGCGTGACAAGTTTGCCTTGGCGTTGAGGAGAAAGCGGAAGGCCTCGGTCTTAATACGAAGAAAATATTGTCCTTCTTTATATCCGACAAATGTGAGGCTAGGGGAACTTGTTAGAGGGATCCTCCCGTTTGTTCAGGGATCCTGCCACTTGTTCCAGGGATCCTCCCACATGTTCGGGGATCCTCCCACTTGTTCAGGGATCCTCCCGCTTGTTCCAGGGATCCTCCCGCTTGGGCAACCTGAAGATCTGGGAGATCCTCTGCGTTATCACAAGGGGGGTGGCAGACGGCTAGAACAGGCAGAGATTCGTCATGATATTCTTTCAGCATATTGATGTGGACGGTCTTTTGTCGTCGACCGCTAGGGTCCATGGCAATGATGCAGTTAGTGTCATTAATTTTCATGACAACCTGATAAGGGCCTTCCCACATTGCTTGAGGCTTGTTGGCAGGGAAGCAATAATCATGAGCACCTATTGTCCTTCCATCAATTCCTGCATTTTGGCTTTACGGTCATACTAGGTCTTTAGGTCTGCAGTAATGCAGATTCCATTTTCACATTTTCACTCTTGCATATAGCTATTGGATTTTTCAAGTCAGTATTCACACAGCAGTTTCTGCTATTCCATGTATTCCCCTTACATAGTCACTGGTGTGCATACCTTATCTCCCCATAGTTATACTAGGTCTTTAGTCTGGAATGGGCCATATACTAGTGTTCTTTAGCCAAGGTAACTACGTGGGCGAGATGGTCTCGGAACTCTAGGACATAGCGAATGAAAGGTACTCCGGTGTCTGAGATATCTCCCTCCCAGTGTTCCTTCTGGCCAAAACAGTAGTTTGAAGGGAGAGAACCCTATGGCCTCCTGGGGAACCTCTCGATAGGCGAAGAGGAGGAGTGGCAGGTATTTTTCCCAGTCCTTCTCAGAGTCAAAAAAAGCTTGAAGCATATTTTTAAAGGTTCCATTAAAGCGTTCACATGGTCTATTGGTCTGCGGGTGGTATGGAGTGGTGCGAATGGCTCGAACACCACAGGTATGCCAGAGGGACTGGACTAGGTCTGACATAAACTTGAGTCCCTTGATGGGGAACGCTAACTGGGTAATGATGGTAACAAGAGCCTCGGCTACCTTTACGGCTGTAATACTGGACAGGGCCATGACTTCAGGATACCTAGTGGCTCAGTCCACCACAGTCTGCATCTATTTTTTCCCCAACCGGCTGGGGTGGGACAGAGGCCCTATGATGTTCACAGCTGCACGTTGAAATGGTTCTTATGAGCAGGGGTTGCAGAGGTACCTTGTGTCGGGCTCCTGGATGACGTTTGCTTTCACACATAGCAGGCGCGGCAATAATGGCTACCAACTGCGAGATGCCAGGCCAATAAAAACTTTGGGTTAGTCTCATTTCAGTCCTTTTCCTCCCTTGATGCCCAGCCAAGGGGATGTCATGGGCCTGTTGGAGTAGCTGTGTCCTGTACTTCTGAGGGACAATGAGTTGCCTGGTCGTCACGTCAGGGATGCACGTGCCACTCACCTTCGTTATGTGCTAATACAATCTGTTATCTCTGTTATTGTAGTACAATAAACAAAAAACACACCCCAAATCTATTCTCCCCAAAATAAAAACAGAACTAAGCCAAATGTGGGGTAGAAATAGTGCCCAGGAGATTACAGGACGAGCAACGTGCTGCACCGGTCAGCGGAAAGAAAGCACAACACTGTATGCACACATGCAAACTGATAGACATGCTATTATATACTGTACAATGGTATACTGTATACAGTATATATGTGCAGAAAGTTACCTCCAGAGCGTGGCGAAAGGACCGAACCAGACGTGTGCACGGTGAGGATTTGCTCTTATTGCAAAGCATTGCTCTTAAACCAAGTTACACAGTTTTAAAAAGTTATGCTTCTTACAAAACGCTCTCATACCAAGTTACTCTTAATCCAAGGTTCCACTGTATTATCTATTATCTATCTATTATCTATCGATTATCTATTATCTATCTATTATCTATCTATTATCTATCTATTATCTATCTATTATCTATTATCTATCTATTATCTATTATCTATCTATTATCTATTATCTATTATCTATCTATTATCTATCTATTATCTATTATCTATCTATTATCTATCTATTATCTATTATCTATCTATTATCTATTATCTATCTATTATCTATCTATTATCTATTATCTATCTATTATCTATTATCTATCTATTATCTATTATCTATCTATTATCTATCTATTATCTATCTATTATCTATCTAATATCTATCTATTATCTATCTATTATCTATTACCTATCTATTATCTATCTATTATCTATTATCCATTATCTATTATCTATCTATTATCTATTATCTATCTATTATCTATTATCTATCTATTATCTATCTATTATCTATTATCCATTATCTATTATCTATTATCTATTATCTATCTATTATCTATCTATTATCTATCTATTATCTATCTATTATCTATTATCTATCTATTATCTATTATCTATTATCTATCTATCTATTATCTATCTATCTATTATCTATCTATTATCTATCTATTATCTATCTATTATCTATTATCTATCTATTATCTATCTATTATCTATTATCTATCTATTATCTATTATCTATTATCTATCTATTATCTATTATCTATCTATTATCTATCTATTATCTATCTATTATCTATCTATTATCTATCTATTATCTATTATCTATCTATTATCTATCTATTATCTATCTATTATCTATCTATTATCTATTATCTATCTATTATCTATTATCTATCTATTATCTATTATCTATCTATTATCTATCTATTATCTATCTATTATCTATTATCTATCTATTATCTATTATCTATCTATTATCTATTATCTATCTATTATCTATTATCTATCTATTATCTATCTATTATCTATCTATTATCTATTATCTATCTATTATCTATTATCTATCTATTATCTATCTATTATCTATTTTCTATCTATTATCTATCTATTATCTATCTATTATCTATCTTTTATCTATTATCTATCTATTATCTATTATCTATCTATTATCTATCTATTATCTATTATCTATCTATTATCTATTATCTATCTATTATCTATTATCTATCTATTATCTATCTATTATCTATCTATTATCTATCTATTATCTATTATCTATCTATTATCTATTATCTATCTATTATCTATCTATTATCTATTATATATCTATTATCTATCTATTATCTATTATCTATTATCTATCTATTATCTATCTATTATCTATTATCTATCTATTATCTATTATCTATCTATTATCTATTATCTATCTATTATCTATCTATTATCTATCTATTATCTATTATCTATCTATTATCTATCTATTATCTATTATATATCTATTATCTATCTATTATCTATTATCTATTATCTATCTATTATCTATCTATTATCTATTATCTATCTATTATCTATTATCTATCTATTATCTATTATCTATCTATTATCTATCTATTATCTATCTATTATCTATTATCTATCTATTATCTATTATCTATCTATTATCTATCTATTATCTATTATCTATCTATTATCTATCTATTATCTATCTATTATCTATTATCTATCTTTTATCTATTATCTATCTATTATCTATTATCTATCTATTATCTATCTATTATCTATTATCTATCTATTATCTATCTATTATCTATTATCTATCTATTATCTATCTATTATCTATTATCTATCTATTATCTATCTATTATCTATCTATTATCTATCTATTATCTATTATCTATCTATTATCTATCTATTATCTATCTATTATCTATTATCTATCTATTATCTATCTATTATCTATCTATTATCTATCTATTATCTATTATCTATCTATTATCTATCTATTATCTATCTATTATCTATTATCTATCTATTATCTATTATCTATCTATTATCTATCTATTATCTACCTATTATCTATCTATTATCTATTATCTATCTATTATCTATTATCTATCTATTATCTATTATCTATCTATTATCTATCTATTATCTATTATCTATCTATTATCTATCTATTATCTATCTATTATCTATTATCTATCTATTATCTATTATCTATCTATTATCTATCTATTATCTATCTATTATCTATTATCTATCTATTATCTATCTATTATCTATCTATTATCTATCTATTATCTATATATTATCTATTATCTATTATCTATCTATTATCTATTATCTATCTATTATCTATTATCTATCTTTTATCTATTATCTATCTATTATCTATCTATTATCTATTATCTATCTATTATCTATTATCTATCTATTATCTATTATCTATCTATTATCTATCTATTATCTATTATCTATCTATTATCTATCTATTATCTATCTATTATCTATTATCTATCTATTATCTATCTATTATCTATCTATTTTCTATTATCTATCTTTTATCTATTATCTATCTATTATCTATCTATTATCTATTATCTATCTATTATCTATCTATTATCTATCTATTATCTATCTATTATCTATCTTTTATCTATTATCTATCTATTATCTATCTATTATCTATTATCTATTATCTATCTATTATCTATTATCTATCTATTATCTATCTATTATCTATTATCTATCTATTATCTATTATCTATCTATTATCTATTATCTATTATCTATCTATTATCTATCTATTATCTATTATCTATTATCTATCTATTATCTATTATCTATCTATTATCTATCTATTATCTATTATCTATTATCTATCTATTATCTATCTATTATCTATTATCTATCTATTATCTATCTATTATCTATTATCTACCTATTATCTATCTATTATCTATCTATTATCTATCTATTATCTATTATCTATCTATTATCTATTATCTATCTATTATCTATCTATTATCTATCTATTATCTATTATCTATTATCTATCTATTATCTATCTATTATCTATTATCTATCTATTATCTATTATCTATCTATTATCTATCTATTATCTATCTATTATCTATTATCTATTATCTATCTATTATCTATCTATTATCTATCTATTATCTATCTATTATCTATTATCTATCTATTATCTATTATCTATCTATTATCTATCTAATATCTATCTATTATCTATCTATTATCTATCTATTATCTATTATCTATCTATTATCTATTATCTATCTATTATCTATCTATTATCTATATATTATCTATCTATTATCTATTATCTATTATCTATCTATTATCTATCTATTATCTATTATCTATCTATTATCTATTATCTATCTATTATCTATCTATTATCTATTATCTATTATCTATCTATTATCTATTATCTATTATCTATTATCTATTATCTATCTATTATCTATTATCTATCTATTATCTATCTATTATCTATCTATTATCTATTATCTATCTATTATCTATCTATTATCTATCTCTTCCTTCTTTCTCTCTTTTTCTTTCTTTCCCTGTTATTTGATTTTTGGACTTGTTTGTGAATGTTTTTTGTATGTAATCTCTATTACGCAGGGCTGATGTTTCCTTGCGATGTAGCGGCGCTCGTCCCTGACACTTGGCGCTTCCACTAGATTAATGACCCTGTGTGTGATGCACAAGTTACTGCACTGAGTTAATTAAATGCGATGCACATTCAGACACAATTAATAAGAACAGACTTAGCTGAGAAGCTGCGAGATCTCCGCAAATACCCGGAGTGTACACATCGCCTAATGATGATGCATGTGCTCCGCTCGGACTCTACGCCCGATCACCCGTCACTCGCTCCCCGCTCTGTCTCTTACTGATATTATTTACAGAGGAAAACTTATTTTTAAAAATTTAAATTTTTTTTACTACTGGAAAGAAGGAAATGTATTTTCCATAAAATTTCCAAGGAAGTAACAATAAAATATCACAGGTGCTGAGAGATGCAGAAAACATTTTACCACGGGATGAACAGGAATCCGGTCACCAAACACCCAAATAATCATTTTATAATAAAACTAATTCTTAACCAAATTTACAGTTCATAAAAGTAATGTACATGTAAGTCACAACAAAGCATGCTGACCCCGAGTGACCTCCTGCATTATACTCCAGAGCTGCAGTCACTGTGTACATACATTACTGATCCTGAGTTACCTCCTGGATTATACTCCAGAGCTACACTCACTATTCTGCTGGTGCAGTCACTGTGTACATACATTACTGATCCTGAGTTACCTCCTGTATTATACTCCAGAGCTGCACTTACTATTCTGCTGGTGCAGTCACTGTGTACATACATTACATTACTGATCCTGAGTTACCTCCTGTATTATCCTCCAGAGCTGCACTCACTATTCTGCTGGTGCAGTCACTGTGTACATACATTACATTACTGATCCTGAGTTACCTCCTATATTATACTCCAAAGCTGCACTCACTATTCTGCTGGTGCAGTCACTGTGTATATAATAATAATAATAATAATTTTATTCATTTATATAGCGCTATTAATTCCATAGCACTTTACATACATTGTTACATTACTGATCCTGAGTTACCTCCTGTATTATACTCCAGAGCTGCACTCACTATTATGCTGGTGCAGTCACTGTGTACATACATTACTGATCCTGAGTTACCTCCTGTATTATACTCCAGAGCTGCACTCACTATTCTGCTGGTGCAGTCACTGTGTACATACATTACTGATCCTGAGTTACCTCCTGTATTATCCTCCAGAGCTGCACTCACTATTCTGCTGGTGCAGTGACTGTGTACATACATTACATTACTGATTCTGAGTTACCTCCTGTATTATACTCCAGAGCTGCACTCACTATTCTGCTGGTGCAGTGACTGTGTACATACATTACATTACTGATCCTGAGTTACCTCTTGTATTATACTTCAGAGCTGCACTCACTATTCTGCTGGTGCAGTCACTGTAGATCTGCAGACTATCACTCCTATCCTCCTACTGCACGACTCTGAGTGTGGTGAATATAGGGTGTACATACGAGGTCACAATTGTTGGTGCCCCTCGCCCCTCTCCCCTCGCTCCTCTCCCCTCGCTCCTCTCCCCTCGCTCCTCTCCCCTCTCCCTTCATGTAATGAAAGAAAACCCCACATTGGTCACAGAAATAACCTGAATCTGAAAAAAGTAATAATAAATAATAAATCTATGAAAATGAACAGATGACGTCAGACATTGCTGCTTTTCTGCTTCCACTCATGAAATCGGCCTGGACAGAAATGATGGCGCCCCTGAACATAATGTGACAAAAGTGGCTTGTTACATCAAGGTGTGTCCACTAATTATCATCACAGGTGTCTACAATCTTGTATCAGTCAGTGGACCTGTATATAGGTATACAGACACTCACTGTGCTGTTTGGTGACATGGTGTGTACCACACTCAACATGGACCACAGGAAGCAAAGGAAAGAGTTGTCTCAGGAGATTAGAAAGAAAGTGTATAGACAAGCATGTTAAAAGGTAAAGGTTATAAAACCATCTCCAAGCAGCTTGATATTCCTGTGACTACAGTTTCACATATTATTCAGAAATGTAAGATCCATGCGACTGTAGCCAAGCTCCCTGGACGTGACCAAAAGAGAAAAAATGATGACAAATGAAAGAGACGGATAATACGAATGGTAAGCAATGAGCCCAGAAAAACTTCTAAAGAGAATAAAGGTGAACGTCAAGCTCAAGGAACATCAGTGTCAGATCGCTCCATCCGTCATTGTTTGAGCCAAAGTGGACTTCATGGGAGACGACCAAGGAGGACACCATTGTTGAAAAAAAAAACATAAAGCCACACTGGAATTTGCCAAACTCCATGTTGACAAGCCACAAAGCTTCTGGGAGAATGTCCTAAGGACAGAGGATACAAAAATGGACGTTTTTGGCAAGGAACATCAGCTCTATGTTCACAGATGGAAAAATGAAGCACAAGAAAAGAACAATGTCCCTACTGTGAAACATGGAGGAGGCTCTGTTATTTCCTGGGGCTGCTTTGTTGCATCTGGCACAGGGGGTCTTGAATCTGTGCAGGGTACAATGAAATCTCAAGACTATCAAGGGATTCTAGAGAGAAATGTGCTGCCCAGTGTCAGAAAGCTTGGTCTCAGTCGCAGGTCATGGATCTTGCAACAGGATAATGACCCAAAACACACAGTGTTTCAAACATTGGACTATTGTGAAGTGGCTTCTATGAGCCAGGACCAAAATCCTATTGAGCATCTTTGAAAAGAGCTGAGACGTCTGGAGAAAGCGACCTTCACTCACCAGACACAAGGAGCAGTTTACTCTTGGGGAGCGGCCAAAATACCTGTCGAGAGGCGAAGAAGTCTCATTGACAGTTACAGGAATCGTCTGATTGCATTGATTGCCTCAAAAGGGTGTGCAACCAAATATTAAGTTATGGGTGAGGAGGAGAAAGAGAAGGAGGAAGAAAGGGAGGGGAGGAGGAAGAGGAGTAGGGGAGGTGGAGGAGGGCACCATCATTTCTGTCCAGGCCGATTTCATGAGTGGAAGCAGAACAGCAGCAATGTCTGACCTTCATTTGGTCATTTTCATAGATTTGTTATTTATTATTACTTTTGTCAGATTCAGGTTATTTCTGTGACCATTGTGGGTTTTTCTTTCATTAAACGACAGGCGAGGGGCGACAGGCGAGGGGCAAGGCGCGAGGGGCGACAGGCGAGGGGGACCAACAATTGTTGCCCCATATGTAGATTTGCTATAGGAGATGATGTTATGATAACTTTTCCTGTCCTCTTCGATGATTCTTCCATTCCATTGACTTTGGAGGTGGCCATACTTTGGAGACAGGTGGCTTTTTCGTCAGTGACTTCCATCCGAACTATTGAACATCCACAGATTGTCGCTTCATATCTGATCTAATTAGTCCCATAATTACATAATATATCCTACAGGAAAAAATGGCAGAGATTTTAATTTGTCTTTCAATGAATCTTGTGTAATTAGAAACCTCAGGTCACTTTCAGTGTGGAGTGAAGTCACCTGCGTGTGGAGCATCTCCCCGAATGTGCCCCCCAGCTCTTCTGTAAATACCTCTCTCATGGCCGGGAGGAGTATTTAATCACTGTGGCCATTTACAAGGCGGCATCGCTGCTCCGGCTGTCAACACTGTTACAATTAGTGTCAGCAGTAAGGGGGAGAGCTGCTAATTTGGATCCTTGGGTATTAGGTGTGTGAGACTTCGCACTTCAGCAAATCTGACAACTGTCCCCGAATTTCATGAAGGTGTAAGAAATGTGAATTTTGTCTTATTGTGGGACTGGAAAGATGATTGGAGAAGAGGATGGGGGGCTGTACTGCTGAAGAGCCCCCGATATTGTATCATGCACACTACAGTTCAAAAGTTTAGGGTCACTTAGATATTTCTTATTTTTGAAAGCACATTTCTTTTTCAATGAAGCTGTGACAGGGTCCTTCTCCCATATCACACAATCAACAGAGCGAGAGATGAATGAACAATCCAAAGAGCATTTATTCCAAGCAAATCAAATGGTCCATAACATAATCCACCGCACAGAGGGTAAAATTAATCCAGAAATAAGAATATAATCCAGTAAGCGATAAATGTCCAGGTCTCTTTGGGGAGCCGCAGCTTTTCCCTCAGAGGATCAATCTTCTTCCTTCTCTCTTGAAGTTCTCAAACAGACTGACTCATTCCCCCAGGTAATCAAAAAGGTTAGGTGGATTCCAGGCTCACCTCCCCCCACACCTAGGGACAAACACTACAGGGGGTGATTACCTAAAGACAATACAATGTACACACAAGCAATACAAATAATGGACAGTGAACCAGGCCTAAAATATGAGCCCAGACAACATGATACACAGTACACCAAATCCCACCATCACAACCAATCCCTCTTTCGGAATAAGTGAGTATGCCATGAGGTCTACACAGACCTCTGGTCATCTCACTTAAGTCCATCTTCTTGCCAGGACAGTCCATCAGCATTCTGGTGTTGGCTTCCACGCTTGTATTGGATGGAGAAGCTGTACAGCGGTAGGGTTGGAAGGACAAGATTCCCTTTGTGTCCTCCTTCACTCAAACTGTGTTACCTGCACCTACAAATCAACATTGTAGATCTCCCACATTATTTCCTAGGAGAATATCTGCAGGCAGGCCGCTCATCACCCCAACCACACATTGCTTGACTCCAAAGCCAAAGTCCAGATCTACCGTCACCTATGGGATATTCCTCCTTTGTCCTCCAGCCAATTCAACAACAATCCCTGGTGCGATGGTGGGATATTGTGGGTCATGTACCATTTTGTGTGGGTTCATGTTTAGGCGCGGTTCACTATCCATTATGTGTACTGTTTATGTGTACATTCTATTGTCTGTAGATAATCACCCCCTACAGTGTTCCCGTTCCCAGGTCTGGGGGAGGGGTCAAGGGATTCAACTAAACTCTTTGTTTTACTTGGAGATTGTTGGAGAACTTCAAGAATGAAGTAGGAAGATTGATCCTCTGGTAGAAGCTGAGACTTGTCAGAGAGAGACCTGGACATTTATCGCTTACTGGACTATATTTGTCTTACTGGATTAATTTTACCCTCTGTTTTCTGGATTATCTTATGGACCGTTTTTATTTGCTTGGAATAAATGCTCTTTGGATTGTACCGCCATCTCTCGCTCTGTTGATTGTGTGATATGGGAGAAGGACCCGGTGACACCTGGTCCATGATGTATTGCCTCTGGCCGAACCACCCGGGGATCAGCTATTGTGAGAAATGCCCCAGCGTCACAGAATCCAATGACTCTGTCCATCTAGCACAACCTCCTGTAAGTGCTTACTCTGATGGTGAGAGGAACTCAGTGCTGTGACTCGCACCCCATAAACCCCTAGTGGTCGACCATGAGTGTCTGAGTCATTAGGCAAGTCAATTTGAAGGGGTGAGTGTCATGATGTATGTAGTTTTCTCCATCCCATATTTTTGTATAAGATGCCATGTGATGTATTTTACCTTCTCACTGTATTTGCTGTAATACTATGTCTTGGGATGTAAGTGACCATACCTTCCCCCAGCCTGGATCATATTGCACTCAGGCTTCAGCAGTAGCTATTGTCATTAATTTGGTGGGGGTTGCATATATATATATATATATATATTGTTCTTCTCAACATGGGACTTCTCCAATCTACAACTTGGTAAACAGAACAGAGCCAGCAGTCTAAAGTCCATTCATGCATCAAATGGCCAGGGGGAGGTGTGCCCACCTAAGGGGCTGATCCCAGGAGAGATGAACATGTTAGTTCAGTTAGTTGGAGCTCGGCTGGAGAAGGACTAGGATCCATAGCTGAGGCTGGATCCTGGAGTCTGTGTGTGTGGACTGTTACAGACTGGAGATCCGCGGCCACGTGGGATTGTGTTTTGTTGTTCACCTGTTGGACTCAAGGAACTCATATAAGGACCATTGCCCTAATTCCCCTGGCATCGGAATACCAGGCGGTGCCCCTGGATCTTTTGTTTTTTCTGTTGTGGACTCCTTGCAGATTTGAAGGATTTATATTTATGTTTGCTGCTTATTCTTTGTGATTCCAATAAAGCCCTTTGGATTGTTCCTTGTCCTGGCGTCCCTCACTGCTCTGTTGCATACCCCGTTACAAACTGATGGCAGCAGTGGGATCAGAGCAGAAGAAATGGAGGACAACGGCTAATCAACGTCTGAAACCAGAACCTCAGGATACAGGAACTGGACTGTGGTGAGCCTACAAACAAAGGCCCGTGAATTAGGTGTCGGCTACAAAGGACTCTCTAAGGAGCAACTAATTGAGCCATTGGAAAACGCTTGCCTGCAAGATGGCACCGAGGAACAATTTCCACAGCAAAGACGGGAGCCGGAGGTAAATACCCAAAAAAGTCAATGGGTTGTGTGGTACGAGGAGGAGATGGCCTTGCTGGGAGAGGAGACCACCATAGAATATAAGATGGAGGTCATGCGTGGAGCTAAAGAGAAGGAGCGCAGGATGGAGGAGATGGCATTGCTGGATAAGCAGCTCGCTGTGGAAGTCGCGAGAGGTTCCAGACAGACTGTAACCCCAGCACCCATCATGAGGGAACTTCCAAGGGTGTCTCGCAAAGACTTCAAGCAGTTTAATGAGGCTGCTGGTGACATTGAGGGCTTCTTCCAGGACTTTGAGCATCAGTGTCGATTAATGGAAGTCCCAGAAAGGGAGCGCGTCCAGCATCTGGTTGGGCTCTTAGAGGGTGGAGCTGCTGCAGCCTATAGAGCTATGGACCCTCGGTGGAACTGTGAGTATGCGGATATTAAACAGACTATTCTAGAACATTATGCTGTAACGCCAGACACTTACAGGACTCAGTTCCGTACTTTAGCATGTGATGAGGAAGTGTCCTTCAAGATGTATGCCCACAAACTCAAACATCTGTGGCATCGTTGGCTGGAGGCAGAGGAGGCCTTAACCTTGGAGACCGTCCTCCAGGTCCTCCTAAAAGAGCAGTTTTACTTCAAGTGCCCCGCTGAGATCCGGGAATGGGTGCGTGAAAGGAGACCAGCCACTGTGGAGGAAGCTGCAGCTCTAGCTGATGAGGCTCTCACTATCAAGCCTCAATGGAAGAAGCTGCTAGCAGAGGGAGCAAAAATGACCAGCTCCCCAACACCAGAGGTTCCTTGTCCTTCAGTGTCCAATGTTCCTGGACCTAGATCACCACCTCATGTGGATACCCGTGTGTACGTGCCTCCAGTTGTTTCTACCACATTTTTTGGAATATGACGAGGAGAGAAAGTAGAAGAGCGGAGATGTTATAGCTGTGGGCATCCCGGACATCTGCGGGCCACATGCCCATCTATCCAGTGGAGCCATCCTCAAAATCGACAACCACCTCCAGCACCTGCACCTCCCTATCAGTCACCAAGGTCTCCTACCTACTTCTCCAGAAGGCAAACTGGAAGGAGTGAGACGCAGCGCAGATGTTATCAATGTGGGCAGCCTGGTCATGTGCAAGCTCACTGTCCAGGTGTTCAGAGGCAGAACAGCTGCAGACCACCTTTGCCTGTCCATTATCTACAGACACCTTCAGCAGGAGAAGAGCTGGATTCAGGCCCTGATGATTTGCCAAGTGACCCTGATATGTTGACTTCCCTACCAGGAGTCTATGGAGTGCGAGCCACAGCCATGCGTTCTTATGATCTTCAGCATAAACATCTACAGGAGGTCGTGCTGGATGGCCAAAAAGTTGTTGGCTTTCGTGACACTGGGGCTTTTCTCACCATCGCAGATCCCCGAGTAATTCAACCAGAAGCAATTCAACAGGGGCCAGGAATTGCCATTGAATTGGCTGGAGGTACTCAGAGATATATTCCAAGAGCGAGTGTGACCCTGGATTATGGCTTTGGGGCAAAACAATGCATAATCAATGTGATGAGCGGCCTTCCTGCAGACATACTCCTAGGCAATGATGTGGGAGATATACAATGCCGATTTGTGGGTGCAGGAAGCAGAGTTTAAGTGAAGGAGGATATAAACTGGACCCGAACATTCAACCCTACATCTACATCATACACTAAAGAACCTGGAGCCAACACCCAAAATGCAGATGGACTGTCTAGGCAAGAGGAGCCTTGAGTCCTGTCAGCCATGCCTGCGTGTACTTAACTAGCGACCTGTAGAGGTCCCTAGTACGTACACAAGTTGGGAGGGGAAGGAATTGTCATGATGTATGTAGTTTTCTCCATCCCATATTTTTGTATAAGATGCCATGTGATGTATTTTACCTTCTCACTGTATTTGCTGTAATACTATGTCTTGGGATGTAAGTGACCATACCTTCCCCCAGCCTGTATCATATTGCACTCAGGCTTCAGCAGTAGCTATTGTCATTGATTTGGTGGGGGTTGCATATATATATATATATATATATATATATTGTTCTTCTCAACATGGGACTTCTCCAATCTACAACTTGGTAAACAGAACAGAGCCAGCAGTCTAAAGTCCATTCATGCATCAAATGGCCAGGGGGAGGTGTGCCCACCTAAGGGGCTGATCCCAGGAGAGATGAACATGTTAGTTCAGTTAGTTGGAGCTCGGCTGGAGAAGGACTAGGATCCATAGCTGAGGCTGGATCCTGGGGTCTGTGTGTGTGGACTGTTACAGACTGGAGATCCGCGGCCACGTGGGGTTATGCTTTGTTGTTCACCTGTTGGACTCAAGGAACTCATATAAGGACCATTGCCCTAATTCCCCTGGCATCGGAATACCAGGCGGTGCCCCTGGATCTTTTGTTTTTTCTGTTGTGGACTCCTTGCAGATTTGAAGGATTTATATTTATGTTTGCTGCTTATTCTTTGTGATTCCAATAAAGCCCTTTGAATTGTTCCTTGACCTGGCGTCCCTCACTGCTCTGTTGCATACCCCGTCACAGTGAGAACTCTTGCCCCCTTGTGTTTGGCTGTAGATAATGAACAGGTCGATTTAGTGCAAGGTCATTCCTCAATCGACCAGCAGGGCAAGTGTTTTGCAAATGCCCAGGTTGCCCACATCGATAACATCTCCTCTGCGTCGTGCTCTTTCCAGTGTGCATTCTGGAGAAGGCAGTAGGAGAACCTGGTGACAAAGGCCGGAGGACATACACTCCAACAGGGGCATCTATGGTGCAGGGGTCAACAGTGTACTCCAGTGGAGGTGGTTGTACTTCTTCCTCAGGCAGGATGGACTGCACAAGATGCACTGGATGAGGTGGAGGTCCCTCCGAGTCCTTGCGCGTCAACTGGATTGCAGGTGCCCAGGTTGCCCACACCCATAACATCTTCTTTCTGTAATTCCCCCAGGGCGTCGTCGGAGCTGTTGGGGCCGAGAATTGTGAGCCATGATTGTCATCGGCCTGCAGCTGTGTGGAGGGGCAGATATAACTGGCGAGGGCCGGGGAACAGGAGCAGGCTGTGGCTTATTGTCCAGTAGCCTCCTCCATTGCGGTCGGATAGTAAGGGCCTCATCAGCCAGGACTGCAGCTCTATCCAAGAAGCACGGCGTGCGCTCTCTGACCCATTCCTGTATTCCTGAGGGACACTTGTAAAGAAATTGTTCTATAAGAAATACCCATATAAAGTCTTCCACAGTGAAGGCGTCTTCCGCTTCCAACCATCTCTGACATGCCTGGGACATCTTATGAGCATACATCCTAAACGTTCCACCTGTGGTGCATGGGAGGTCTCGGAACCGTGCTTTATGTGATTCTGGGGTGATGGCATGGTAATCCAGGATAGTCCATTTTACAGTGTTGTAATCCTGGTTCTGCTGTGAGTCAATGGTGCGATAATCCTCTGCTAGGCTTCCGTTCAGGAGTCCCACTAACAAACGCGTCCAGCCAGAGTGGGGAACCTCCATCACCGCACACTGCTGCTCAAAGTCCTTGAAGAACCCTTCCACATCTCCGGAAGCCTCATCAAATGGCTTGAAGTTTGCCCGGGTAATCCATACAGGCTCCCGGATTGCTGGGTTTACACTCCAACAAATATTTGTTGTGAATACATTTGAATTAGATTCCAGTTTGGGGCTCTCTCTTGTGGTCAGTGCTGGTAATGCAGCTGACTTGTTGAGTGGGAACTGGACAGCTGAGAAGGATTTGCAATCAGGCCATTTGGTTTGGGCCTATATAACTATGTAGCTTCCTTTTGTTCCTTACCGGTGCTCAATTGTATTTCCTGTGTTCTAAGGACTTCCTGAAACCAGCCCTGTTCTCTGTGTCTACCAGAACTCCTCTCAGATAAGTTGGTCCTGTACCTTTGCTTACGATTTTTCACTTTCTTGTGATTTTTCCTGTGTGGAGTTCCTGGTGGAATTGGATTATTCCCTGCTGGGAGTATCTGTGTACCTTGCTCCATGTTCTGTTATGTATTGTGTTTTGTCATGCTTGGTACAATATTCAGTCCCCTCTCTATATCAATGTTTTTCTTGGATCCCAGTAACACCAGAGTACTGATATAGCGGGGGAGAGCCTGTTCAGGCTTAGCATTTTTCCATGTCAGGCATGCTGGTATTTATTAGGGTTTTTACATCTGCAGACAGTGCTCTTTCCTATTCTTTCCTATGCAGATAGTTTTGGGCCTCATCTTTGGTGACTCTGTTCTCTAGCTACGTATTGTGTTTTCCTATATCACCGTAATCTTTACATGTGGGGGGCTATCTATATCTTTTGGGACTACTCCGAGGCAGATTAGCTTTTCTACCTTTATCTCTGTATTTAGTTCTCCGGCTGTGTCGAGACGACTAGTTCATCGTAGGCTCGTCCCAAGGCTACTTCTAGTTGTGTGCCAGTATTAGGTCTGCAGTCTGTTAAGGCTCCAGCCACTCTGGTTATTTTCTGGGTTTCCGAGTTATTGCTCTTTTTCTGATCCTCCTCGGTCACTGGATCACAACACATATTATTCTCTCTGCCGAACTTCATTGCTTCTTGTCTCTGCTGTGCTCGGCGAGCAGCGTTCTTCTTATACTCCTGAGATACACCGGGGCCAAGAGCTGCCATCTCTTCTTTGAACCACACCAACCACTGGCTGTTTGGGGCAGAGATTCCCTGTCCCCAGTGCTTGTCTGTCAGAAATTTGGGAGGAGTGGGTCTGGCTCTCACCCACAAGTAGATCAATTAAGGCTTCTTTACTCAGTCAGTGGCAGCTCAGGCCTAGATCTTTGTCTCTCTCCTTTAGACTGGATGCGGTCCAGTTTCTGTACTCACTCTGTGGGTGGATCTCCATTAGGCTGCGCTCTGTTGATCCCGCCGCTGCCACCAGTTGTGACGGGGTCCTTCTCCCATATCACACAATCAACAGAGCCAGAGATATATGAACAATCCAAAGAGCATTTATTCCAAGCAAGTCAAATGGTCCATAACATTATCCACCACATAGAGGGTAAAAGAATATAATCCAGTAAGCTATAAATGTCTAGGTCTCTTTGGGGAGCCGCAGCTTTTCCCTCAGAGGTTCAATCTTCCTGCTTCACTCTTGAAATTCTCAAACAGACTGACTCATCCCACCAGGTAAGCAGAGAGGTTAGGTGGATTCCAGGCCCACCTTCCCTCACACCTAGGGACACACACTACAGGGGGTGATTACCTACAGACAATACAATGTACACACAAGCAATACAAATAATAGACAGTGAACCAAGCCTAAAATACGACCCTAGACAACGTGATACACAGTACACCAAATCCAACCATCTCACTAACATTAAATTAAACAGAAATACACTCTATACATTGTTAATGGGGTAAATGACTATTCTAGCTGCAAACGTCTGGTTTTTAATGCAATATCTACATAGGTGTATAGAGGCCCATTTCCAACAACCACCACTCTAGTGTCTAATGGTACATTGTGTTTACTAACTGTGTTAGAAGGCTAATGGATGTTTAGAAATCCCTTGATAACCCTTGTACAAGTATGTTAGCACAGCTGAAAACAGTTTTGCTGATTAGAGAAGCTATACAAATGACCTTCCTTTGAGCTAGTTGAGAATCTGGAGCATTACATTTGTTGGTTCCATTAAACTCTCAAAATTGCCAGAAAAAGAGAACTTTCATGTGAAACTCGACAGTCTATTCTTGTTCTTAGAAATGAAGGATATTCCATGAGAGAAATTGCCAAGAAACTGAAGATTTGCTACAACGGTGTGTACTACTCCCTTCAGAGGAGAGCACAAACAGGCTCTAACCAGAGTAAAAAGAGAAGTGGAGGCCTCGCTGCACAACTGAGCAACAAGACAAGTACATTACAGTCTCTAGTGTGAGAAATCCACACCTCATAGGTCCTCAACTGGCAGCATCATTAAATAGTACCCACAAAACGCCAGTGTCACCGTCTACAGTGAAGAGGTGACTCCGGGATGCCGGCCTTCAGGGCAGAGAGGCAAAGAAAAAGCCATATCTGAGTCTGGCTAATAAAAGGAAAAGATTAATATGGGCAAAAGAACAGACAGACATTGGATAGAGGAAGATTGGAAAAAATTGTTATAGACAGACGAATCCAAGGTTGAGGTGTTTGGATAACACAGAAGAACATTTGTGAGACGCAAAACAACTGAAAAGATGCTGGAAGACTGCCTGACGCCCTCTGTCAAGCATGGTGGAGATAATGTGATGGTCTGGGGTTGCTTTGTGCTGGTAAAGTGGGAGATTTGTACAAGGTAAAAGGGATTTTGAATAAGGAACGCTATCACTCCATTTTACAACATAATGCCATACCCTGTGGACATGTTGATTAGAGCCAATTTCATCCTACAACAGGACAATGACCCAAAGCCACCTCCAAATTATGCATGAACTATTTAAGGAAGAAGCCGGCAGCTGGTATCTATCTGTAATGGAGGGGCCAGCCCAGTCACCAGATCTCAACCCTATAGAGCTGTTGTGGGAGCAGCTTGACCGTATGGTACCAAAAAGTGCCCATCAAGGCAATCCAACTTGTGGAGGGGAAGCATGGGGTGAAATATCTCCAGATTACCTCCGCAAATTACCAGCTAGAATGCCAGAGCTCTGCAAAGCTGGAATTGTGC
Organism: Anomaloglossus baeobatrachus; assembly: GCF_048569485.1. Lineage (NCBI taxonomy): Eukaryota > Metazoa > Chordata > Amphibia > Anura > Aromobatidae > Anomaloglossus > Anomaloglossus baeobatrachus. The sequence continues at coordinate 2,872,290 of NC_134361.1, forward strand.
AAAGGAGCGATCTGTGCCGAAAGCCAAGTGTGAAGAGAAATTATTATTACATGTAAAAATCATCATTTCTAACCTCGTCACTGTCTGGACGATATTCTGTATTCATTATGCAACTCATCTGATAAATAAAAGTAGGATATTCATGGAAAAGACAGAATTGTCTACAGGAGGACCACAATTTTTTAACTGTAGTGCACCAAATACAGTAACTGATGAAGACCCCACATTGTATCCTGCGGAATATGTTAGCGCTATATAAAAAAAAATAAAAGATTTATTGTATCCTGCACCAAATACAGTAACTGATGAAGACCCCACATTGTAGGGGGCACCATATACAGTAACTGATGAAGACCCCACATTGTATCCTGCACCATATACAGTAACTGATTGAGACCCCACATTGTATCCTGCACCATATACAGTAACTGATGAAGACCCCACATTGTATCATGCACCATATAAAGTAACTGATGAAGACCCCACATTGTATCCTGAACCATATACAGTAACTGATGAAGACCCCACATTGTATCCTGCACCATATACAGTAACTGATTGAGACCCCACATTGTATCCTGCACCATATACAGTAACTGATTGAGACCCCACATTGTATCCTGCACCATATACAGTAACTGATTGAGACCCCACATTGTATCCTGCACCATATACAGTAACTGATGGAGACCCCACATTGTATCCTGCACCATATACAGTAACTGATTGAGACCCCACATTGTATCCTGCACCATATACAGTAACTGAAGACCACACATTGTATCCTGCACCATATACAGTAACTGATGAAGACCCCACATTGTATCCTGCACCATATACAGTAACTGATGAAGACCCCACATTGTTTCCTGCACCATATACAGTAACTGATGAAGACCACACATTGTATCCTGCACCATATACAGTAACTGATGAAGACCCCACATTGTATCCTGCACCATATACAGTAACTGATGAAGACCCCACATTGTATCATGCACCATATACAGTAACTGATAGAGACCCCACATTGTATCCTGCACCATATGCAGTAACTGATGAAGACCCCACATTGTATCCTGCACCATATACAGTAACTGATGGAGACCCCACATTGTATCCTGCACCATATACAGTAACTGATGGAGACCCCACATTGTATCCTGCACCATATACAGTAACTGATGGAGACCCCACATTGTATCATGCACCATATACAGTAACTGATGGAGACCCCACATTGTATTGTTAAGGATGTGACTCAACCGGTCACTCAGGATCTGACTGCTGTTTCAAATTATATTGTCATGTGTGCACACGAGACTAAATAACGGACGAGTCAGTTATATCTATCTCCATGACAGGCACTGACCAAGACTGGTCTTTATTGTTTGAAACTTTTCTATAGCTCTTGAGAAGTGAAGGGTGTGGACAAAATACAGTCCAATCAAGTATCGCAGGCTGAACTCAGGACATATAGAAATTAGCATAGTCTCTTCCTGATTGGTCAGTCCAGGCTTAGGAATTTCTTTGTTCATCATCTCCTCTGGGTGTAGACAGGATGTGGCAGCCATCTTCAAGTTACATATACTGATATATACTGTGCTAAGGAAAATACACTAAATATGCTATATACACATATACGTGTTAGTAAGGAACAAAAGCATTCATAAATATATGCGTTCGTTTACATCTACTAAACTATATACCTGAGTCTATGAAATGGCTGAATTAAGTCTTTCTGGTTACTTAATTCTCATCCCCAACAGTCCCCCCTAAAGACTTATTTCTGCCATCTCTGAATTCTAAGGGTACTGTGTTCCCTTAGGAAGAGAGGTCGAAAGAACTGTTGAAAAACCTGGCTAACTGAACGTTGAGGCATGGGCGGAAAGAGAAAGTGGTTTTCTTCACCGGTTTGAGACCAAGGACTCCTAGGCGAGTCCTCCCCCTTTGTAGTTGGACTTTCCCATGTCTCAAGGTTCTCTAAGTCCTCTCTTCTAACTGTTCCGGCAATAATGGTCTGAGACTGTACAGGTTTTTTGAAAAGGATAAGGCGGTCTTTGCACACTACGACATCGCAGGTGCGTTGTCGGTGGCGTCAAATCGAAAGTGACGTACATCCGGCGTCACAGGCGTTATCGTAGTGTGCAAATCCTTTTTGATACGATTAACGAGCGCAAAAGCGTCATTATCGTATCATCGGTGTAGGGTCCGACATTTCCATAATGCCGGTGCAGCGAGAGGTACGATGTAGTTCCTTGTTCCTGCGGCAGCACACATCGCTGTGTGTGAAGCCGCAGGAGCGAGGAACATCTCCTACCTGCGTCCCGGCTGCAATGCAGAAGGAAGGAGGTGGGCGGGATGTTTACATCCTGCTCATCTCCGTCCCTCCACTGCTATTGGCCGGCTGCCGTGTGACGTCGCTGTGACGCCGCACGACCCGTCCCCTTAGGAAGGAGGCGGATCGCCGGCCAGAGCGACGTCGCAGGACAGGTGAGTGCATGTGAAGCTGGCGTAGCGATAATGTTCACTAAGCCAGCAATCACAAGATATCGCTGCTGCGACGGGGGCGGGGACTATCGCGCTCGACATTGCAGCATCGGCTTGCGATGTCGCAGTGTGCAAAGTACCCCTAAGTATGAGCAGAACGCTTAGTGCAGCTCTGGTTAGTCGACCCATCTGCAATGCGAGGCATTAATCCATAGATGTTTCTGCGGTTGGATCGGCTCATGTAGTGTTGACTCGTGACTCTTTCTTGCTTGTCCTTTAGGATCAATCAGTCTCCTGACTGGAGACCATATGCTACTAGCTCTGATTTAAGATCTGGAATTGGAAAATACACCTGTTTATCACACTATTTAGCCAATCATATAAAAATTGTACATGCCTGTGCTAAACCAAAAAAATATCTTACATAAAAACCTGTTTATTACAAAAACAAAACATACATTTCGTATACGATTTGCCAGTTTCCACTTTTCTATAAAATATACACTTTTGTAAACCCATTTTCTTTTTTTACATACCACCATCATGTGCTTCTCAGTAATAACGTCGTTTTCTGCACTGGAATGCCTCTGACCAAACCTGGAGAGAAATCTACACAACACGCACAAACTTGCATACAACGTGCTTATGATATGCATCTATAATCGTTTGCAGTCTCTAAGAATGGGTAGAGCAGGTGCAGTATGTGTTTCTGCGGATTCTTCAGTTTTTTCTCACTTTGTTTTAAGAACGTGTTTTACAAGACTGGGTGAGTCTGCCCACCTGAGTACTGAACCCTGGTGTCACCAAAGCACACACTGACAATTGTCTTACACAGATTTTAGTCCATAGGTTACCTGGGCCACCATTAAGAAGAGCTCTCATGGCGGAGAAAGCTTACCACCCTTTGTCCACAGACCTTCCTCAGTCAACTGGCTCCCTGCATGTCACACTCCATTCCTTGTTGTATTGCTTGTTCCTGTAGGGATTTAAGAACACAAGGAGTGACAAAAGTCACTGATGTGACAAGGGCCACCGAGGTATGGTCCATAGTGGTGAAAGACTCAACTCTAGGCCCGTTCACTGCTTCTTGGTCAGCTGCACCTGTGCGAGGATCTCCATCCGATTCCATCAGCTCAGATCTAGATTTTCTCTTCAGCATACCTAATTCATTTGACAACAGGAAAGATCTACAACCTACATACACATCTAAAGACTCTTACCCACTTCTGTTCTACCCATCTAGAGAGGCATTAATGCGTCACTACCTCCTGTACCGATAGGAGGGGAGGGAATGGTTCAAATTTAGACTACCTCATGTTGTGCAAACCGCAGCATATCCAGTGTAGAATCGACCAACATCTTATTCCATCTATGAAAACAAAAACTAAAAAAATATATATTAGATCATTCTTATATCTTTAACTCTGACCATAATACAGTTAGTGGTCATCTATACTTCACATGACTAAAAATACTAAATAAACAAATACACATATAAGACAAGACTTTCCAATTTCAGTTAACAGATGTGCCTCATAGTAATCTAGTAAACATAACTATTGCAAGGGAAAAGCCAGATGGAAACCTATCTAATAGGCCTGCTGCGCCCTCTACTGTTGGAGAATATAATTAATACCTTTGTCCCCCCTTGTTTAGTTGTTTATTTACCAATGTAACAAAATTCAGAGTTTTTTATGCTGGTATTCCCTAAAAGAAAAAATAAAACAGCAGGTAATAAATTAGCTACATATTAGAAACTAAAATTAGACAAATACAGAAAATAACTAATATCTTACAACAATATACATTGCTGAGGAATTTTAAAACCTTACGATAAAGAACACAGAAACTAATTTGCATATCTCATGAAATCTAATTTTCCCTACAAAATTAATTGAATCATTCAGGTATGAGCATGAAGCTAAAATGTGAGATCCTGAACTCTAAGGGTTAAACCGAACTTACGTCACTATTGGGGAAAAAAACCCACATTCCATTCTTATCTCTTAGTAGAAGCCAGAGAGAGAGAAGGAAAAAAACCCTCATCTTTTGTTATAACAAAGACGTAGCCGTGAACATATCCATTCCCCACATCTCCGTCGGATACATTATATATTTTTTCTTTTTCTTTTTACAAATGGATTTGATACCTTCTGACATCAGTAGGGGTAAGTCGTTTACAAATTTTGTTTTAAATTAACTAACACAGTACAACGATATATATTTACCTACCTCTATTCTATTTACCAATTCTGTAAAAGTTTCACTTATTTATCTCTGACTTGCATTTATTGGATAGCTGAGTAAACAAATATACTATTTTATACTCATTCAAATGTGTTAATCATATATACCAGAGAACACCCCTCCCCCTCAAAAAAGAAAAAAAATTGTTTAAAGGGGATGAGTTGAAAATTTTGGACAAAGACCCATTAAAGGGGCCTGGCTAAACTGGGTGTATTGCCATCAGTGGGTGTAGCAAGATGGCCGCCACAGGAAGTTCCAGGCACCTAACTTCCGGGTGTACGTCCATATTAGGACTCCATGGGTGTAATGGGAGTGGCTGGAACAATGGAATGAACCAGGGGTGTATATGGGGAGTGTCTACATTATTATGCATTTAAGCACTATACTACTATTCTATAAACGCCTACATTTATGCATGATTCTTATGCAGAACAAGGGATTCAAAATAACAAATTTTGTACTTGTAAACTCTCAATACTCTCACTAGGCTAAAAGAATCCCATAAAAAAAATCTCCTAATTATCAAAACATGCTCTTAAGATAGAAAACCTAGCACAAGTACATGTATATTTAACACTTGGTCAGTTTTTTTTTTTTTCCTCCGGAGCTGTCTAGCCCCCCCTTTACAGATGTGTGGGCAGTGTGCATTCCAGCTCGGGAAGGGAGGGGGTGTGCTGCTCGTGTCTTCCCCATCTTTTCTTTGGAGAAGGATCCTGTAAGGAGAATCTTTGAAACTGAACTAAGGAGTGATAACTTCATAATCTCATCATAGATTCTTTGCACTACCCATGTCCATCATAACCCACTAATTTATACAACCTCTTGCAATTCTCAGCTCCTGTAGGAAAAAAACAATCTCTTCTTGAACAGAGTATACATAGTGCTCTAATTGGACCGGCCGGTTCCAACTGAATCTTTTTCCCCACCTCCCCTGCTATGTAATAAGGACACACTTAGACGTCCAACTTATGAATACAATACCGTTCCTCATACATCCCTATTTCTCCGGCTTCTTACACAGCAGTGCATGAGTTAATACTCAGGGAAATATGCTGATTCAAACACTTTCCTCCAACACCGGAATCCCTCCCCCTCCTTACCGTGTAAAGAGGACGCAATTTTCAGCGTCCAACATGTGGATACTATATACCGTTCTCCAGATGTTCCTATTTCTCCAGCTCTAAACACGGCAATAGATGTGATAAAAACACTGGGGGAAACTCCGATTCCCTTATCTCTCTGTTCCAAAAACAAACCAACAATTATAAAATACTGAAAACGCATAAGCCAGCTAGTTTCTGTTTCAAATTCCAAAACAGACTGTCATGTCTGCAAATAGCCCCCTCTGTCTCCCTCTTTCTTGCTTCCAATGTAAAGACTACAGCAGTGGGGGATTGCTAACCCCCCTTCCTGCTGCCCTCTTAGTGAAAGAAAGACTGCAGGCATGTTGCTGCGTAATTTCCAGACCCTCGCTCTGTCCATGTTTAAGCAGCCAGTGGGCGTATGACCCCCCCCTCTCAGTGAAAGAATGCAGGGACAGACAATTAACTCTTTGAGAACTAAATCAGAGCGCAGACTTTACAAGCTTTCCGTGGAGCTGAAAGCTCCCAATTTCTGCCTCACTTACAGCAACTCAAGAATACAGACAGTCAGATCCGTTAACCCTACGGAACCAGAACCTATGGGCCTGGATTCTTGTCTTTGTTCTAGACTACCGGCGAAGGATACAGGCCCGCTAAGGGTCACCAGCGTCAATATCCCTCTCAGATCAGAGCTCAAACTTTTCGCCGTAGACCACCGATTCACAGGCAAACATCACATACAATGTATATGACACTCACCTGTGATTTTGAGAGTGATCAATTCTCATTGTCGGGGGGCCCCCGGGTACTGGGAAATGGTCTCCTGGATCCGAGAGAGAGATTCGGCCAATCCTTCTTACGGTAATCTCAGCAGTGCCTCCACTATTAAGGATGTGACTCAACCGGTCACTCAGGATCTGACTGCTGTTTCAAATTATATTGTCATGTGTGCACAGGAGACTAAATAAGGGACAACGAGTCAGTTATATCTATCTCCATGACAGGCACTCACCAAGACTGGTCTTTATTGTTTGAAACTTTTCTATAGCTCTTGAGAAGTGAAGGGTGTGGACAAAATACAGTCCAATCAAGTATCGCAGGCTGGACTCATCATCTCCTCTGGGTGTAGACAGGATATGGCAGCCATCTTCAAGTTACATATACTGATATATAGTGTGTTAAGGAAAATACACTAAATATACTATATACATATATACGTGTTAGTAAGGAACAAAAGCATTCATAAATATATGCGTTAGTTTACATCTACTAAACTATATACCTGAGTCTATGAAATGGGTGAATTAAGTATTTCTGGTTACTTAATTCTCATCCCCAACAGTATCATGCACCATACACAGTAACTGTTGAAGACCCCACATTGTATCCTGCACCATATACAGTAACTGATGGAGACCCCACATTGTATCCTGCACCATATAGAGTAACTGATGGAGACCCCACATTGTATCCTGCACCATATACAGTAACTGATAGAGACCCCACATTGTATCCTGCACCATAGACAGTAACTGATGAAGACCCCACATTGTAGGGGCTACCGTGGGAACCTCCAGCTGTGATCGCTGATGACCTGCTTGACGTCACCGCTCACAGCTGGGGCTCAGTCTCTGCCTGATGACCTCAGCGTGCGGTATATTCTATGGCCACACGCTGTAGATACCTTTCACACGCTGTATTTACGCTCTATGGCCGCCAGCTGTGACTTCAATATGCAGTACAGCCGGGATCGTTATGGGACCTCGCGTAGATTATGTCGGACCTGGGTGTTTGGGGTTAATAAAGTTGGGATAGAGCGTGGGGTTTTTGTACTGTATTTCAAATATAGGATTTTTTCATTGTTTGTGTTTTTTGTTTTTTTTTTTCACTTATAGCATTAGCAATGGGGGGATATCATAGAAGCCTCCAATTACTAATCTAGGGTTCATTGGCATCTCTATGCTATCATTAACTTCTTATATTACCCCACTGGCCACCGCACCATGGCGATCGGGATGAGGCGGGTTAAGTGCTGGGATTGTCACATCTAGCGGATGTGACAATTCTGGGTGGCTCCAGGCTGCTATTTTTAGGTATGGGGGGGGGGCAATAATCCTGGTTCTCCATCTGTATACCCTATGAGGTGTGATTGGCACATTGATAAGGATGCTTCTCCTCATCATCCTTCTAGATGGAGAGGTTTGGTGATCTGCAGCCTCGGATCTGCTACCCCTCACATCATGGCTGCTCCTGGCATCGTCAGGACAGGAGCACATACATCTGTATACCCTATGAGGTGTGCTTGGCACATTGATGAGGACGCTTCTGCTCATCATCCTTCTAGATGGAGATGTTTGGTGATCTGCAGCCTCGGTTCTGCTACCCTCACATCACGGCTGCTCCTGGCATCGTCAGGACAGGAGCACATACATCTGTATACCCAATGAGGTGTGATTGGCACATTGATGAGGACGCTTCTGCTCGTCATCCTTCTAGATGGAGAGGTTTGGTGATCTGCAGCCTCAGCTCTGCTACCCTCACATCACGGCTGCTCCTGGCATCGTCAGGACAGGAGCACATACATCTGTATACCCAATGAGGTGTGATTGGCACATTGATGAGGACGCTTCTGCTCGTCATCCTTCTAGATGGAGAGGTTTGGTGATCTGCAGCCTCAGCTCTGCTACCCTCACATCACGGCTGCTCCTGGCATCGTCAGGACAGGAGCACATACATCTGTATACCCAATGAGGTGTGATTGGCACATTGATGAGGACGCTTCTGCTCGTCATCCTTCTAGATGGAGAGGTTTGGTGATCTGCAGCCTCAGCTCTGCTACCCTCACATCATGGCTGCTCCTGGCATCGTCAGGACAGGAGCACATACATCTGTATACCCAATGAGGTGTGATTGGCACATTGATGAGGACGCTTCTGCTCGTCATCCTTCTAGATGGAGAGGTTTGGTGATCTGCAGCCTCAGCTCTGCTACCCTCACATCACGGCTGCTCCTGGCATCGTCAGGACAGGAGCACATACATCTGTATACCCTATGAGGTGTGATTGGCACATTGATGAGGATGCTTCTCCTCGTCATCCTTCTAGATGGAAAGGTTTGGTGATCTGCAGCCTCGGCTCAGCGTCCTCTGATAAATGGCTCCTTATTTGCAGTCTTGTGGCGTTGCTGTGACTTCGCCTTTCTGCGGGGCTTTTGCAGCAGATGCTCAGAGCGCAGGTTTCCTTGGCATCACTGAGATTGCTATTATATTGTCATGGTTTTTCATGACTGTGCACGTATTGACAACATATCAGACAGTTCTGCAGTAATACATGGCGGCCGAGCATTTGTGATATTGCTCATGATTCTTAGCGCCATTTGTCACATGTAGCAGATTTATTGCTTCAATAGATAGCTGTCAATCAAAGCTGCTGCACACGGCACTCCCCGGAGGCTGCAGCCGTCACCCACACACCGCAGCAATCCCAATTATCCCTCCCTGCTAAATCCTCTATTTGTAAAGTGTACACTTTCTGCTGTTATATATAACATAAAAATCCAGATATTATAGGCAACAACTCGGAGATACATATTAAACACAAAGCGCAAGAGTCTTTAAATTTACCAAAATATAGAAATACCCCATAGACACCGTGATACAAATGTATAAAACATTTTATTTTATAGTGCACAGGGTATTGCAGTACATACAAATTAATAATCATGAAAAACCAGATTGAGTAGGTGAAGGAAGAGGGGAAACCCCCACGTGACCCAGGAAATATATCAAAGTTGTGTCGGACCTGCTGACCAGATGATTACAGAACTTAATGTGGCAACCTGATGACCATAAGGATAATCCTATATAGGGGCAAAACCCTCCACTGGGCAGCTGATACCAGAACCCATGGCCTGGGCCTATGGCCTTAAATCAGGTCATAATTCAAAGGGCCGATATGTGGAGCTGCACAATGGACGGAAAACCTACTAAGGCACTGTTATCACTCAATACCAATTTACAAGGAAAAAAGGTAAAAAGTGCCCAAGCAGTATCATGTAAGTCAATCATTAATGAGGCATACAGGCTTACCACAAACAGTTAAAGCGTCCGAAAATCCTGGAGGGCACGTGGGGACCGACGTCCCGACACGTGTTTCGTCACAATGCTTCGTCGGGGGACGATGATAAAAAGAGTGCCAGGAATGGAGCTTAAAAAGGGAGCCTAATTGGTAACACGCCTCCATTACACCACGCGCACCTGAAGTGAATAGCCGCTGCAGACCGCGCCGTGGCTAGGTATCGGCGGCCGGAAGTCAACGGAGCGAGAACTTCCGGTGACGTCACTGTGCGATACTTCCGGTTCTCCGCCGCAACAGACGTTGCCACGGACGCGAATCAACAAGCGGAACCCACTGCAGTGCTGGGTAAGATGGAGCTGCCCCTGTAGAGATAACAGTCCCACCCCCATCAATAGCAGTGTGGTATATAGTACCTGTAAACATCATTAAATCTATACAGAATCACATAATGACATCATCAGTGGAATACATATTATAAAGTACATACATATCAAAAAATTCTTTTGTTTATGTACAGAGGAAAGGAGAAGAATAGATAAAATGAGAAAGCAGACGTCTGCAAAGAAATAGAGAATAAAGAAAAAGATAGACAAAATGTAGGCATAAATATATCACCCACAATTCCAAATATTACATGTCCATGTATATCGCGGTTCCATGGCCTCCCAATTATAGGTACTGCAAACATATGCGAATCTCCATTTCTTCCAGGCCAGGATTGGTAACAAAACCCGAATGGAGGGGACACTTAGGCGGGAAAGGTGGGGGGGGGGGGGGGGGGGGAGAGAGGGGGAGGGGGGGGGGGGGCGGCTAAGGAGGAAAGTTCATGACAAGAAGGTCCCTTAAAGCAAAACAAAGAAAAAGACACACTGTTAAAAGAGTCATAAGACCACCAATATATACAGCATGAAAAGAATAACACTTAAAATCCCAAGAATCATAGAAGACACATAGGGGGCTACGCAGCTATTCACGCCTCTGTTGCTCAGCCAGGGTGGACCCAAAACACCCTGAGGGCGAAAATTCGAGTTTCATTAACTACAACTGGGAGGGATCCAACCTCCCTCCTATTTCCCCCCAGTCGGATTCACCCAAGGTATCAAAATGATGGGGATAAGAGTGATGGTTACAAAAAAGGGGCGAATGAAAGACGTTCATTCAGCCCATCTGGTGCCTGAGTACCTAAAACAAAGATCCAACGGCACTGGTCATCAGGTTGCCACATTAAGTTCTGTAATCATCTGGTCAGCAGGTCCGACACAACTTTGATATATTTCCTGGGTCACGTGGGGGTTTCCCCTCTTCCTTCACCTACTCAATCTGGTTTTTCATGATTATTAATTTGTATGTACTGCAATACCCTGTGCACTATAAAATAAAATGTTTTATACATTTGTATCACGGTGTCTATGGGGTATTTCTATATTTTGGTAAATTTAAAGACTCTTGCGCTTTGTGTTTAATACTTTCTGCTGTTAGCAATAAAGCAATGAAGCAAGAACAATGTAAATATCTGAACAATAGAAGACATGGATCTGCCGCTGCTCCGGCCTCTCGAGGATCTCTCCCCACAATGTCTGCGGGCCATCAAGCTTCTTAAATACCTTGCCTATTATATTGGTGGATTTCCTGATGAAGAAGGGGGAAGACACTTCGAAACGCGTTGAATAAAGCCACATTCATTTAATCATCTTTGGATTTACGTCATATATTTTCGGCAGCTCCACATCTCCTTTGTTCCTGATCTGCTTCGGCCGAATACCTTGATTGGTTCAGATGGTCCGTGATTGTGACCTATGATTGCGGGGCTCTGTAACGGCATCGAGAAATGGCGCACATCCGGGATGAAAGACTGAAGCGGTTCACGTTGTGCAGTAAAGCTGCTAACAAGGGGTTTGTAACGATGGATGACCCCGGAAAGTTCACTTTCTGCTGAATTTCCACCATTTTCATTGTCCTTATGTCATTGATTTATTGCAAAAAATCCAAAATGTAACTGTTCCCAATCCTAATGTGAATTTGCAGATAAACTGAAGTTACTAGATTGGGGTCCAATGTGCGAAAAGCAGATCAGGGGCTGCATGGAAGGAAAGACATCAGTGCCATCTATGGTCCCCATCACTGTAATACTGCGGATGGAGAGTGATACTGCGCCGTCTGAATTACCGGCAATCCCTCCATACTACTAGGGTTACTATAGAGGCGGATGCGTGGAAGATGGCGGCTAATAGTGGCAGACAGGAACACAGGGTGGAGTCACCTGTTACGAGGGGGACCCGGGGAAGCGTGCCAAGATGGGGAATGGACAGCTTCCGCCGGTCAAGGTCCACTGTGCGGTGTAAGGGACCGCTGCTATGGTGGGTGAAGAGTGAGCGGGTTGCTGCTAGCGATCGTCTGGAATGTCACAGACGATCTATGTACACCGATCTGCCCTAACCCGTGTGGGTTGTATGGCAGGGATCACACGGCTCGGTGTACCTGTTGCACGTGGAAGCACAGAGGTGCCCATGCACGTGTGCCAGTGGAAGTCACGAGAATATGGCACGAGGGTAGCACAGAGGTGCCCACGCACGTGTGCTTTCAATAACCAGGTGAGTCCAGTGGAGACTCGAGGAGCTCACCTGGGACAGGAACACGGCCTGTAGAAGGAGCTACTGCCGGAGCAGCAAGGCAGGGACACGGCCTGCAAACCAGGTGCTGCCTAAGCAGCAAGGGCCAAGCCCACAGAAGAAGATAATGCCTGAGCAGTGGCGTGGCAGCACGCTGCCAGACATCCAAACATAGAAGGACGGTCGCGCGCCGCCATGATGGCAGGAGGAGCTTTTAAGGAGGTGTAGCTCCAGCCAAGGGCGGGCGCGAGGCGGAGATGACGGACTTGACCCAATCAGGATCCACGACATCCCAGCCTGGCCAGTCAGGATTCACCACGTCACCAGCCTTTTTATCAAGCCGTGTGACGTCAGTGGGCGAATCAGGATCCACCAAGCATAGCACATGCTCACCCTCCTGCCTCTGGGAAATAGAGGCGGGATCCTCGGTCTCACAATGTGTAGAGATAACGGGAGTCTCACTGCTTCCCTGTGCAGCAAATCTCTGCACATTGCGCAACCTCACAGACCTTCGAGGCTGCTGAGCAGGAGGAGCTGTGGCAGGCAAGGAATGGGAGACCGCCTCATTTCTTGCAACAGGAGTACCACTAGGTGTCACCCTTGTGCTGCCTCTCTGAGGAGGTTTCTCCTGCACTCTGCGCAGTCTGGCAGACCTTCGGCGCTGCGGAGCAGGAGCGCTCGTGGCAGGCAAGGAGACTGTCTCATTCCTTGCCACAGGAGAGCCACGAGGTGTAACAGTCACCCACACAATAAAATAGAAATCACCAGAGGTAAGAAGGAGCAGAGGTAAGAAGGAGCAGAGATAAGGAGGAGCAGAGGTAAACAGCAGCAGAGGTAAGGAGGAGCAGAGATAAGGAGGAGCAGAGGTAAGGAGGAGCAGAGGTAAGAAGGAGCAGAGATAAGGAGGAGCAGAGGTAAGAAGGAGCAGAGATAAGGAGGAGCAGAGGTAAACAGCAGCAGAGGTAAGGAGGAGCAGAGGTAAGGAGGAGCAGAGGAAAGGAGGAGCAGAGGTAAGCAGCAGCAGAGGTAAGAAAGAGCAGAGGTAAGGAGGAGCAGAGGTAAGGAGGGGCAGAGGTGAAAAGGAGCAGAGGTGAGGAGGAGCAGAGGTGAGGAGGAGCAGAGGTGAGGAGGAGCAGAGGTAAGGAGGAGCAGAGGTAAGAAAGAGCAGAGGTAAGGAGGAGCAGAGGTAAGCAGCAGCAGAGGTGAGAAAGAGCAGAGGTGAGAAGGAGCAGAGGTGAGAAGGAGCAGAGGTGAGAAGGAGCAGAGGTGAGAAGGAGCAGAGGTAAGGAGGAGCAGAGGTGAGAAGGAGCAGAGGTGAGAAGGAGCAGAGGTGAGAAGGAGCAGAGGTGAGAAGGAGCAGAGGTAAGAAGGAGCAGAAGTGAGAAGGAGGAGAAGTGAGGAGGAGCAGAGGTAAGGAGGAGCAGAGGTAAGGAGGAGCAGAGGTAAGGAGGAGCAGAGGTAAGGAGGAGCAGAGATAAGAAGGGGCAGAGAGATGAAGGGGCAGAGAGAAGAAGGAGCAGAGAGAAGAAGGAGCAGAGAGAAGAAGGAGCAGAGAGAAGAAGGGGCAGAGAGAAGAAGGGGCAGAGATAAGAAAGGGCAGAGATAAGAAGGGGCAGAGAGAAGAAGGGGCAGAGAGAAGAAGGGGCGGAGGTAAGAAGGGGCGGAGGTAAGAAGGGGCGGAGGTAAGAAGGGGCGGAGGTAAGAAGGGGCGGAGGTAAGAAGGGGCGGAGGTAAGAAGGGGCGGAGGTAAGAAGGGGCGGAGGTAAGAAGGGGCGGAGGTAAGAAGGGGCGGAGGTAAGAAGGGGCGGAGGTAAGAAGGGGCGGAGGTAAGAAGGGGCGGAGGTAAGAAGGGGCGGAGGTAAGAAGGGGCGGAGGTAAGAAGGGGCAGAGGTAAGAAGGGGCAGAGGTAAGAAGGGGCAGAGGTAAGAAGGGGCAGAGGTAAGAAGGGGCAGAGGTAAGAAGGGGCAGAGGTAAGAAGGGGCAGAGGTAAGAAGGGGCAGAGGTAAGAAGGGGCAGAGGTAAGAAGGGGCAGAGGTAAGAAGGGGCAGAGGTAAGAAGGGGCAGAGGTAAGAAGGGGCAGAGGTAAGAAGGGGCAGAGGTAAGAAGGGGCAGACCAGATACAATATCTCCTCGCCAGATATTCAACGGGAAGAAAAGGAGCTGTTATAAATGTGATGATGGGGTTATTTTGCAGCTTTCAGCTGGGTCCACACGTGCGTCACATCCATGTATGAACCGTGGGGCACTGACCGATCGGGGGTCTCTCGCCTCAGATCTGTCGTCTCATCATGGACCGCGGCCCACGCAGGTGTGAATGCCGCTCAATGGTAATCTTGGATATTGTGAGTAATCCGCATCTTAACAGAACAGCAAACGTACAAATCCTGTCCTCTACTTCACGCAGAAGCATCTCGTGGTGCTAAGAATGGTCCCAGTAATGGAGACCCCCGAGGGGCCTATTTCAGACCCTCCAGAGGATGCGAGAAGCCCCCCGGGGTTTCAGGAGACCCTGCAGCCCTCTCGCCCCTTCTGGCTGGGAGTAGAGTTGAGCGCGGTTCGAGGTTCTCCAGTTCTAGGCTCGAGTGATTTTGGGGCCTGTTCTAGATCGAACTAGAACTCGAGCTTTTTGCAAAAGCTCGATAGTTCTAGAAACGTTCGAGAACGGTTCTAGCAGCAAAAAAACAGCTAATTCCTAGCTGACTTTCCTCTGTAATAGTGTAAGTCACTCTGTGACTCACACTATTATGACATTTCAGTGTATAGTGTGCGGGAACAGCGCCTTCAGATCACTGCTGTTTGTATAATGGCGATCGCCATTTTTTTTTTTTTTTTTTTCCTTGTCTTCCTTCCCTAAGCGCGCGTGTCTTGTGGGGCGGGCCAGCATGTCAGCCAATCCCAGACACACACACAGCTAAGTGGACTTTTAGCCAGAGAAGCAACGGCATGTGTGATAGGATGTCCATGTCACATGTCCCTGCATTATAAAAACGAGTATCTGGCCGTCCGGACGCCATTATCTCTTCTGCGTCCTTGGTGTCAGACATCACTGGCGCAGCTCCGTCCTTTGTCCTATCGCCGATACTGCTGTATGCGCTCCATACACAGCGCTGGACAGCATAGGGATAGCACTTTCCATCAGTCCTTTTAAGGGCTCGTACCGGCAGGGTCAGAGCCATAGGTGACAGGTCCTGAAAACAGAGACAGCGTCTGTGTAGCCCAGGTCAGGGATTTCCTCCCTGCATTTCACCATTAGGAGGGAATAGAAAGGCAGGCTTCCATTCCTCTACCCAGAGCCACACAACCCTGGCACTGTACCCTCCTGTCCTCTGCACACTCCAACTCATTATAACTAAGCCATTATACTAGCAAACACTCAGTGTACCTAGTGGCATCCTAAACGTGGCTATTGGACTTTTGTCTAGTCCCACTAGTGCAAAGATATTTGCAGCACCTCTACCTGCATTGCACACTCCAACTCATTATAACTAAGCCATTATACTAGCAAACTCTCAGTGTACCTAGTGGCATCCTAAACGTGGCTATTGGACTTTTGTCTAGTCACACTAGTGCAAAGACATTTGCAGCACCTCTACTTGCATTGCACACTCCAACTCATTATAACTAAGCCATTATACTAGCAAACACTCAGTGTACCTAGTGGCATCCTAAACGTGGCTATTGGACTTTTGTCTAGTCCCACTAGTGCAAAGATATTTGCAGCACCTCTACCTGCATTGCACACTCCAACTCATTATAACTAAGCCATTATACTAGCAAACTCTCAGTGTACCTAGTGGCATCCTAAACGTGGCTATTGGACTTTTGTCTAGTCACACTAGTGCAAAGACATTTGCAGCACCTCTACTTGCATTGCACACTCCAACTCATTATAACTAAGCCATTATACTAGCAAACACTCAGTGTACCTAGTGGCATCCTAAACGTGGCTATTGGACTTTTGTCTAGTCCCACTAGTGCAAAGATATTTGCAGCACCTCTACCTGCATTGCACACTCCAACTCATTATAACTAAGCCATTATACTAGCAAACACTCAGTGTACCTAGTGGCATCCTAAACGTGGCTATTGGACTTTTGTCTAGTCACACTAGTGCAAAGACATTTGCAGCACCTCTACTTGCATTGCACACTCCAACTCATTATAACTAAGCCATTATACTAGCAAACACTCAGTGTACCTAGTGGCATCCTAAACTTGGCTATTGGACTTTTGTCTAGTCCCACTAGTGCAAAGACATTTGCAGCACCTCTACCTGCATTGCACACTCCAACTCATTATAACTAAGCCATTATACTAGCAAACACTCAGTGTACCTAGTGGCATCCTAAACGTGGCTATTGGACTTTTGTCTAGTCACACTAGTGCAAAGACATTTGCAGCACGTCTGTCTGCATTGCACACTCCAACTCATTATAACTAAGCCATTATACTAGCAAACACTCAGTGTACCTAGTGGCATCCTAAACGTGGCTATTGGACTTTGCTATAGTCCCACTAGTGCAAAGATATTTGCAGCACCTCTGCCTGCATTGCACACTCCAACTCATTATAACTAAGCCATTATACTAGCAAACACTCAGTGTACCTAGTGGCATCCTAAACGTGGCTATTGGACTTCATTATTGTCCCACTAGTGCAAAGATATTTGCAGCACCTCTACCTGCATTGCACACTCCAACTCATTATAACTAAGCCATTATACCAGCAATTTTTGCTGCCAGTTTAAGGGCCGTAGTTGCATTGTCAGGGATATTTATTCTTTATTATTCTGCTGTTAATAAAGCTAGACCACTGCTGCAATCTACACCATCTCTCAATTTTTACTACCACATTTTCAGTGTACAATCTTGTCGCAATCAACATGAGTGGCAAAATGACAGATGCTGGTGGAAAGGGGAAGAGGTGTGGTGGAAAAAGAAAAAAAGGGTTTGTCCGTGGGGAAGGTGGCAAAGCTCCATTATCATCTGCTGAAGATAGACCATCTACCAGCAAAAGTAAGATGTCTACTACTTACCGTGGACAATCCGATGTGCTCCCTTTTTTACGGACACGAACAACAGGAAAAAAGGTAGATGATGGCCAAAAAAGGAAAATGCTTGAATGGATCTCAAGTGGTCCAACAAGTGCCCTCTCAGCCACTTCAAGTACTGCAACCAAAAAACACCAGTCCTCTGAGTTGTCATCCCAATCAAACTTGCTTTCTCCCAGCTCTGAAGTCTCCATCAGCCCTGCACAGCATGGTGGAACTGAGATGGCTGAGTCTGCAGAGCTGTTCAGTCACACTATAGCCTGGGAATCAGAGGTCTGCTCCCAAGCTACAGTGAGTACAGACCAGGAAATGGTCTGCAGTGATGCCCAGAACCTTTGTGACTCTGATTCAGGCCGTGAGGACCAAGTTTCTGAGCATAATGTTGACCCTTTGTCACAAACTGTAACACCTGTGGTTATAGACAATGAGGAACATACTGATGAAGATGAGACGCAGATACCCGATTGGGATGACAACTTAAATATTCGGTCAGGGCAAGAAGAGGCTCGGTCTGAGGGGGAGGGGAGTGCAAACACAACAATTGATGATGAAGTTCTAGATCCCACCTACTGTCAACCCACAGTCAGGCACTCGAGGAGGTCAACAGAGGTGGTGGAGGAGGATGCAACTGATGACGAAGTTACCTTGCGCCTTCCTGGACAGAGTCGGAGTACTGGTAGCACGTCTACAACTGCATCCTCAGCCACCACTCTGCCTCTGAGCATTATTCGGGGTGGATCAACAGGTCGCATGGCCTCTAAGCCTTGCCTAGCCTGGTGCTTTTTTGACATAGAAAAAGATCGCCCCAATTATGTGATCTGCAAAATTTGTCATGGTTCTCTTAGTAGAGGTCAAAACCTCAGCAGTTTGACAACTTCTTCCATGAATCGTCACATGAATAAATATCATATGGCCCGGTGGGAAGCTCACCGTGCTGCAATGCGGCCTAGCGGAGCGAACCATCCACCGCCTGCCCCTTCCAGTGCATCCGCGCGCTCTTCATCTTCTAGGACTGTGGGGACAGCTGTCACACCTGTTTTTCCACCCACAACTTCCACCACTGTAACCGCAACAGGCAGTTTGCTTGGTAGGTCGTCAGTTGGTTTGGAAGGGGAAACAAGTGCGTGTGTACAGCTCTCTCAGACATCGATAGCACCAACGTTGGATGAAGGCAACATCATGTCTCCGCCTGCACTTTCCTCACAAACCTGCATTTTTCCAGGGACACCCTACTCAACACCGTCTACACACAGCAGCCAGATCTCTGTCCCTCAGATGTGGTCAAATAAAAGGCCACTTCCTGCGACCCATGACAAAGCTAAGAGGTTGACTCTATCCCTCTGTAAGCTGTTGGCTACCGAAATGCTGCCTTTCCGCCTGGTGGACGCACATGATTTTAGAGACCTTATGTCTGTCGCTGTGCCCCAGTACCAGATGCCTAGTCGCCACTACTTCTCTAAGAAAGGTGTGCCCGCGCTACACCAGCATGTCGCCCACAACATCACCGCTTCCTTGAGAAACTGTGTGTGAACGGGTGCATTTCACCACCGATACTTGGACCAGTAA
The DNA here is from genome assembly GCF_048569485.1 of Anomaloglossus baeobatrachus. NCBI lineage: Eukaryota > Metazoa > Chordata > Amphibia > Anura > Aromobatidae > Anomaloglossus > Anomaloglossus baeobatrachus. Next base: position 2,891,410 of record NC_134361.1, read on the forward strand.
GCATGGACAGGGACGTTACATGTCGCTGACTGGGCACTGGGTAACTATGGTGATAGATGGTGAAGGGTCTGCTGCACAAGTCTTGCCGTCCCCACGACTTGTGTGTCAATCCTCTGTCTGTCCAAGTTCCGCCACTGCTTCTGCATCCTCCACCTCATCTGGGTCCTCCACCTCCGCCCCAAGCCTGCTTGGTCAGGCCACCAGCGTTCTCACTGCGCAGAATGAATCATGCACCCCTCATTACTATGCTGGCAGCAGAGCGCAACGGCATCAGGCGGTCTTTAGCTTGACATGTCTTGGGAATAGGAGTCACACAGCAGCTGAGTTGTGGTCAGCTCTGCGGTCCGAGTTTAATAAATGGTTGTCTCCACTCAAGCTGCAGCCTGGTAAGGCCGTGTGCGACAATGCTGCAAACCTGGGTGCGGCCCTTCGCCTGGGCAAGGTGACACACGTACCTTGTATGGCTCATGTGTTGAACCTTGTCGTCCAGCAATTTTTAACACACTATCCCGGCCTAGATGGCCTCCTGAACAGGGCACGAAAACTGTCTGCTCACTTCCGCCGTTCAACCACCGCTGCTGAGCGACTTGCATCGCTCCAGAAGTCTTTCGGCCTGCCGGTTCATCGCCTGAAATGCGATGTGGCGACACGCTGGAATTCAACTCTCCACATGTTACAGCGACTGTGGCAGCACCGCCGAGCCCTGGTGCAATACGTCATGACGTATAGCCTGGGCCAACGAGATGCAGAGGTGGGGCAGATCACCCTGATGGAGTGGTCTCAGATCAAGGACCTATGCACCCTTCTGCACAGTTTCGACATGGCGACGAATATGTTTAGCGCTGACAATGTCATTATCAGCATGACGATTCCAGTCATTTACATGCTGGAGCACACGCTAAACACTATTTGGAGTCAGGGGGTGGGACAAGAGGAATGGGAGGAACTACAGGAGGATTCATATGCGCAAGACACAACAACATCACCAAGGTCCAGACGTTCATCATCACCAAGGCGCCAGGCATGGGACCATGGGGACAGGGATCAACAAGGGCGCATAGTAGCAGGCGAAATGTTGAGGAAGGTGCAGGAGGACATGAAGAAATGGAGGACGAACTGTCCATGGACATGGAAGACTCAGCGGATGAGGGAGACCTTGGTCAAATTTCAGTTGAAAGAGGTTGGGGGGGGATGTCAGAGGAAGAAAGAACGGTAGCACCTCTATGCCACAAACACAGCGTGGACTTGGTCCGCATGGCTGCGCAAGACACATGAGCGCCTTCTTGTTGCACTACCTCCAACATGACCCTCATATTGTCAAAATTAGAAGTGATGATGACTACTGGCTTGCCACACTATTAGATCCCCGGTACAAGTCCAAATTTTGTGACATAATTCCAGCCATAGAAAGGGACGCACGTATGCAGGAGTATCAGCAGAAGCCATAGAAAGGGACGCACGTATGCAGGAGTATCAGCAGAAGCCATAGAAAGGGACGCACGTATGCAGGAGTATCAGCAGAAGCCATAGAAAGGGACGCACGTATGCAGGAGTATCAGCAGAAGCCATAGAAAGGGACGCACGTATGCAGGAGTATCAGCAGTAGCCATAGAAGGGACGCACGTATGCAGGAGTATCAGCAGTAGCCATAGAAAGGGACGCACGTATGCAGGAGTATCAGCAGAAGCCATAGAAAGGGACGCACGTATGCAGGAGTATCAGCAGAAGCCATAGAAAGGGACGCACGTATGCAGGAGTATCAGCAGAAGCCATAGAAAGGGACGCACGTATGCAGGAGTATCAGCAGAAGCTGTTACTCGATCTTAGCTCGGCTTTTCCACCAAACAACCGTGCAGGTGCAGGGAGTAATTCTCCCAGTTGTAACTTGACAAACATGGGACGGTCTCGTCATCTTCAACAGTCTACCCGTACCAGTAGCACCGTATCTGGTGCTGGGAACAGCAATTTTATTGGAATCTTTTCATAATTTTTTTAGACCCTCTTTTGCAAGGCCACCAGAGACAACAAGTCTGACACATAGTCAACGTCTGGAGAGGATGATACAGGAGTAACCTCCAAATGAACATCGGTGCCATGACTTTGCAAATGGAGCCTTGCTCATTTTGGGCTTCAAATCTAGAAAAATGGCCAGGAGCTCTCCAGTTACGCCTTGGAGAATTTTGTCGTGTCCAGCTGCCAGCGTTGTCTCTGAACGTGTCTTCAGTGCTGCTGGGTGTGTGCTGACAGATAAGCGCACGCGTCTGTCCAGTGACAATGTGTACAGACTAACGTTCATCAAAATGAACAAGTCATGGATCCAGAAGGAATTTACTACCCTGTGTCATCCTGGGGAGAGTAAATGCTTGTGGATTTGGAATGTGCTTGATGCAAATCAAACATCCTGTTTGCAACTAGGGCACAAGTGCTGCCACTGAATGGGGTGGGTGTGTGTGAGGCACAATTTTTGGAAAAAAGGGAGACTCCGTGTTTTACATGATTTTAGAAGGGCGTGCCATGCCTATATCTGTGTCTCCTCTTTTTCCTTGTCCAGCTCTTTTGTTTTCGCATGAGTATATGTCCTTGTCACTTTCCCATGTGTTTGTGTTGTGTTGTGAGTTGTTTGTCACCTTTTGCACACCCTTTGAGGGTGTTTTCTAGGTGTTTTTATGTGTTTGTGATTGCCTGCCATTGTTTCCTATGCAGTTCGAGTTCGGTTCGTCGAACGTTCGACGAGCCGAACTCGAACGGGACCTCCGTTCGGCGAACCGACCTCGAGCCGAACCGGGACCGGTTCGCTCATCTCTAGCTGGGAGGTTTGGAGACTTGGTAACCCTTGTCGGCTCCATTTCTTCTCTCTAATCATTTCTCGTACACAATCTCCAGAACTCCAGCATAAATATTCATCCACGGACAACTTTTCTACAAACTTTCCTTGCATTGCTCCTGCAGCTGCATGGAACGGACGCACAGCGCCGCGAACGCCTCACAAGCCGGAGTCTCGGTGACTGGCAGAGTCTGTATAAAGGGAGGAAAGCATTAGCCATTCTGTTTATGGAGTGCAGCTTTCCTGGGAGCCGCTCCATCTACACCCGAATAAATACCGCCGCCGCGCTGCCTTTCCTGTTTGTGGAGAACACAGGAGGGCGGCTTTGAAGTCATCCGCGTCTCTCCACCAGCAGCCCCATGTAACAGGGAGGGCGACGTGAATTATACATACACATTATGTCTCCGCCGTAGATTGTGGCTTTCATCCCTGACCTTAGTTACTGTACAGTCACTTATGTATTTATGAGGCTGCAACTACAGAAGATGATAGATGAAACCTGACTGTAAAGCGCTATGGAATATGTGCCCGATATAGAAAGAAAAGCATTGTAAAGAGCTCACTACAGGGAGCAAGAGCGATTCATTCAACATCAGAGCAGCCACTCAGGGGCCCGAGACGGGGGCCACAACCCCCTCCAGGACAGGAGGAAAACAGCCACATACTGCGCTCAACAGGGAAACCGCTCCGTGTGCACTGCACGAACATCAACATCCGAAGGGTATTATAGCAGTTATATTCCAGTACATAGGGGGCAGTATTATAGTAGTTATATTTCTATATATAGGGGGCTGTATTATAGCAGTTATATTCCAGTACATAGAGGCAGTATTATAGTAGTTATATTTCTATATATAGGGGGCTGTATTATAGCAGTTATATTCCAGTACATAGGGGCAGTATTATAGCAGTTATATTCTTGTATATAGGGGCAGTATTATAGCAGTTATATTCCAGTACATAGAGGGCAGTATTATAGCAGTTATATTCCAGTACATAGGGGCAGTATTATAGTAGTTATATTCTTGTATATAGAGGCAGTATTATAGCAGTTATATTCCAGTACATAGGGGGCAGTATTATAGTAGTTATATTCTTGTACATAGGGAGCAGTATTATAGCAGTTATATTCTTGTATATAGGGGCAGTATTATAGCAGTTATATTCCAGTACATAGGGGCAATATTATAGTAGTTATATTCTTGTACATAGGGAGCAGTATTATAGCAGTTATATTCCAGTACATAGGGGCAGTATTATAGTAGTTATATTCTTGTATATAGGGGCAATATTATAGTAGTTATATTCTTGTACATAGGGAGCAGTATTATAGCAGTTATATTCTTGTATATAGGAGCAGTATTATAGCAGTTATATTCCAGTACATAGGGGCAATATTATAGTAGTTATATTCTTGTACATAGGGAGCAGTATTATAGCAGTTATATTCTTGTATATAGGGGCAGTATTATAGCAGTTATATTCTTGTATATAGAGGCAGTATTATAGCAGTTATATTCCAGTACATAGGGGCAATATTATAGTAGTTATATTCTTGTACATAGGGGCAGTATTATAGCAGTTATATTCTTGTATATAGGAGCAGTATTATAGTAGTTATATTCTTGTACATAGGGGGCAGTATTATAGTAGTTATATTCTTGTACATAGGGAGCAGTATTATAGCAGTTATATTCCAGTACATAGGGGCAGTATTATAGTAGTTATATTCTTGTATATAGGAGCAGTATTATAGTAGTTATATTCCAGTACATAGAGGGCAGTATTATAGCAGTTATATTCTTGTATATAGAGGCAGTATTATAGCAGTTATATTCCAGTACATAGGGGCAGTATTATAGCAGTTATATTCCAGTATATAGGGGCAGTATTATAGTAGTTATATTCCAATACATAGAGGGCAGTATTATAGCAGTTATATTCTTGTATATAAAGGCAGTATTATAGTAGTTATATTCTTATACATAGGGAGCAGTATTATAGTAGTTATATTTCTATATATAGGGGGCTGTATTATAGCAGTTATATTCCAGTACATAGAGGGCAGTATTATAGTAGTTATATTCTTGTACATAGGGGGCAGTATTATAGTAGTTATATTTCTATATATAGGGGGCTGTATTATAGCAGTTATATTCCAGTACATAGAGGGCAGTATTATAGTAGTTATATTCTTGTATATAGGGGCAGTATTATAGCAGTTATATTCTTGTATATAGAGGCAGTATTATAGTAGTTATATTCTTGTACATAGGGGGCAGTATTATAGTAGTTATATTTCTATATATAGGGGGCAGTATTATAGTAGTTATATTCCAGTACATAGGGGGCAGTATTATAGCAGTTATATTTCTGTATATAAGAGCAGTATTATAGTAGTTATATTCTTGTACATGGGGCAGTATTATAGTAGTTATATTCTTGTACATATGGGCAGTATTATAGTAGTTATATTCTTGTACATAGGGGCAGTATTATAGCAGTTATATTCCAGTACATAGGGGCAGTATTATAGCAGTTATATTTCTGTATATAAGAGCAGTATTATAATAGTTATATTTCTGTATATAAGAGCAGTATTATAGTAGTTATATTCTTGTACATAGGGGGCAGTATTATAGTAGTTATATTCCAGTACATAGGGGGCAGTATTATAGCAGTTATATTTCTGTATATAAGAACAGTATTATAGTAGTTATATTCTTGTACATAGGGGCAGTATTATAGTAGTTATATTCCTGTATATAGGGGGCAGTATTATAGCAGTTATATTTCTGTATATAGGGGGCAGTATTATAGTAGTTATATTTCTATATATAGGGGGCTGTATTATAGCAGTTATATTCCAGTACATAGGGGCAGTATTATAGCAGTTATATTCCAGTACATAGAGGCAGTATTATAGTAGTTATATTCTTGTATATAGGGGCAGTATTATAGCAGTTATATTCCAGTACATAGAGGGCAGTATTATAGCAGTTATATTCCAGTACATAGGGGCAGTATTATAGTAGTTATATTCTTGTATATAGAGGCAGTATTATAGCAGTTATATTCCAGTACATAGGGGGCAGTATTATAGTAGTTATATTCTTGTACATAGGGAGCAGTATTATAGCAGTTATATTCTTGTATATAGGGGCAGTATTATAGCAGTTATATTCCAGTACATAGGGGCAATATTATAGTAGTTATATTCTTGTACATAGGGAGCAGTATTATAGCAGTTATATTCCAGTACATAGGGGCAGTATTATAGTAGTTATATTCTTGTATATAGGGGCAATATTATAGTAGTTATATTCTTGTACATAGGGAGCAGTATTATAGCAGTTATATTCTTGTATATAGGAGCAGTATTATAGCAGTTATATTCCAGTACATAGGGGCAATATTATAGTAGTTATATTCTTGTACATAGGGAGCAGTATTATAGCAGTTATATTCTTGTATATAGGGGCAGTATTATAGCAGTTATATTCTTGTATATAGAGGCAGTATTATAGCAGTTATATTCCAGTACATAGGGGCAATATTATAGTAGTTATATTCTTGTACATAGGGGCAGTATTATAGCAGTTATATTCTTGTATATAGGAGCAGTATTATAGTAGTTATATTCTTGTACATAGGGGGCAGTATTATAGTAGTTATATTCTTGTACATAGGGAGCAGTATTATAGCAGTTATATTCCAGTACATAGGGGCAGTATTATAGTAGTTATATTCTTGTATATAGGAGCAGTATTATAGTAGTTATATTCCAGTACATAGAGGGCAGTATTATAGCAGTTATATTCTTGTATATAGAGGCAGTATTATAGCAGTTATATTCCAGTACATAGGGGCAGTATTATAGCAGTTATATTCCAGTATATAGGGGCAGTATTATAGTAGTTATATTCCAATACATAGAGGGCAGTATTATAGCAGTTATATTCTTGTATATAAAGGCAGTATTATAGTAGTTATATTCTTATACATAGGGAGCAGTATTATAGTAGTTATATTTCTATATATAGGGGGCTGTATTATAGCAGTTATATTCCAGTACATAGAGGGCAGTATTATAGTAGTTATATTCTTGTACATAGGGGGCAGTATTATAGTAGTTATATTTCTATATATAGGGGGCTGTATTATAGCAGTTATATTCCAGTACATAGAGGGCAGTATTATAGTAGTTATATTCTTGTATATAGGGGCAGTATTATAGCAGTTATATTCTTGTATATAGAGGCAGTATTATAGTAGTTATATTCTTGTACATAGGGGGCAGTATTATAGTAGTTATATTTCTATATATAGGGGGCAGTATTATAGTAGTTATATTCCAGTACATAGGGGGCAGTATTATAGCAGTTATATTTCTGTATATAAGAGCAGTATTATAGTAGTTATATTCTTGTACATGGGGCAGTATTATAGTAGTTATATTCTTGTACATATGGGCAGTATTATAGTAGTTATATTCTTGTACATAGGGGCAGTATTATAGCAGTTATATTCCAGTACATAGGGGCAGTATTATAGCAGTTATATCTCTGTATATAAGAGCAGTATTATAATAGTTATATTTCTGTATATAAGAGCAGTATTATAGTAGTTATATTCTTGTACATAGGGGGCAGTATTATAGTAGTTATATTCCAGTACATAGGGGGCAGTATTATAGCAGTTATATTTCTGTATATAAGAACAGTATTATAGTAGTTATATTCTTGTACATAGGGGCAGTATTATAGTAGTTATATTCCTGTATATAGGGGGCAGTATTATAGCAGTTATATTTCTGTATATAGGGGGCAGTATTATAGTAGTTATATTCTTGGGCAGTATTATAGTAGTTATATTCTTGTACATAGGGGTCAGTATTATAGCAGTTATATTTCTGTATATAGGGGGCAGTATTATAGTAGTTATATTCCTGTATATAGGGGGCAGTATTATAGCAGTTATATTTCTGTATATAGGGGGAAGTATTATAGTAGTTATATTTCTGTATATAGGGGGCAGTATTCTAGCAGTTATATTTCTGTATATAGGGGGCAGTATTATAGTAGTTATATTCTTGGGCAGTATTATAGTAGTTATATTCTTGTACATAGGGGTCAGTATTATAGCAGTTATATTTCTCTATATAGGGGGCAGTATTATAGTAGTTATATTCCTGTATATAGGGGGCAGTATTATAGCAGTTATATTTCTGTATATAGGGGGCAGTATTATAGTAGTTATATTTCTGTATATAGGGGGCAGTATTATAGTAGTTATATTCTTGTATATAGGGGCAGTATTATAGCAGTTATATTCCAGTACATAGGGGCAGTATTATATCAGTTATATTTCTGTATATAAGAGCAGTATTATAGTAGTTATATTCTTGTACATAGGGGGCAGTATTATAGTAGTTATATTCCTGTAAATAGGAGCAGTATTATACACTGTGTGCAGAATTATTAGGCAAGTTGTATTTTAGAGGATTTTTTTTATTATTGATCAACAACTATGTTCTCAATCAGCCCAAAAGACTCAGAAATATCAAAGCTTAATATTTTGGCAGTTGGAGGGGTTTAGATTTGGTATCTTAGGAGGATCTGTTTGTGCAGGTGACTATTACTGTGCAGAATTATTAGGCAACTTAAAAAACAAATCTATTCCCATCTCACTTGTTTATTGTCACCAGGAAACCAATATAACTGCACAAAATTTAGAAATAAACATTTCTGACTGCAAAAACAAAACCCCAGAAAATGAGTGCCCAATATCACCCCCTTTCTTTCTGATGACACTCAGCAGCCGACCATCCGTAGATTCTGTCATTGCTTGATCTGTTTACCATCAACATTGCGTGCAGCAGCCACCACAGCCTCCAGCCACCACAGCCTCCAGCCACCGCAGCCTCCAGCCACCGCAGCCTCCAGCCACCACAGCCTCCAGCCACCACAGCCACCAGCTACCACAGCCTCCAGACACCACAGCCTCCACACACCACAGCCTCCAGCCACCACAGCCTCCAGCCACCACAGCCTCCAGCCACCGCAGCCTCCAGACACCCACCACAGCCTCCAGACACCCACCACAGCCTCCAGACACCCACCACAGCCTCCAGACACCCACCACAGCCTCTAGACACCCACCACAGCCTCCAGACACCCACCACAGCCTCCAGACACCCACCACAGCCTCCAGACACCCACCACAGCCTCTAGACACCCACCACAGCCTCCAGACACCCACCACAGCCTCTAGACACCCACCACAGCCTCCAGCCACCGCAGCCTCCAGCCACCGCAGCCTCCAGACACCCACCACAGCCTCCAGACACCCACCACAGCCTCCAGACACCCACCACAGCCTCTAGACACCCACCACAGCCTCCAGACACCCACCACAGCCTCTAGACACCCACCACAGCCTCCAGACACCCACCACAGCCTCCAGACACCCACCACAGCCTCTAGACACCCACCACAGCCTCCAGACACCCACCACAGCCTCCAGACACCCACCACAGCCTCTAGACACCCACCACAGCCTCCAGCCACCGCAGCCTCTAGACACCCACCACAGCCTCCAGACACCCACCACAGCCTCCAGACACCCACCACAGCCTCCAGACACCCACCACAGCCTCTAGACACCCACCACAGCCTCCAGACACCCACCACAGCCTCTAGACACCCACCACAGCCTCCAGACACCCACCACAGCCTCCAGACACCCACCACAGCCTCTAGACACCCACCACAGCCTCCAGACACCCACCACAGCCTCCAGACACCCACCACAGCCTCTAGACACCCACCACAGCCTCCAGCCACCGCAGCCTCTAGACACCCACCACAGCCTCCAGACACCCACCACAGCCTCCAGACACCCACCACAGCCTCTAGACACCCACCACAGCCTCCAGCCACCGCAGCCTCCAGACACCCACCACAGCCTCCAGACACCCACCACAGCCTCCAGACACCCACCACAGCCTCTAGACACCCACCACAGCCTCCAGACACCCACCACAGCCTCCAGACACCCACCACAGCCTCCAGACACCCACCACAGCCTCCAGACACCACAGCCTCCAGACACCCACCACAGCCTCCAGACACCCACCACAGCCTCCAGACACCCACCACAGCCTCCAGACACCCACCACAGCCTCCAGACACCCACCACAGCCTCCAGATACCCACCACAGCCTCCAGACACCCACCACAGCCTCCAGACACCACAGCCTCCAGACACCCACCACAGCCTCCAGACACCACAGCCTCCAGACACCCACCACAGCCTCCAGACACCACAGCCTCCAGACACTGCAGCCTCCAGCCACCACAGCCTCCAGCCAAAACAGCCTCCAGACACCCACCACAGCCTCCAGACACCCACCATAGCCTCCAGACACTGCTCCCAGAGGTGGACTGTTTTCCCTCCCTGTAGAGCTCACATTTTATGAGGGACCACAGGTTCTCTATGGGGTTCAGATCAGGGGAACAAGGGGGCCATGCCATTATTGTTTCATCTTTTAGACCTTTACTGGCCATCCATGCTGTGGAGTAGTTGGATGCATGTGATGGAGCATTGTCCTGCATGACAATCATGTTTTTCTTGAACGATAGCGACTTCTTCCTGTACCACTGCTTGAAGAAGTCGTCTTCCAGAAACTGGCAGTAGGTCTGGGAGTTTGGCTTCACTCCATCCTCAACCCGAAAAGGTCCCACAAGTTGATCTTTGATGATCCCAGCCCATACCAGTGCCCACCTCCACCTTGCTGGCGTCTGAGTCGGAGTGGAGCTCTCTGCCCTTTACTGATCCAGCCTCTGGCCCATCCATCTGCCCATCAAGAGTCACTCTCATTTCATCATAAAACCTGTGAAGAATCAGTCTTCAGATATTTCTTGGCCCAGTCTTGAGGTTTTATCTTCTGTTTCTTGGTCAGAGGTGGTGGTTTTCAGCCTTCCTTACCTTGGCCATGTCCCTGAGTATGGCGCACCTTGTGCTTTTTGATACTCCAGTAACGTTGCAGCTCTGAAATATGGACAAACTGGTGGCAAATGGCATCTTGGCAGCTTCACGCTTGATTTTCCTCAATACCAGTAGTTCTAGTGTTAAATGATCAATATTTCAGCTTTGCAGCAACTTTATTTTCATAACCTAAACCAAATTTGGGAGGGTTTCAGCTTTCAAAGGAGTAATTTATAAAACCAATGGATGAATTTAAAGTCAGGTTATAAGCTTTTATTTACATAACATGGATAAGCGACAGAACTTCTGTCAGGGACTGTAGTAGTTATATTCCTGTATATAGGAGCAGTATTATAGTAGTTATATTCTTGTACATAGGGAGCAGTATTATAGTAGTTATATTCTTGTATATAGGGGGCAGTATTATAGTAGTTATATTCTTGTATATAGGGGGCAGTATTATAGTAGCTATATTCTTGTATATAGGGGCAGTATTATAGTAGTTATATTCTTGTACATAGGGGGCAGTATTATAGTAGTTATATTCTTGTATATAGGGGCAGTATTATAGTAGCTATATTCTTGTACATAGGAGCAGTATTATAGTAGTTATATTCCTGTACATAGGAGGCAGTATTATAGTAGTTATATTCCTGTACATAGGAGGCAGTATTATAGTAGTTATATTCTTGTATATAGGGGCAGTATTATAGTAGTTATATTCCTGTACATAGGGGCAGTATTATAGTAGTTATATTCTTGTACATAGGAGGCAGTATTATAGTAGCTATATTCTTGTATATAGGGGGCAGTATTATAGTAGCTATATTCTTGTATATAGGGGGCAGTATTATAGTAGTTATATTCTTGTACATAGGGGCAGTATTATAGTAGTTATATTCTTGTATATAGAGGGCAGTATTATAGTTGTTATATTCTTGTACATAGGGGCAGTATTATAGTAGTTATATTCTTGTACATAGGGGCAGTATTATAGTAGTTATATTCTTGTACATAGGGGCAGTATTATAGTAGTTATATTCTTGTATATAGGGGCAGTATTATAGTAGTTATATTCTTGTACATAGGGGCAGTATTATAGTAGTTATATTCTTGTACATAGGGGCAGTATTATAGGAGTTATATTCTTGTACATAGGAGCAGTATTATAGTAGTTATATTCTTGTATATAGAGGGCAGTATTATAGTAGTTATATTCTTGTATATAGGAGCAGTATTATAGTAGTTATATTCTTGTATATAGGGGCAGTATTATAGTAGTTATATTATTATATATAGGGGCAGTATTATAGTAGTTATATTCTTGTACATGGGGGCAGTATTATAGTAGTTATATTCCTGTATATAGGGGACAGTATTATAATAGTTATATTCTTGTACATAGGGGGCAGTATTATAGTAGTTATATTCTTGTACATAGGAGCAGTATTATAGTAGTTATATTCTTGTACATAGGAGCAGTATTATAGTAGTAATATTATTGTATATAGGGGCAGTATTATAGTAGTTGTATTCTTGTACATAGGGGCAGTATTATAGTAGTTATATTCTTGTACATAGGAGCAGTATTATAGTAGTTATATTCTTGTACATAGGAGCAGTATTATAGTGGTTATATTCTTGTACATAGGGGCAGTATTATAGTAGTTATATTCTTGTATATAGGGGGCAGTATTATAGTAGCTATATTCTTGTATATAGGGGCAGTATTATAGTAGTTATATTCTTGTACATAGGGGGCAGTATTATAGTAGTTATATTCTTGTATATAGGGGCAGTATTATAGTAGCTATATTCTTGTACATAGGGGCAGTATTATAGTAGTTATATTCTTGTACATAGGAGGCAGTATTATAGTAGCTATATTCTTGTATATAGGGGGCAGTATTATAGTAGCTATATTCTTGTATATAGGGGGCAGTATTATAGTAGTTATATTCTTGTACATAGGGGCAGTATTATAGTAGTTATATTCTTGTATATAGAGGGCAGTATTATAGTTGTTATATTCTTGTACATAGGGGCAGTATTATAGTAGTTATATTCTTGTACATAGGGGCAGTATTATAGTAGTTATATTCTTGTACATAGGGGCAGTATTATAGTAGTTATATTCTTGTATATAGGGGCAGTATTATAGTAGTTATATTCTTGTACATAGGGGCAGTATTATAGTAGTTATATTCTTGTACATAGGGGCAGTATTATAGGAGTTATATTCTTGTACATAGGAGCAGTATTATAGTAGTTATATTCTTGTATATAGAGGGCAGTATTATAGTAGTTATATTCTTGTATATAGGAGCAGTATTATAGTAGTTATATTCTTGTATATAGGGGCAGTATTATAGTAGTTATATTATTATATATAGGGGCAGTATTATAGTAGTTATATTCTTGTACATAGGGGGCAGTATTATAGTAGTTATATTCCTGTATATAGGGGACAGTATTATAATAGTTATATTCTTGTACATAGGGGGCAGTATTATAGTAGTTATATTCTTGTACATAGGAGCAGTATTATAGTAGTTATATTCTTGTACATAGGAGCAGTATTATAGTAGTAATATTATTGTATATAGGGGCAGTATTATAGTAGTTATATTATTGTACATAGGGGGCAGTATTATAGTAGTTATATTCTTGTATATAGGAGCAGTATTATAGTAGTTATATTCTTGTACATAGGGGGCAGTATTATAGTAGTTATATTCTTGTACATAGGGGGCAGTATTATAGTAGTTATATTCTTGTACATAGGAGCAGTATTATAGTAGTTATATTCTTGTACATAGGGGCAGTATTATAATTATAGTAGTTATATTCTTGTACATAGGAGCAGTATTATAGTAGTTATATTCTTGTACATAGGGGGCAGTATTATAGTAGTTATATTCTTGTACATAGGGGGCAGTATTATAGTAGTTATATTCTTGTACATAGGGGGCAGTATTATAGTAGTTATATTCTTGTACATAGGGGGCAGTATTATAGTAGTTATATTCTTGTACATAGGGGCAGTATTATAGTAGTTATATTCTTGTACATAGGGGGCAGTATTATAGTAGTTATATTCTTGTACATAGGGGCAGTATTATAGTAGTTATATTCTTGTACATAGGAGCAGTATTATAATTATAGTAGTTATATTCTTCTATATAGGGGCAGTATTATAATAATAATATTCTTGAACATAGGAGTAGATATCCTCCTTCCAGCACTTGCCCTCCTTTCAATATATGTCCTCCTTCCAGAACATGTCTTCATGTCCTCCTTTCAGCATGTGTCCTCCTTTCGGCACATGTCCTCCTTTCGGCACGTGTCCTCCTTTCAGCACCTGTCCTTCTTCCGGAACATGTCCTTCTTCTAGCACCTGTCCAACTTCCAGCACGTGTCCTCCCTGTAGCACATGTCCTCCTTCCAGCACTTGTCCCTCTTTCCAGCACTTGTCCCTCTTTCTAGCCCATGTACTCCTTCCAGCACGTGTCCTCCTTCCAGCCCATGTCCTCCTTCCAGCCCATGTCCTCCTTCCAGCAATTGTCCTCTTTCCAGCACTTGTCCTACTTCCAGCACGTCCTTCTTTCAGCGCCTATCCTCCTTCCAGTACGAGTCCTCCTTCCAGCACGAGTCCTCCTTCCAGCACGAGTCCTCCTTCCAGCACGTGTCCTCCTTCCAGCACGTGACCTCCTTCCAGCACGTGTCCTCCTTCCAGCACGTCCTTCCTTCACCACGTGTCCTCCTTCCAGCACGTGTCCTCCTTCCAGCACGTGTCCTCCTTCCAGCATGCGTCCTCCTTCCAGCACTTGTCCTTCTTTCAGCACTTGTCCTCCTTCCAGCACTTGTCCTCCTTCCAGCACTTGTCCTCCTTCCAGCACTTGTCCTCCTTCCAGCACGTGTCCTCCTTCCAGCACTTGTCCTCCTTCCAGCACGTGTCCTCCTTCCAGCACGTGTCCTCCTTCCAGCACTTGTCCTCCTTCCAGCACGTGTCCTCCTTCCAGCACTTGTCCTCCTTCCAGCACGTATCCTCCTTCCAGCACTTGTCCTCCTTGCAGCACTTGTCCTCCTTCCAGCACGTGTCCTCCTTCCAGCACTTGTCCTCCTTCCAGCACTTGTCCTCCTTCCAGCACGTGTCCTCCTTCCAGCACGTGTCCTCCTTTCAGCACTTGTCCTCCTTCCAGCACGTGTCCTCCTTCCAGCACTTGTCCTCCTTCCAGCACGTATCCTCCTTTCAGCACTTGTCCTCCTTCCAGCACTTGTCCTCCTTCCAGCACGTGTCCTCCTTCCAGCACGTGTCCTCCTTCCAGCACTTGTCCTCCTTCCAGCACTTGTCCTCCTTCCAGCACGTGTCCTCCTTCCAGCACTTGTCCTCCTTCCAGCACTTGTCCTCCTTCCAGCACTTGTCCTCCTTCCAGCACGTGTCCTCCTTCCAGCACTTGTCCTCCTTCCAGCACGTGTCCTCCTTCCAGCACGTGTCCTCCTTCCAGCACTTGTCCTCCTTCCAGCACGTGTCCTCCTTCCAGCACTTGTCCTTCTTTCAGCACTTGTCCTCCTTCCAGCACATGTCCTCCTTCCAGCACTTGTCCTCCTTCCAGCCCATGTCCTCCTTCCAGCAATTGTCCTCTTTCCAGCACTTGTCCTACTTCCAGCACGTCCTTCTTTCAGCGCGTATCCTCCTTCCAGTACGAGTCCTCCTTCCAGCACGAGTCCTCCTTCCAGCACGAGTCCTCCTTCCAGCACGTGTCCTCCTTCCAGCACGTGACCTCCTTCCAGCACGTGTCCTCCTTCGAGCACGTCCTTCCTTCACCACGTGTCCTCCTTCCAGCACGTGTCCTCCTTCCAGCACGTGTCCTCCTTCCAGCACTTGTCCTTCTTTCAGCACTTGTCCTCCTTCCAGCACGTGTCCTCCTTCCAGGATGTGTCCTCCTTCCAGCACGTGTCCTCCTTCCAGCACTTGTCCTCCTTCCAGCACGTGTCCTCCTTCCAGCACTTGTCCTCCTTCCAGCACGTATCCTCCTTTCAGCACTTGTCCTCCTTCCAGCACGTGTCCTCCTTCCAGCACGTGTCCTCCTTCCAGCACGTCCTTCCTTAACCACGTGTCCTCCTTCCAGCACGTGTCCTCCTTCCAGCACGTGTCCTCCTTCCAGCACTTGTCCTTCTTTCAGCACTTGTCCTCCTTCCAGCACGTGTCCTCCTTCCAGCACGTGTCCTCCTTCCAGCACGTGTCCTCCTTCCAGCACTTGTCCTCCTTCCAGCACGTGTCCTCCTTCCAGCACTTGTCCTCCTTCCAGCACGTATCCTCCTTTCAGCACTTGTCCTCCTTCCAGCACGTGTCCTCCTTCCAGCACGTGTCCTCCTTCCAGCACTTGTCCTCCTTCCAGCACTTGTCCTCCTTCCAGCACGTGTCCTCCTTCCAGCACTTGTCCTCCTTCCAGCACGTGTCCTCCTTCCAGCACTTGTCCTCCTTCCAGCACGTGTCCTCCTTCCAGCACGAGTCCTCCTTCCAGCACTTGTCCTCCTTCCAGCACGTGTCCTCCTTCCAGCACTTGTCCTTCTTTCAGCACTTGTCCTCCTTCCAGCATGTGTCCTCCTTCCAGCACTTGTCCTCCTTCCAGCCCTTGTCCTCCTTCCAGCCCATGTCCTCCTTCCAGCCCATGTCCTCCTTCCAGCAATTGTCCTCTTTCCAGCACTTGTCCTACTTCCAGCATGTCCTTCTTTCAGGGCGTATCCTCCTTCCAGTACGAGTCCTCCTTCCAGCACGAGTCCTCCTTCCAGCACGAGTCCTCCTTCCAGCACGTGTCCTCCTTCCAGCACGTGTCCTCCTTCCAGCACGTCCTTCCTTCACCACGTGTCCTCCTTCCAGCACGTGTCCTCCTTCCAGCACGTGTCCTCCTTCCAGCACTTGTCCTTCTTTCAGCACTTGTCCTCCTTCCAGCACTTGTCCTCCTTCCAGCACTTGTCCTCCTTCCAGCACGTGTCCTCCTTCCAGCACGTGTCCTCCTTCCAGCACTTGTCCTCCTTCCAGCACTTGTCCTCCTTCCAGCACGTGTCCTCCTTACAGCACGTGTCCTCCTTTCAGCACTTGTCCTCCTTCCAGCACGTGTCCTCCTTCCAGCACTTGTCCTCCTTCCAGCACGTATCCTCCTTCCAGCACGTGTCCTCCTTCCAGCACGTGTCCTCCTTCCAGCACGTGTCCTCCTTTCAGCACTTGTCCTCCTTCCAGCACTTGTCCTACTTCCAGCACGTGTCCTCCTTCCAGCACGTGTTCTCCTTCCAGCACGTGTCCTCCTTTCAGCACTTGTCCTCCTTCCAGCACTTGTCCTCCTTCCAGCACTTGTCCTCCTTCCAGTACTTGTCCTCCTTCCAGCACTTGTCCTCCTTCCAGCACGTTTCCTCCTTCCAGCACTTGTCCTTCTTTCAGCACTTGTCCTCCTTCCAGCACGTGTCCTCCTTCCAGCACTTGTCCTCCTTCCAGCACTTGTCCTCCTTCCAGCCCTTGTCCTCCTTCCAGCCCATGTCCTCCTTCCAGCCCATGTCCTCCTTCCAGCAATTGTCCTCTTTCCAGCACTTGTCCTACTTCCAGCATGTCCTTCTTTCAGGGCGTATCCTCCTTCCAGTACGAGTCCTCCTTCCAGCACGAGTCCTCCTTCCAGCACGAGTCCTCCTTCCAGCACGTGTCCTCCTTCCAGCACGTGTCCTCCTCCAAGCACGTCCTTCCTTCACCACGTGTCCTCCTTCCAGCACGTGTCCTCCTTCCAGCACGTGTCCTCCTTCCAGCACGTGTCCTCCTTCCAGCACTTGTCCTTCTTTCAGCACTTGTCCTCCTTCCAGCACTTGTCCTCCTTCCAGCACTTGTCCTCCTTCCAGCACGTGTCCTCCTTCCAGCACGTGTCCTCCTTCCAGCACTTGTCCTCCTTCCAGCACTTGTCCTCCTTCCAGCACGTGTCCTCCTTACAGCACGTGTCCTCCTTTCAGCACTTGTCCTCCTTCCAGCACGTGTCCTCCTTCCAGCACTTGTCCTCCTTCCAGCACGTATCCTCCTTCCAGCACGTGTCCTCCTTCCAGCACGTGTCCTCCTTCCAGCACGTGTCCTCCTTTCAGCACTCGTCCTCCTTCCAGCACTTGTCCTACTTCCAGCACGTGTCCTCCTTCCAGCACGTGTTCTCCTTCCAGCACGTGTCCTCCTTTCAGCACTTGTCCTCCTTCCAGCACTTGTCCTCCTTCCAGCACTTGTCCTCCTTCCAGTACTTGTCCTCCTTCCAGCACGTGTCCTCCTTCCAGCACGTGTCCTCCTTCCAGCACTTGCCCTCCTTCCAGCACGTATCCTCCTTCCAGCACGTGTCCTCCTTTCAGCATGTGTCCTCCTTCCAGCACGTGTCCTCCTTCCAGCACTTGTCCTCCTTCCAGCACGTGTCCTCCTTCCAGCACTTGTCCTCCTTCCAGCACGTGTCCTCCTTCCAGCACTTGTCCTCCTTCCAGCACTTTTCCTCCTTCCAGCACTTGTCCTCCTTCCAGCACGTCCTCCTTCCAGCACGTGTGCTCCTTCCAGCACGTGTCCTCCTTCCAGCGCGTGTCCTCCTTCCAGCACTTGTCCTCCTTCCAGCACGTCCTCCTTCCAGCACGTGTCCTCCTTCCAGCACTTGTCCTCCTTCCAGCACGTGTCCTCCTTCCAGCACTTGTCCTCCTTCCAGCTCGTGTCCTCCTTCCAGCACTTGTCCTCCTTCCAGCACGTATCCTCCTTCCAGCACTTGTCCTCCTTGCAGCACTTGTCCTCCTTCCAGCACGTGTCCTCCTTCCAGCACTTGTCCTCCTTCCAGCACTTGTCCTCCTTCCAGCACGTGTCCTCCTTCCAGCACGTGTCCTCCTTCCAGCACGTATCCTCCTTCCAGCACTTGTCCTCCTTGCAGCACTTGTCCTCCTTCCAGCACGTGTCCTCCTTCCAGCACTTGTCCTCCTTCCAGCACTTGTCCTCCTTCGAGCACTTGTCCTCCTTCCAGCACGTATCCTCCTTCCAGCACTTGTCCTCCTTCCAGCACGTATCCTCCTTCCAGCACTTGTCCTCCTTGCAGCACTTGTCCTCCTTCCAGCACGTGTCCTCCTTCCAGCACTTGTCCTCCTTCCGGCACTTGTCCTCCTTCCAGCACGTGTCCTACTTCCAGCACGTGTCCTCCTTCCAGCACTTGTCCTCCTTCCAGCACGTATCCTCCTTCCAGCACTTGTCCTCCTTGCAGCACTTGTCCTCCTTCCAGCACGTGTCCTCCTTCCAGCACTTGTCCTCCTTCCAGCACGTGTCCTCCTTCGAGCACTTGTCCTCCTTCCAGCACGTATCCTCCTTCCAGCACTTGTCCTCCTTCCAGCACGTATCCTCCTTCCAGCACTTGTCCTCCTTGCAGCACTTGTCCTCCTTCCAGTACTTGTCCTTCTTCCAGCACTTGTCCTCCTTCCAGCACGTATCCTCCTTCCAGCACTTGTCCTCCTGGCAGCACTTGTCCTCCTTCCAGCACGTGTCCTCCTTCCAGCACTTGTCCTCCTTCCAGCACGTGTCCTCCTTCCAGCACGTGTCCTCCTTCCAGCACTTGTCCTCCTTCCAGCACGTGTCCTCCTTCTAGCACTTGTCCTCCTTCCAGCACGTATCCTCCTTCCAGCACTTGTCCTCCTTGCAGCACTTGTCCTCCTTCCAGCACGTGTCCTCCTTCCAGCACTTGTCCTCCTTCCAGCACTTGTCCTCCTTCCAGCACGTGTCCTCCTTCCAGCACGTGTCCTCCTTCCAGCACTTGTCCTTCTTTCAGCACTTGTCCTCCTTCCAGCACTTGTCCTCCTTCCAGCACGTGTCCTCCTTCCAGCACGTGTCCTCCTTCCAGCACTTGTCCTTCTTTCAGCACTTGTCCTCCTTCCAGCACTTGTCCTCCTTCCAGCACGTGTCCTCCTTCCAGCACTTGTCCTCCTTCCAGCACGTGTCCTCCTTCCAGCACGTGTCCTCCTTCCAGCACGTGTCCTCCTTCCAGCACTTGTCCTCCTTCCAGCACGTATCCTCCTTCCAGCACTTGTCCTCCTTGCAGCACTTGTCCTCCTTCCAGCACGTGTCCTCCTTCCAGCACTTGTCCTTCTTCCAGCACGTATCCTCTTTCCAGCACTTGTCCTCCTTGCAGCACTTGTCCTCCTTCCAGCACGTGTCCTCCTTCCAGCACTTGTCCTCCTTCCAGCACTTGTCCTCCTTCCAGCACTTGTCCTCCTTCCAGCACGTGTCCTCCTTCCAGCACTTGTCCTCCTTCCAGCACGTGTCCTCCTTCCAGCACGTGTCCTCCTTCCAGCACATGTCCTCCTTCCAGCACGTGTCCTCCTTCCAGCACTTGTCCTCCTTCCAGCACGTGTCCTCCTTCCAGCACTTGTCCTCCTTCCAGCACGTATCCTCCTTCCAGCACTTGTCCTCCTTGCAGCACTTGTCCTCCTTCCAGCACGTGTCCTCCTTCCAGCACTTATCCTCCTTCCAGCACTTGTCCTCCTTCCAGCACGTGTCCTCCTTCCAGTACGTGTCCTCCTTCCAGCACTTGTCCTTCTTTCAGCACTTGTCCTCCTTCCAGCACGTGTCCTCCTTCCAGCACGCGTCCTCCTTCCAGCACGTGTCCTCCTTCCAGCACTTGTCCTCCTTCCAGCACTTGTCCTCCTTCCAGCACGTGTCCTCCTTCCAGCACGTGTCCTCCTTCCAGCACTTGTCCTCCTTCCAGCACTTGTCCTCCTTCCAGCACGTGTCCTCCTTCCAGCACTTGTCCTCCTTCCAGCACGTGTCCTCCTTCCAGCACTTGTCCTCCTTCCAGCACGTGTCCTCCTTCCAGCACGTGTCCTCCTTCCAGCACTTGTCCTCCTTCCAGCACGTGTCCTCCTTCCAGCACTTGTCCTTCTTTCACCACTTGTCCTCCTTCCAGCACGTGTCCTCCTTCCAGCACGTGTCCTCCTTCCAGCACGTGTCCTCCTTCCAGCACTTGTCCTCCTTCCAGCACGTGTCCTCCTTCCAGCACTTGTCCTCCTTCCAGCACTTGTCCTCCTTCCAGCACGTGTCCTCCTTCCAGCACTTGTCCTTCTTTCAGCACTTGTCCTCCTTCCAGCACGTGTCCTCCTTCCAGCACTTGTCCTCCTTCCAGCATTTGTCCTTTCAGCACTTGTCCTCCTTCCAGCATGTGTCCTCCTTCCAGCACGTGTCCTCCTTCCAGCACTTGTACTTCTTTCAGCACTTGTCCTCCTTGCAGCACTTGTCCTCCTTCCAGCACTTGTCCTCCTTCCAGCACTTGTCCTTCTTTCAGCACTTGTCCTCCTTTCAGCACTTGTCCTTCTTTCAGCACGTATCCTCCTTCCAGCACGTGTCCTCCTTCCAGCACGTGTCCTCCTTCCAGCACTTGTCCTCCTTGCAGCACTTGTCCTCCTTCCAGCACGTGTCCTCCTTCCAGCACTTGTCCTCCTTCCAGCACTTGTCCTCCTTCCAGCACGTGTCCTCCTTCCAGCACGTGTCCTCCTTCCAGCACTTGTCCTTCTTCCAGCACGTGTCCTCCTTCCAGCACTTGTCCTCCTTCCAGCATGTATCCTCCTTCCAGCACTTGTCCTCCTTCCAGCACTTGTCCTCCTTCCAGCACGTGTCCTCCTTCCAGCACGTGTCCTCCTTCCAGCACTTGTCCTTCTTTCAGCTTTTGTCCTCCTTCCAGCACTTGTCCTCCTTCCAGCACTTGTCCTCCTTCCAGCACGTGTCCTCCTTCCAGCACGTGTCCTCCTTCCAGCACGTGTCCTCCTTCCAGCACTTGTCCTTCTTTCAGCACTTGTCCTCCTTGCAGCACTTGTCCTCCTTCCAGCACTTGTCCTCCTTCCAGCACTTGTCCTTCTTTCAGCACTTGTCCTCCTTTCAGCACTTGTCCTTCTTTCAGCACGTATCCTCCTTCCAGCATGTGTCCTCCTTCCAGCACGTGTCCTCCTTCCAGCACTTGTCCTCCTTCCAGCACGTGTCCTCCTTCCAGCACTTGTCCTTCTTTCAGCACTTATCCTCCTTCCAGCACGTGTCCTCCTTCCAGCACGTGTCCTCCTTCCAGCACTTGTCCTCCTTCCAGCACGTGTCCTCCTTCCAGCACTTGTCCTCCTTCCAGCACTTGTCCTCCTTCCAGCACTTGTCCTCCTTCCAGCACGTGTCCTCCTTCCAGCACTTGTCCTTCTTTCAGCACTTGTCCTCCTTCCAGCACTTGTCCTCCTTCCAGCATTTGTCCTTCTTTCAGCACTTGTCCTCCTTCCAGCACGTATCCTCCTTCCAGCACTTGTCCTCCTTCCAGCACGTGTCCTCCTTCCAGCACTTGTCCTCCTTCCAGCACTTATCCTCCTTCCAGCACGTGTCCTCCTTCCAGCACGTATCCTCCTTCCAGCACGTGTCCTCCTTCCAGCACGTGTCCTCCTTCCAGCACTTGTCCTTCTTTCAGCACTTGTCCTCCTTGCAGCACGTGTCCTCCTTCCAGCACGTATCCTCCTTCCAGCACGTATCCTCCTTCCAGCACGTATCCTCCTTCCAGCACGTGTCCTCCTTCCAGCACGTGTCCTCCTTCCAGCACTTGTCCTCCTTCCAGCACTTATCCTCCTTACAGCACGTGTCCTCCTTCCAGCACGTGTCCTCCTTCCAGCACTTGTCCTCCTTCCAGCACGTGTCCTCCTTCCAGCACTTGTCCTCCTTCCAGCACTTGTCCTCCTTCCAGCACGTGTCCTCCTTCCAGCACTTGTCCTCCTTGCAGCACTTGTCCTCCTTCCAGCACGTGTCCTCCTTCCAGCACGTGTCCTCCTTCCAGCACGTGTCCTCCTTCCAGCACTTATCCTCCTTCCAGCACTTGTCCTCCTTCCAGCACGTGTCCTCCTTCCAGCACGTGTCCTCCTTCCAGCACGTATCCTCCTTCCAGCACGTGTCCTCCTTCCAGCACGTGTCCTCCTTCCAGCACTTGTCCTTCTTTCAGCACTTGTCCTCCTTGCAGCACGTGTCCTCCTTCCAGCACGTATCCTCCTTCCAGCACGTATCCTCCTTCCAGCACGTGTCCTCCTTCCAGCACGTGTCCTCCTTCCAGCACTTGTCCTCCTTCCAGCACTTATCCTCCTTCCAGCACGTGTCCTCCTTCCAGCACGTGTCCTCCTTCCAGCACGTGTCCTCCTTCCAGCACTTGTCCTCCTTCCAGCACGTGTCCTCCTTCCAGCACTTGTCCTCCTTCCAGCACGTGTCCTCCTTCCAGCACTTGTCCTCCTTCCAGCACTTGTCCTCCTTCCAGCACGTGTCCTCCTTCCAGCACGTATCCTCCTTCCAGCACTTGTCCTTCTTTCAGCACGTGTCCTCCTTCCAGCACGTGTCCTCCTTCCAGCACGTGTCCTCCTTCCAGCACGTGTCCTCCTTCCAGCACGTGTCCTCCTTCCAGCACGTATCCTCCTTCCAGCACTTGTCCTCCTTCCAGCACTTGTCCTTCTTTCAGCACGTATCCTCCTTCCAGCACTTGTCCTCCTTCCAGCACGTGTCCTCCTTCCAGCACGTGTCCTCCTTCCAGCACTTGTCCTCCTTCCAGCACGTGTCCTCCTTCCAGCACGTGTCCTCCTTCCAGCACTTATCCTCCTTCCAGCACGTGTCCTCCTTCCAGCACGTGTCCTCCTTCCAGCACTTTTCCTCCTTCCAGCACGTGTCCTCCTTCCAGCACGTGTCCTCCTTCCAGCACTTGTCCTCCTTCCAGCACTTGTCCTCCTTCCAGCACTTGTCCTCCTTCCAGCACGTGTCCTCCTTCCAGCACTTGTCCTCCTTCCAGCACTTGTCCTCCTTCCAGCACTTGTCCTCCTTCCAGCACGTGTCCTCCTTCCAGCACTTGTCCTTCTTTCAGCACTTGTCCTCCTTCCAGCACTTGTCCTCCTTCCAGCATTTGTCCTTCTTTCAGCACTTGTCCTCCTTCCAGCACGTATCCTCCTTCCAGCACTTGTCCTCCTTCCAGCACGTGTCCTCCTTCCAGTACTTGTCCTCCTTCCAGCACTTATCCTCCTTCCAGCACGTGTCCTCCTTCCAGCACGTATCCTCCTTCCAGCACGTGTCCTCCTTCCAGCACGTGTCCTCCTTCCAGCACTTGTCCTTCTTTCAGCACTTGTCCTCCTTGCAGCACGTGTCCTCCTTCCAGCACGTATCCTCCTTCCAGCACGTATCCTCCTTCCAGCACGTATCCTCCTTCCAGCACGTGTCCTCCTTCCAGCACGTGTCCTCCTTCCAGCACTTGTCCTCCTTCCAGCACTTATCCTCCTTACAGCACGTGTCCTCCTTCCAGCACGTGTCCTCCTTCCAGCACTTGTCCTCCTTCCAGCACGTGTCCTCCTTCCAGCACTTGTCCTCCTTCCAGCACTTGTCCTCCTTCCAGCACGTGTCCTCCTTCCAGCACTTGTCCTCCTTGCAGCACTTGTCCTCCTTCCAGCACGTGTCCTCCTTCCAGCACGTGTCCTCCTTCCAGCACGTGTCCTCCTTCCAGCACTTATCCTCCTTCCAGCACTTGTCCTCCTTCCAGCACGTGTCCTCCTTCCAGCACGTGTCCTCCTTCCAGCACGTATCCTCCTTCCAGCACGTGTCCTCCTTCCAGCACGTGTCCTCCTTCCAGCACTTGTCCTTCTTTCAGCACTTGTCCTCCTTGCAGCACGTGTCCTCCTTCCAGCACGTATCCTCCTTCCAGCACGTATCCTCCTTCCAGCACGTGTCCTCCTTCCAGCACGTGTCCTCCTTCCAGCACTTGTCCTCCTTCCAGCACTTATCCTCCTTCCAGCACGTGTCCTCCTTCCAGCACGTGTCCTCCTTCCAGCACGTGTCCTCCTTCCAGCACTTGTCCTCCTTCCAGCACGTGTCCTCCTTCCAGCACTTGTCCTCCTTCCAGCACGTGTCCTCCTTCCAGCACTTGTCCTCCTTCCAGCACTTGTCCTCCTTCCAGCACGTGTCCTCCTTCCAGCACGTATCCTCCTTCCAGCACTTGTCCTTCTTTCAGCACGTGTCCTCCTTCCAGCACGTGTCCTCCTTCCAGCACGTGTCCTCCTTCCAGCACGTGTCCTCCTTCCAGCACGTGTCCTCCTTCCAGCACGTATCCTCCTTCCAGCACTTGTCCTCCTTCCAGCACTTGTCCTTCTTTCAGCACGTATCCTCCTTCCAGCACTTGTCCTCCTTCCAGCACGTGTCCTCCTTCCAGCACGTGTCCTCCTTCCAGCACTTGTCCTCCTTCCAGCACGTGTCCTCCTTCCAGCACGTGTCCTCCTTCCAGCACTTATCCTCCTTCCAGCACGTGTCCTCCTTCCAGCACGTGTCCTCCTTCCAGCACTTTTCCTCCTTCCAGCACGTGTCCTCCTTCCAGCACGTGTCCTCCTTCCAGCACTTGTCCTCCTTCCAGCACTTGTCCTCCTTCCAGCACGTGTCCTCCTTCCAGCACGTGTCCTCCTTCCAGCACTTGTCCTCCTTCCAGCACGTGTCCTCCTTCCAGCACGTGTCCTCCTTCCAGCGTGGTCCCACAGGTTTGGGCCTGTGTTCTCTATCCGGTGTGCTCTCTGAAGTGACTGGCCCGGTGAGGTCCAGGCGGGAGCTGCTGTCATGTCTGGTGATATTTATCGCAGCGGATGATTTCCCAGCTCCTGACATCTCGGGGTGTTAGCGATTCTTAGTTAACACTTTTAGGACTGTGCAAATTGGAAATGTAATGAATATATAATTCTGGGCCTCGCAGCGAAATTCACATCAAATATTATTATATTTCTATCTGAGCAGCCTCGTGCTGGAAACTCATTTATATGCGCGCAGCGGAGTTAACCCTTCAGTCCTCATCTATCAAGGTATCATTTATTAATATTGACACCTTAACCTCGGAGAAAGCCGGCATCGCGGATTACAGAGCAATGTCATCTGGTTGTGCCCCGCGTGCAGCAGCGAGACGTCCACCCCACATACTGTGTACACCGCCACTGCCATTACACGGCTTACATATTACCGCACATTCCTTCTATTGCCTTTATATTTTCCATTAATATTTTATCTCCAGATCTCAATATCTCTCTTGTATTTGTGGTTTCCTTATTTTCTCAGGGTTTAATCTGTGAGATATTAATGGGTCGGCGCCACATTCCCATTGTTTTACCACATTTGCATCATTTTGCCACATTTGTATAGTTTTTGCAACATTTCCCTCGTTTTTCCACATTTGCAATGTTTTGCCTCTTTCCCTTGTTTTGCCAGGCGCTCCACTGTTCCAGATCTTAAAGGCATGGGCTGCAGTTTCGATTGTAATGGGGTTCAGGACGCTTTTGTGGGCTGTGGTTTCGGGTGTAATCGGGGTCAGGATGCTTCTGTGGGCTGCGGTTTCGGGTATAATCCGGGTCAGGACACTTCTGTGGGCTGCAGTTTCGGGTGTAATCCGGGTCAGGACACTTCTGTGGGCTGCAGTTTCGGGTATAATCCGGGTCAGGACACTTCTGTGGGCTGCAGTTTCGGGTGTAATGGGGGGTCAGGACACTTCTGTGGGCTGCAGTTTCAGGTATAATCCGGGTCAGGACACTTCTGTGGACTGCAGTTTCGGGTGTAATCCGGGTCAGGACACTTCTGTGGGCTGCAGTTTCGGGTATAATCCGGGTCAGGACACTTCTGTGGGCTGCAGTTTCGGGTGTAATCCGGGTCAGGACACTTCTGTGGGCTGCAGTTTCGGGTATAATGGGGGTTAGGACACTTCTGCGGGCTGTGGTTTCGGGTGTAATCAGGGTCAGGACACTTCTGTGGGCTGTGGTTTTGGGTGCAGTGGGGGGTCAGGACGCTTTTGTGGGCTGTGGTTTCGGGTGTAATCGGGGTCAGGATGCTTCTGTGGGCTGCGGTTTCGGGTATAATCTGGGGCTAGGACACTTCTGTGGCCTGCAGTTTCGGGTGTAATCCGGGTCAGGACACTTCTGTGGGCTGCAGTTTCGGGTATAATCCAGGTCAGGACACTTCTGTGGGCTGCAGTTTCGGGTGTAATCCGGGTCAGGACACTTCTGTGGGCTGCAGTTTCGGGTATAATGGGGGGTCAGGACACTTCTGTGGGCTGCAGTTTCGGGTATAATCTGGGTCAGGACACTTCTGTGGGCTGCAGTTTCGGGTGTAATGGGGGGTCAGGACACTTCTGTGCTCTGCAGTTTCGAGTGTAATCCGGGTCAGGACACTTCTGTGGGCTGCAGTTTCGGGTATAATCCGGGTCAGGACACTCCTGTGGGCTGCAGTTTCGGGTATAATCTGGGTCAGGACACTTCTGTGGGCTACAGTTTCGGGTATAATCCAGGTCAGGACACTTCTGTGGGCTGCAGTTTCGGGTATAATCCGGGTCAGGACACTTCTGTGGGCTGCAGTTTCGGGTATAATCCGGGTCAGGACACTTCTATGGGCTGCAGTTTCGGGTATAATCCGGGTCAGGACACTTCTGTGGGCTGCAGTTTCTGGTATAATCCGGGTCAGGACACTTCTGTGGGCTGCAGTTTCGGGTATAATCTGGGTCAGGACACTTCTGTGGGCTGCAGTTTCGGGTATAATCCGGGTCAGGACACTTCTGTGGGCTGCGTTTTTGGGTGTAATGGGAGGTCAGCACACTTCTGTATGCTGCAATTTTGGATATAATCCGGGTCAGGACACTTCTGTAGGCTGCAGTTTCGGGTGTAATCCGGGTCAGGACACTTCTGTGGGCTGCAGTTTCGGGTGTAATGGGGGGTCAGGACACTTCTGTGGGCTGCGGTTTCAGGTGTAATCCGGATCAGGACACTCCTGTGGGCTGCAGTTTCGGGTATAATCTGGGTCAGGACACTTCTTTGGGCTGCAGATTCGGGTATAATCCGGGTCAGGACACTTCTGTAGGCTGCAGTTTCGGGTGTAATCCGGGTCAGGACACTTCTGTGGGCTGCAGTTTCGGGTGTAATGGGGGGTCAGGACACTTCTGTGGGCTGCGGTTTCAGGTGTAATCCGGGTCAGGACACTCCTGTGGGCTGCAGTTTCGGGTATAATCTGGGTCAGGACACTTCTTTGGGCTGCAGTTTCGGGTATAATCCGGGTCAGGACACTCCTGTGGGCTGCAGTTTCGGGTATAATCTGGTTCAGGACACTTCTGTGGGCTGCAGTTTCGGGTATAATCCGGGTCAGGACACTTCTGTGGGCTGCAGTTTTGGGTGTAATGGGGGGTCAGGACACTTCTGTGGGCTGCAGTTTCGGGTATAATCCGGGTCAGGACACTTCTGTGGGCTGCAGTTTCGGGTGTAATGGGGGGTCAGGACACTTCTGTGGGCTGCAGTTTCGGGTATAATCCGGGTCAGGACACTTCTGTGGGCTGCAGTTTCGGGTATAATCTGGGTCAGGACACTTCTGTGGTCTGCAGTTTCGGGTATAATCCGGGTCAGGACACTTCTGTGGGCTGCAGTTTCGGGTATAATCCGGGTCAGGACACTTCTGTAGGCTGCAGTTTCGGGTATAATCCGGGTCAGGACACTTCTGTAGGCTGCAGTTTCGGGTGTAATGGGGGGTCAGGACACTTCTGTGGGCTGCGGTTTCGGGTGTAATCCGGGTCAGGACACTCCTGTGGGCTGCAGTTTCGGGTATAATCTGGGTCAGGACACTTCTGTGGGCTGCAGTTTCGGGTATAATTTGGGTCAGGACACTTCTGTGGGCTGCAGTTTCGGGTGTAATGGGAGGTCAGGACACTTCTGTGGGCTGCGGTTTCGGGTGTAATCCGGATCAGGACACTTCTGTGGGCTGCAGTTTCGGGTGTAATGGGGGGTCAGGGCATTTCTGTTGGCTGCAGTTTCGGGTGTAATGGGGGGTCAGGACACTTCTGTGGGCTGCGGTTTCGGGTGTAATTCGGGTGAGGACACTTCTGTGGGCTGCAGTTTCGGGTGTAATCCGGATCAGGACACTTCTGTGGGCTGCGGTTTCGGGTGTAATCCGGATCAGCACACTTCTGTGGGCTGCAGTTTCGGGTATAATCCGGGTCAGGACACTTCTGTGGGCTGCAGTTTCGGGTATAATCCGGGTCAGGACACTCCTGTGGGCTGCAGTTTCGGGTGTAATGGGGGGTCAGGACACTTCTGTGGGCTGCAGTTTCGGGTGTAATGGGGGGTCAGGACACTTCTGTAGGCTGCAGTTTCGGGTATAATCCGGGTCAGGACACTTCTGTAGGCTGCAGTTTCGGGTATAATCCGGGTCAGGATACTTCTGTGGGCTGCAGTTTCGGGTGTAATGGGGGGTCAGGACACTTCTATGGGCTGCGGTTTCGGGTGTAATGGGGGGTCAGGACACTTCTGTGGGCTGCCGTTTCGGGTATAATCCGGGTCAGGACACTTCTGTGGGCTGCGTTTTTGGGTGTAATGGGAGGTCAGCACACTTCTGTAGGCTGCAGTTTCGGATATAATCCGGGTCAGGACACTTCTGTGGGCTGCAGTTTCGGGTATAATCCGGGTCAGGACACTTCTGTGGGCTGCAGTTTCGGGTATAATCCGGGTCAGGATACTTCTGTGGGCTGCAGTTTCGGGTATAATCCGGGTCAGGATACTTCTGTGGGCTGCAGTTTCGGGTGTAATCCGGGTCAGGACACTTCTGTGGGCTGCAGTTTCGGGTATAATCCGGGTCAGGACACATCTGTGGGCTGCGGTTTCGGGTGTAATTCGGGTCAGGACACTTCTGTGGGCTGCAGTTTCGGGTATAATCCGGGTCAGGACACTCCTGTGGGCTGCAGTTTCGGGTATAATCTGGGTCAAGACACTCCTGTGGGCTGCAGTTTCGGGTATAATCTGGGTCAGGACACTTCTGTGGGCTGCGGTTTCGGGTGTAATCCGTGTAAGGACACTCCTGTGGGCTGCAGTTTCGGGTATAATCTGGGTCAGGACACTTCTGTGGGCTGCAGTTTCGGGTATAATCCAGGTCAGGACACTTCTGTGGGCTGCAGTTTCGGGTATAATCCGGGTCAGGACACTTCTGTGGGCTGCAGTTTCGGGTATAATCTGGGTCAGGACACTTCTGTGGGCTGCGGTTTCGGGTGTAATCCGGGTCAGGACACTTCTGTGGGCTGCAGTTTCGGGTATAATCTGGGTCAGGACACTCCTGTGGGCTGCAGTTTCGGGTGTAATGGGGGGTCAGGACACTTCTGTGGGCTGCAGTTTCGGGTGTAATGGGGGGTCAGGACACTTCTGTGGGCTGCAGTTTCGGGTGTAATGGGGGGTCAGGACACTTCTGTGGGCTGCAGTTTCGGGTGTAATGGGGGGTCAGGACACTTCTGTGGGCTGTGTTTTTGGGTGTAATGGGAGGTCAGCACACTTCTGTAGGCTGCAGTTTCGGGTATAATCCGGGTCAGGACACTTCTGTAGGCTGCAGTTTCGGGTATAATCCGGGTCAGGACACTTCTGTGGGCTGCAGTTTCGGGTGTAATGGGGGGTCAGGACACTTCTGTGGGCTGCAGTTTCGGGTATAATCCGGGTCAGGACACTTCTGTGGGCTGCAGTTTCGGGTATAATCCGGGTCAGGACACTTCTGTGGGCTGCAGTTTCGGGTGTAATGGGGGGTCAGGACACTTCTGTGGGCTGCAGTTTCGGGTGTAATGGGGGGTCAGGACACTTCTGTGGGCTGCAGTTTCGGGTATAATCCGGGTCAGGACACTTCTGTGGGCTGCAGTTTCGGGTATAATCCGGGTCAGGATACTTCTGTGGGCTGCAGTTTCGGGTATAATCCGGGTCAGGACACTTCTGTGGGCTGCAGTTTCGGGTATAATCCGGGTCAGGATACTTCTGTGGGCTGCAGTTTCGGGTATAATCCGGGTCAGGACACTTCTGTGGGCTGCAGTTTCGGGTATAATCCGGGTCAGGACACTTCTGTGGGCTGCAGTTTCGGGTATAATCCGGGTCAGGATACTTCTGTGGGCTGCAGTTTCGGGTATAATCCGGGTCAGGACACTTCTGTGGGCTGCAGTTTCGGGTATAATCCGGGTCAGGATACTTCTGTGGGCTGCAGTTTCGGGTATAATCCGGGTCAGGACATTTCTGTGGGCTGCAGTTTCGGGTATAATCCGGGTCAGGATACTTCTGTGGGCTGCAGTTTCGGGTATAATCCGGGTCAGGACACTTCTGTGGGCTGCAGTTTCGGGTATAATCCGGGTCAGGATACTTCTGTGGGCTGCAGTTTCGGGTATAATCCGGGTCAGGACACTTCTGTGGGCTGCAGTTTCGGGTGTAATGGGGGGTCAGGACACTTCTGTGGGCTGCAGTTTCGGGTATAATCCGGGTCAGGACACTTCTGTGGGCTGCAGTTTCGGGTGTAGTGGGGGGTCAGGACACTTCTGTGGGCTGCGGTTTCGGGTATAATCCGGGTCAGCACACTTCTGTGGGCTGCGGTTTCGGGTGTAATTCGGGTCAGGACACTTCTGTGGGCTGCAGTTTCGGGTGTAATGGGGGGTCAGGACACTTCTGTGGGCTGCAGTTTCGGGTGTAATGGGGGGTCAGGACACTTCTGTGGGCTGCGGTTTCGGGTATAATCCGGGTCAGGACACTTCTGTGGGCTGCGGTTTCGGGTGTAATCCGGGTCAAGACACTCCTGTGGGCTGCAGTTTCGGGTATAATCCGGGTCAGGACACTTCTGTGGGCTGCAGTTTCGGGTGTAATGGGGGGTCAGGACACTTCTGTGGGCTGCAGTTTCGGGTGTAATGGGGGGTCAGGACACTTCTGTGGGCTGCGGTTTCGGGTATAATCCGGGTCAGGACACTTCTGTGGGCTGCGGTTTCGGGTGTAATCCGGGTCAAGACACTCCTGTGGGCTGCAGTTTCGGGTATAATCCGGGTCAGGACACTTCTGTGGGCTGCAGTTTCGGGTGTAATGGGCGGTCAGGACACTTCTGTGGGCTGCAGTTTCGGGTATAATCCGGGTCAGGACACTTCTGTAGGCTGCAGTT
Source organism: Anomaloglossus baeobatrachus (assembly GCF_048569485.1). Classification (NCBI taxonomy): domain Eukaryota; kingdom Metazoa; phylum Chordata; class Amphibia; order Anura; family Aromobatidae; genus Anomaloglossus; species Anomaloglossus baeobatrachus. Next base: position 2,923,185 of record NC_134361.1, read on the forward strand.
TCGGGTATAATCCGGGTCAGGACACTTCTGTGGGCTGCAGTTTCGGGTATAATCTGGGTCAGCACACTTCTGTAGGCTGCAGTTTCGGGTGTAATTCGGGTCAGGACACTTCTGTGGGCTGCGGTTTCGGGTGTAATCCGGGTCAGGACACTTCTGTGGGCTGCAGTTTCGGGTATAATCCGGGTCAGGATACTTCTGTGGGCTGCAGTTTCGGGTATAATCCGGGTCAGGACACTTCTGTGGGCTGCAGTTTCGGGTATAATCCGGGTCAGGACACTTCTGTGGGTTGCAGTTTCGGGTGTAATTCGGGTCAGGACACTTCTGTGGGCTGCAGTTTCGGGTGTAATGGGGGGTCAGGACACTTCTGTGGGCTGCAGTTTCGGGTGTAATGGGGGGTCAGGACACTTCTGTGGGCTGCGGTTTCGGGTGTAATGGGAGGTCAGGACACTTCTGTAGGCTGCGGTTTCGGGTGTAATCCGGGTCAGGACACTTCTGTAGGCTGCAGTTTCGGGTATAATCCGGGTCAGGACACTTCTGTGGGCTGCGGTTTCGGGTGTAATTCGGGTCAGGACACTTCTGTGGGCTGCGTTTTTGGCTGTAATAGGAGGTCAGCACACTTCTGTAGGCTGCAGTTTCGGGTGTAATCCGGGTCAGGACACTTCTGTGGGCTGCAGTTTCGGGTATAATCCGGGTCAGGACACTTCTGTGGGCTGCAGTTTCGGGTATAATCCGGGTCAGGACACTTCTGTGGGCTGCAGTTTCGGGTATAATCCGGGTCAGGACACTTCTGTGGGCTGCAGTTTCGGGTATAATCCGGGTCAGGACACTTCTGTGGGCTGCAGTTTCGGGTGTAATGGGGGTCAGGACACTTCTGTGGGCTGCGGTTTCGGGTGTAATCCGGGTCAGGACACTTCTGTGGGCTGCAGTTTCGGGTATAATTCGGGTCAGCACACTTCTGTGGGCTGCGGTTTCGGGTGTAATTCGGGTCAGGACACTTCTGTAGGCTGCAGTTTCGGGTGTAATCCGGGTCAGGACACTTCTGTGGGCTGCAGTTTCGGGTATAATCCGGGTCAGGACACTTCTGTGGGCTGCAGTTTCGGGTGTAATCCGGGTCAGGACACTTCTGTGGGCTGCGGTTTCGGGTGTAATCCGGGTCAGGACACTTCTGTGGGCTGCAGTTTCGGGTATAATCCGGGTCAGGATACTTCTGTGGGCTGCAGTTTCGGGTATAATCCGGGTCAGGACACTTCTGTGGGCTGCAGTTTCGGGTATAATCCGGGTCAGGACACTTCTGTGGGCTGCAGTTTCGGGTGTAATTCGGGTCAGGATACTTCTGTGGGCTGCAGTTTCGGGTGTAATGGGGGGTCAGGACACTTCTGTGGGCTGCAGTTTCGGGTGTAATGGGGGGTCAGGACACTTCTGTGGGCTGCAGTTTCTGGTGTAATTCGGGTCAGGACACTTCTGTGGGCTGCAGTTTCGGGTGTAATCCGGGTCAGGACACTTCTGTGGGCTGCAGTTTCGGGTATAATCCGGGTCAGGACACTTCTGTAGGCTGCAGTTTCGGGTGTAATCCGGGTCAGCACACTTCTGTAGGCTGCAGTTTCGGGTGTAATTCGGGTCAGGAGACTTCTGTAGGCTGCAGTTTCGGGTGTAATTCGGGTCAGGACACTTCTGTGGGCTGCAGTTTCGGGTGTAATTCGGGTCAGGACACTTCTGTGGGCTGCGGTTTCGGGTGTAATGGGGGGTCAGGACACTTCTGTGGGCTGCAGTTTCGGGTGTAATGGGGGGTCAGGACACTTCTGTGGGCTGCAGTTTCTGGTGTAATTCGGGTCAGGACACTTCTGTGGGCTGCAGTTTCGGGTATAATCCGGGTCAGGACACTTCTGTGGGCTGCAGTTTCGGGTGTAATTCGGGTCAGGACACTTCTGTGGGCTGCAGTTTCGGGTATAATCCGGGTCAGGACACTTCTGCGGGCTGCAGTTTCGGGTGTAATTCGGGTCAGGACACTTCTGTGGGCTGCAGTTTCGGGTATAATCCGGGTCAGGACACTTCTGTGGGCTGCAGTTTCGGGTGTAATTCGGGTCAGGACACTTCTGTGGGCTGCAGTTTCGGGTGTAATGGGGGGTCAGGACACTTCTGTAGGCTGCAGTTTCGGGTGTAATCCGGGTCAGGACACTTCTGTGGGCTGCGGTTTTGGGTGTAATTCGGGTCAGGACACTTCTGTGGGCTGCAGTTTCGGGTATAATCCGGGTCAGGACACTTCTGTGGGCTGCGGTTTCGGGTATAATCCGGGTCAGGACACTTCTGTGGGCTGCGGTTTCGGGTGTAATTCGGGTCAGGACACTTCTGTGGGCTGCAGTTTCGGGTGTAATGGGGGGTCAGGACACTTCTGTAGGCTGCAGTTTCGGGTGTAATCCGGGTCAGGACACTTCTGTGGGCTGCGGTTTTGGGTGTAATTCGGGTCAGGACACTTCTGTGGGCTGCAGTTTCGGGTATAATCCGGGTCAGGACACTTCTGTGGGCTGCAGTTTCGGGTATAATCCGGGTCAGGACACTTCTGTGGGCTGCAGTTTCGGGTGTAATCCGGGTCAGGACACTTCTGTGGGCTGCGGTTTCGGGTGTAATTCGGGTCAGGACACTTGTGTGCGGCTTTGATGCCGCCATCCAGTGCTGTGAATCTGGCAGGGATGTGCCGCCTTCTATGATGTGTCCAGGATTGCACGTCTTCTCCTGCAGATCTCAATCTGAACACAGTTGTCCTATCTCTGCTAATGAAGCGGGACCCGAGGATAGCGCTGTCAGAACCCAGCGCTTCTGCAGAATATCAATGAAAGCTCGGATTTCGGAGCGATTCTCCCGCACTCTGTCCTTGGGCCTGAAGATCTGTTGGAAATGCCGCTGTGTTCTTTTTTCCTTCCTGCCTTATGAAGACGTGAATGGAGAGCGTTGCCTCTCGGCCAGCACCAGCCCTCTTATTTAATTTACCAGTAGGAATGATGAGCGCGGAGGCTCCGGTAGCACCGCGCACCGACACCGCCTGTAACAGCAGGCAGCGTGGTCTCTGAGGCCCCCATTAAACAGAATTAGGCTAGCTAGTTCTCCTGGCTTGTCAGATACAGGGCGGATTACCCCCTCGCTGTATGAAGAGCGGACGCGGCTCTGCAGTATTGATGCAGCAGAATACGGCACACACCTATTGACTGCCATAGGCCGGGCACCATTCTCCGAGATGTCGGTGCGCCGCGTTACAGGGAATTATCCTCTCTTCTTCATAAGCAATCAACGTCTTGAGAAAGGACGGAAATGTCTAATTCATGGAGCGAAATCCAGAGCAGAAGTGAACTCTGGAAGGTTTAATGAGCTCCACGGACGGAGACGTGTACCGGAGCCATCAGGGAGACGTTACGTGTACGGAGACTAATTAGCATGAAATATGAATACATTTAGGCCCGATCTATCGCCTCTCATCCGCACTCACTTTCTGCATCACTTTAATGATAGGAAATTCAGACAGAATTGTGAAATAGATTTTATTCTCCTCGTTTCCACCCTGCAGCATTATGATGTTTAACTGATGGGAAGACATTAAGATCAAAACCGCGCGGACTGATTACTTCATGGCTGAAACTGGGCCACGCCGGGAATATCGCAGAATATAGCACGCCATCAGCATTCAAGGAATTAACACATTTCACATTCTTCTCTTCCCACCATTAGCGCTGATCAGAGTCTGCAATGGCAGCCGGGCCGCAGTCCTCCGCCTTGTGTAATCACTTCTCTGGTTACACCATCAGCGCTGACCCTACGGCCCCGAGTCATCCGGGCTCCAGACTAGAGGCAGCGCTGACCCTACGGCCCCGAGTCATCCGGGCTCCAGACTAGAGGCAGCGCTGACCCTACGGCCCCGAGTCATCCGGGTTCCAGACTAGATGCAGCGCTGACCCTACGGCCCCGAGTCATCCGGGCTCCAGACTAGATGCAGCGCTGACCCTACGGCCCCGAGTCATCCGGACTCCAGACTAGAGGCAGCGCTGACCCTACAGCCCCGAGTCATCCGGGCTCCAGACTAGAGGCAGCGCTGACCCTACGGCCCCGAGTCATCCGGGCTCCAGACTAGAGGCAACGCTGACCCTACAGCCCCGAGTCATCCGGGCTCCAGACTAGAGGCAGCGCTGACCCTACGGCCCCGAGTCATCCGGACTCCAGGCTAGAGGCAGCGCTGACCCTACGGCCCCGAGTCATCCGGACTCCAGGCTAGAGGCAGCGCTGACCCTACGGCCCCGAGTCACCCGGACTCCAGTACTAGAGGCAGCGCTGACCCTACGGCCCCGAGTCACCCGGACTCCAGGCTAGAGGCAGCGCTGACCCTACAGCCCCGAGTCATCCGGGCTCCAGACTAGAGGCAGCGCTGACCCTACGGCCCCGAGTCATCCGGGCTCCAGACTAGAGGCAGCGCTGACCCTACGGCCCCGAGTCATCCGGACTCCAGGCTAGAGGCAGCGCTGACCCTACGGCCCCGAGTCACCCGGACTCCAGTACTAGAGGCAGCGGTGACCCTACGGCCCCGAGTCACCCGGACTCCAGGCTAGAGGCAGCGCTGACCCTACGGCCCCGAGTCATCCGGGCTCCAGACTAGAGGCAGCGCTGACCCTACGGCCCCGAGTCATCCGGGCTCCAGTCTAGAGACAGCGCTGACCCTACAGCCCCGAGTCATCCGGGCTCCAGTCTAGAGGCAGCGCTGACCCTACAGACCCGAGTCATCTGGGCTCCAGTCTAGAGGCAGCGCTGACCCTACGGCCCCGAGTCATCCGGGCTCCAGGCTAGAGGCAGCGCTGACCCTACGGCCCCGAGTCGTCCGGACTCCAGTACTAGAGGCAGCGCTGACCCTACGGCCCCGAGTCATCCGGGCTCCAGGCTAGAGGCAGCGCTGACCCTACGGCCCCGAGTCGTCAGGACTCCAGTACTAGAGGCAGCGCTGACCCTACAGACCCGAGTCATCCGGGCTCCAGTCTAGAGGCAGCGCTGACCCTACAGACCCGAGTCATCTGGGCTCCAGACTAGAGGCAGCGCTGACCCTACGGCCCCGAGTCATCCGGGCTCCAGACTAGAGGCAGCGCTGACCCTACAGCCCCGAGTAATCCGGGCTCCAGGCTAGAGGCAGCGCTGACCCTACGGCCCCGAGTCATCCGGGCTCCAGACTAGAGGCAGCGCTGACCCTACGGCCCCGAGTCATCCGGACTCCAGTACTAGAGGCAGCGCTGACCCTACGGCCCAGAGTCATCCGGACTCCAGACTAGAGGCAGCGATGACCCTACGGCCCCGAGTCATCCGGGCTCCAGGCTAGAGGCAGCGCTGACCCTACATCATCCGGGCTCCAGACTAGAGGCAGCGCTGACCCTACATCCCCGAGTCATCCGGACTCCAGTCTAGAAGTAGCGCTGACCCTACGGACCCGAGTCATCCGGACTCTAGTCTAGAGGCAGCGCTGACCCTACGGCCCCGAGTCATCCGGGCTCCAGACTAGAGGCAGCGCTGACCCTACATCCCCGAGTCATCCGGGCTCCAGTCTAGAGGCAGCGCTGACCCTACATCCCCGAGTCATCCGGGCTCCAGTACTAGAGGCAGCGCTGACCCTACATCATCCGGGCTCCAGACTAGAGGCAGGGCTGACCCTACGGCCCCGAGTCATCCAGGATCCAGTCTAGAAGCAGCGCTGACCCTACGGCCCCAAGTCATCCGGATTCCAGACTAGAGGCAGCGCTGACCCTACATCCCCGAGTCATCCGAACTCTAGTACTAGAGGCAGCGCTGACCCTACGGCCCCGAGTCATCTGGGCTCCAGACTAGAGGCAGGGCTGACCCTACATCCCGAGTCATCCGGGCTCCAGACTAGAGGCAGCGCTGACCCTACGGCCCCGAGTCATCTGGGCTCCAGACTAGAGGCAGGGCTGACCCTACATCCCGAGTCATCCGGGCTCCAGTCTAGAGGCAGCGCTGACCCTACATCCCGAGTCATCCGGGCTCCAGTACTAGAGGCAGCGCTGACCCTACGGCCCCGAGTCATCCGGGCTCCAGTCTAGAGGCAGCACTGACCCTACATCCCCGAGTCATCCGGGCTCCAGACTAGAGGCAGCGCTGACCCTACGGCCCCGAGTCATTCGGGCTCCAGACTAGAGGCAGTGCTGACCCTACGGCCCCGAGTCATCCGGGCTCCAGACTAGAGGCAGCGCTGACCCTACGGCCCCGAGTCATCCGGGCTCCAGTCTAGAGGCAGCGCTGACCCTACAGCCCCGAGTCATCCGGGCTCCAGTCTAGAGGCAGCGCTGACCCTACAGACCCGAGTCATCTGGGCTCCAGTCTAGAGGCAGCGCTGACCCTACGGCCCCGAGTCATCCGGGCTCCAGGCTAGAGGCAGCGCTGACCCTACGGCCCCGAGTCGTCCGGACTCCAGTACTAGAGGCAGCGCTGACCCTACGGCCCCGAGTCGTCAGGACTCCAGTACTAGAGGCAGCGCTGACCCTACAGACCCGAGTCATCCGGGCTCCAGTCTAGAGGCAGCGCTGACCCTACAGACCCGAGTCATCCGGGCTCCAGACTAGAGGCAGCGCTGACCCTACGGCCCCGAGTCATCCGGGCTCCAGACTAGAGGCAGCGCTGACCCTACAGCCCCGAGTAATCCGGGCTCCAGGCTAGAGGCAGCGCTGACCCTACGGCCCCGAGTCATCCGGGCTCCAGGCTAGAGGCAGCACTGACCCTACGGCCCCGAGTCATCCGGGCTCCAGACTAGAGGCAGCGCTGACCCTACGGCCCCGAGTCATCCGGGCTCCAGTCTAGAGGCAGCGCTGACCCTACAGCCCCGAGTCATCCGGGCTCCAGACTAGAGGCAGCGCTGACCCTACGGCCCCGAGTCATCCGGGCTCCAGACTAGAGGCAGCGCTGACCCTACAGCCCCGAGTAATCCGGGCTCCAGGCTAGAGGCAGCGCTGACCCTACGGCCCCGAGTCATCCGGGCTCCAGACTAGAGGCAGCACTGACCCTACGGCCCCGAGTCATCCGGGCTCCAGACTAGAGGCAGCGCTGACCCTACGGCCCCGAGTCATCCGGGCTCCAGACTAGAGGCAGTGCTGACCCTACGGCCCCGAGTCATCCGGGCTCCAGACTAGAGGCAGCGCTGACCCTACGGCCCCGAGTCATCCGGGCTCCAGTCTAGAGGCAGCGCTGACCCTACAGCCCCGAGTCATCCGGGCTCCAGTCTAGAGGCAGCGCTGACCCTACACACCCGAGTCATCTGGGCTCCAGTCTAGAGGCAGCGCTGACCCTACGGCCCCGAGTCATCCGGGCTCCAGGCTAGAGGCAGCGCTGACCCTACGGCCCCGAGTCGTCCGGACTCCAGTACTAGAGGCAGCGCTGACCCTACGGCCCCGAGTCATCCGGGCTCCAGGCTAGAGGCAGCGCTGACCCTACGGCCCCGAGTCGTCAGGACTCCAGTACTAGAGGCAGCGCTGACCCTACAGACCCGAGTCATCCGGGCTCCAGTCTAGAGGCAGCGCTGACCCTACAGACCCGAGTCATCCGGGCTCCAGACTAGAGGCAGCGCTGACCCTACGGCCCCGAGTCATCCGGGCTCCAGACTAGAGGCAGCGCTGACCCTACGGCCCCGAGTCGTCCGGACTCCAGTACTAGAGGCAGCGCTGACCCTACGGCCCAGAGTCATCCGGACTCCAGACTAGAGGCAGCGCTGACCCTACGGCCCCGAGTCATCCGGGCTCCAGGCTAGAGGCAGCGCTGACCCTACATCATCCGGGCTCCAGACTAGAGGCAGCGCTGACCCTACATCCCCGAGTCATCCGGACTCCAGTCTAGAAGTAGCGCTGACCCTACGGCCCCGAGTCATCCGGGCTCCAGACTAGAGGCAGCGCTGACCCTACATCCCCGAGTCATCTGGGCTCCAGTCTAGAGGCAGCGCTGACCCTACATCCCCGAGTCATCCGGGCTCCAGTACTAGAGGCAGCGCTGACCCTACATCATCCGGGCTCCAGACTAGAGGCAGGGCTGACCCTACGGCCCCGAGTCATCCAGGATCCAGTCTAGAAGCAGCGCTGACCCTAAGGCCCCAAGTCATCCGGATTCCAGACTAGAGGCAGCGCTGACCCTACATCCCCGAGTCATCCGAACTCTAGTACTAGAGGCAGCGCTGACCCTACATCATCCAGGCTCCAGACTAGAGGCAGGGCTGACCCTACGGCCCCGAGTCATCCGGGCTCCAGTCTAGAGGCAGCGCTGACCCTACAGCCCCGAGTCATCCGGGCTCCAGACTAGAGGCAGCGCTGACCCTACGGCCCCGAGTCATCCGGGCTCCAGACTAGAGGCAGCGCTGACCCTACAGCCCCGAGTAATCCGGGCTCCAGGCTAGAGGCAGCGCTGACCCTACGGCCCCGAGTCATCCGGGCTCCAGACTAGAGGCAGCACTGACCCTACGGCCCCGAGTCATCCGGGCTCCAGACTAGAGGCAGCGCTGACCCTACGGCCCCGAGTCATCCGGGCTCCAGACTAGAGGCAGTGCTGACCCTACGGCCCCGAGTCATCCGGGCTCCAGACTAGAGGCAGCGCTGACCCTACATCCCCGAGTCATCCGAACTCTAGTACTAGAGGCAGCGCTGACCCTACATCATCCAGGCTCCAGACTAGAGGCAGGGCTGACCCTACGGCCCCGAGTCATCCGGGCTCCAGTCTAGAGGCAGCGCTGACCCTACAGCCCCGAGTCATCCGGGCTCCAGACTAGAGGCAGCGCTGACCCTACGGCCCCGAGTCATCCGGGCTCCAGACTAGAGGCAGCGCTGACCCTACAGCCCCGAGTAATCCGGGCTCCAGGCTAGAGGCAGCGCTGACCCTACGGCCCCGAGTCATCCGGGCTCCAGACTAGAGGCAGCACTGACCCTACGGCCCCGAGTCATCCGGGCTCCAGACTAGAGGCAGCGCTGACCCTACGGCCCCGAGTCATCCGGGCTCCAGACTAGAGGCAGTGCTGACCCTACGGCCCCGAGTCATCCGGGCTCCAGACTAGAGGCAGCGCTGACCCTACGGCCCCGAGTCATCCGGGCTCCAGTCTAGAGGCAGCGCTGACCCTACAGCCCCGAGTCATCCGGGCTCCAGTCTAGAGGCAGCGCTGACCCTACACACCCGAGTCATCTGGGCTCCAGTCTAGAGGCAGCGCTGACCCTACGGCCCCGAGTCATCCGGGCTCCAGGCTAGAGGCAGCGCTGACCCTACGGCCCCGAGTCGTCCGGACTCCAGTACTAGAGGCAGCGCTGACCCTACGGCCCCGAGTCATCCGGGCTCCAGGCTAGAGGCAGCGCTGACCCTACGGCCCCGAGTCGTCAGGACTCCAGTACTAGAGGCAGCGCTGACCCTACAGACCCGAGTCATCCGGGCTCCAGTCTAGAGGCAGCGCTGACCCTACAGACCCGAGTCATCCGGGCTCCAGACTAGAGGCAGCGCTGACCCTACGGCCCCGAGTCATCCGGGCTCCAGACTAGAGGCAGCGCTGACCCTACGGCCCCGAGTCGTCCGGACTCCAGTACTAGAGGCAGCGCTGACCCTACGGCCCAGAGTCATCCGGACTCCAGACTAGAGGCAGCGCTGACCCTACGGCCCCGAGTCATCCGGGCTCCAGGCTAGAGGCAGCGCTGACCCTACATCATCCGGGCTCCAGACTAGAGGCAGCGCTGACCCTACATCCCCGAGTCATCCGGACTCCAGTCTAGAAGTAGCGCTGACCCTACGGCCCCGAGTCATCCGGGCTCCAGACTAGAGGCAGCGCTGACCCTACATCCCCGAGTCATCTGGGCTCCAGTCTAGAGGCAGCGCTGACCCTACATCCCCGAGTCATCCGGGCTCCAGTACTAGAGGCAGCGCTGACCCTACATCATCCGGGCTCCAGACTAGAGGCAGGGCTGACCCTACGGCCCCGAGTCATCCAGGATCCAGTCTAGAAGCAGCGCTGACCCTAAGGCCCCAAGTCATCCGGATTCCAGACTAGAGGCAGCGCTGACCCTACATCCCCGAGTCATCCGAACTCTAGTACTAGAGGCAGCGCTGACCCTACATCATCCAGGCTCCAGACTAGAGGCAGGGCTGACCCTACGGCCCCGAGTCATCCGGGCTCCAGACTAGAGGCAGCGCTGACCCTACGGCCCCGAGTCATTTGGGCTCCAGACTAGAGGCAGGGCTGACCCTACATCCCGAGTCATCCGGGCTCCAGTCTAGAGGCAGCACTGACCCTACATCCCCGAGTCATCCGGGCTCCAGACTAGAGGCAGAGCTGACCCTACGGCCCCGAGTCATCCGGGCTCCAGGCTAGAGGCAGCGCTGACCCTACATCCCCGAGTCATCCGGGCTCCAGGCTAGAGGCAGCGCTGACCCTACATCCCCGAGTCATCCGGTCTCCAGACTAGAGGCAGCGCTGACCCTACATCCCCGAGTCATCCGGGCTCCAGTCTAGAGGCAGCGCTGACCCTACGGCCCCGAGTCATCCGGACTCCAGTACTAGAGGCAGCGCTGACCCTACATCATCCGGGCTCCAGACTAGAGGCAGCGCTGACCCTACGGCCCCGAGTCATCCAGGATCCAGTCTAGAAGCAGCGCTGACCCTATGGCCCCAAGTCATCCGGATTCCAGACTAGAGGCAGCGCTGACCCTACGGGCCAGAGTCATCCGGACTCCAGTCTAGAGGCAGCGCTGACCCTACGGCCCCGAGTCATCCGGGCTCCAGTCTAGAGGCAGGGCTGACTCTACGGCCCCGAGTCATCCGGACTTCAGTCTAGAGGCAGCGCTGACCCTACAGCCCCGAGTCATCTGGACTCCAGTCTAGAGGCAGCGCTGACCCTACGGCCCCGAGTCATCTGGACTCCAGTCTAGAGGCAGCGCTGACCCTACATCCTTGAGTCATCCGGACTCCAGTCTAGAGGCAGGGCTGACTCTACGGCCCCTAGTCATACGGACTCCAGTCTAGAGGCAGGGCTGACCCTACGGCCCTGAGTCATACGGACTCCAGTCTAGAGGCAGCGCTGACCCTACGGACAAGAGTCATCCGGACTCCAGTCTAGAGGCAGCGCTGACCCTACAGACCCGAGTCATCCGGACTCCAGTCTAGAGGCAGCGCTGACTCTACGGCCCCGAGTCATCCGGACTCCAGTCTAGAGGCAGCGCTGGGCTGCAAACACCGGAGTTATGAAGAGGCAGAAGATGCTGATAAATCGGATACTACACCAGAAATGTGGCCTGTCACAGGCTGCAGACACCTCATACAATTAACGCTATTGTTATGGCATAAATTAAGATGAATTGGTCAGGCATGCTTCACCATGCCACTCCAACACAGCGCCGTGCAATCTGCTGGAGCTGGCGGGACTGGAGTACAAACGCTAAAAGAAGCAAATGTCTGCAAATATTTATTAATGTTTCTAGGAGTTTTAAAGAGAATATGTCAGCAGGATTTTGCTATGTAAGCTGAAGACAGCATGCTGCAAAAGGTTAACACAGGGAATTCAGGGCTGCCTGTATTGTCACAGTCTGAGCTGTTGTTTACTTGGCATGACTGTTTAAGCAGCATTATTCTTATCATTGCTGGGACTACAATGTCACCTGCACAGCAGTCTGGCACGCCCCCTGCCCTGACTGGCACCTTACTGTCACTGTATAACCTCTATACAAAGCCTGGTGTGGGCGAGGGCAGCTGTGGTGTGGGGGGGATAATTGTGTGGGCGGGGACAACTTTAATATGGGCAGGCATAGCTGTAGTGTGGGTGGGGGCAGCGGTGGTTTGGGCAGGGCAAGCTGTGGTGTGGGCAGAATCACCTGTGGTGTGGGCAGGGGAGCTGCGGTGTGGGCGTGGATAAGAATAGCGTGGGCAGCTGTATCTGGGCGGGGGCTGCTGTGGTGGGGATAGTTGTAGTGTAGGCGTGGCAGCTGTGGTGTGGGCGGGGATAGTTGTAGTGTAGGCGTGGCAGCTGTGGTGGGGGTGGGGATAGTTGTAGTGTAGGCGTGGCAGCTGTGGTGGGGGTGGGGATAGTTGTAGTGTAGGCGTGGCAGCTGTGGTGTAGGCGGGGATAGTTGTAGTGTAGGCATGGCAGCTGTGGTGTGGGCAGGGTTAGTTGTAGTGTAGGCGTGGCAGCTGTGGTGTGGGCGGGGATAGTTGTAGTGTAGGCGTGGCAGCTGTGGTGTGGGCGGGAATAGTTGTAGTGTAGGTTTGGCAGCTGTGGTGTGGGCGGGGATAGTTGTGTGGGTAGGGGCAGCTGTGGTGTGGATTGGGATAGTTGTAGTGTAGGCGTGGCAGCTGTGGTGGGGTGTGTTGTAGTGTAGGCGTGGCAGCTGTGGTGTGGGCAGGGTTAGTTGTAGTGTAGGCGTGGCAGCTGTGGTGTGGGCGGGGATAGTTGTAGTGTAGGCGTGGCAGCTGTGGTGTGGGCGGGAATAGTTGTAGTGTAGGTGTGGCAGCTGTGGTGTGGGCGGGGATAGTTGTGTGGGTAGGGGCAGCTGTGGTGTGGACGGGGATAGTTGTAGTGTAGGCGTGGCAGCTGTGGTGGGGTGTGTTGTAGTGTAGGCGTGGCAGCTGTGGTGTGGGCAGGGTTAGTTGTAGTGTAGGCGTGGCAGCTGTGGTGTGGGCGGGGATAGTTGTAGTGTAGGTGTGGCAGCTGTGGTGTGGGCAGGGTTAGTTGTAGTGTAGGCGTGGCAGCTGTGGTGTGGGCGGGGATAGTTGTAGTGTAGGCGTGGCAGCTGTGGTGTGGGCGGGGATAGTTGTAGTGTAGGCGTGGCAGCTGTGGTGTAGGCGGGGATAGTTGTAGTGTAGGCGTGTCAGCTGTGGTGTAGGTGGGGCAGCTGTGGTGTAGGCGGGGATAGTTGTAGTGTAGGCGTGTCAGCTGTGGTGTGGGCGGGGCAGCTGTGGTGTAGGGGGGGTAGTTGTTGTGTAGGCGGGGCAGCTGTGGTGTGGGCAGTGATAGTTGTAGGGCAGGCGTGGCAGCTGTGGTGTGGGCGGGGATCGTTGCAGTGTAGGCGGGGCAGCTGTGGTGTAGGCGGGGCAGCTGTGGTGTAGGCGGGGATAGTTGTAGTGTAGGCGTGGCAGCTGTGGTGTGGGTGGGGATAGTTGTATTGTAGGCGTAGCAGCTGTGGTGTGGGCGGGGATAGTGGTAGTGTAGGCGTGGCAGCTGTGCTGTGGGCAGGGCAGCTGTGGTGTAGGCAGGGCAGCTGTGGTGTAGGCGGGGATAGTTGTAGTGTAGGCGTGGCAGCTGTGGTGTGGGTGGGGATAGTTGTATTGTAGGCGTAGCAGCTGTGGTGTGGGCGGGGATAGTGGTAGTGTAGGCGTGGCAGCTGTGCTGTGGGCAGGGCAGCTGTGGTGTAGGCGGGGCAGCTGTGCAGTGGGTGGGGATAGTTGTAGTGTAGGCGGGGCAGCTGTGGTGTGGGCGGGGATCGTTGTAGTGTGGGCGGGGCAGCTGTGCTGTGGGCGGGGCAGCTGTGGTGTAGGTGGGGCAGCTGTGGTGTAGGCGGGGCAGCTGTGCAGTGGGTGGGGATAGTTGTAGTGTAGGCGGGGCAGCTGTGGTGTGGGCGGGGATCGTTGTAGTGTAGGCGTGGCAGCTGTGCTGTGGGCGGGGCAGCTGTGGTGTAGGCGGGGCAGCTGTGCAGTGGGTGGGGATAGTTGTAGTGTAGGCGGGGCAGCTGTGGTGTGGGCGGGGCAGCTCTCTGGACTCTGCTACATGAGTAAATCTAAAACCTCTGTGTCAGAACGGCTGCAGCCAGTAATGTAAGGAACACATCATTGGATTCAGGATCCCTTTGCCTACATCATGTGTCTCTCAGATGAGGTAGGAAAAACCTGCAGACAAATTCCCTTTACAGAAGAAGTTTAGTAAAAAATCCTTGATGAATCAGGTCCAGTGAGGTTTTGTCTCAAGTACAATATGCGGAAGCTGCTGATGGAATCAATGACACAAACTCCGGAGAAAGAGGCTTTCTTGTGGTTTCCTTTTCTTCTTGACTCGTCTATACCACACGAGTGCAGCCATGAAAAGCTGAATATGGAATTAATGCATTTTAATTTTCGATACTTGGATGTGAGATTTCTGTTTATAAAATGATTGGGGAAAGCCGCAGATAGCCCCGCAGAGGAGCCAAAGAGCGACGTCGGAAACCAAAGAGCGACGTCGGAAACCAAAGAGCGGCGTCCGAAACCAAAGAGCGGCGTCCGAAACCAAAGAGCGGCGTCCGAAACCAAAGAGCGGCGTCCGAAACCAAAGAGCGGCGTCCGAAACCAAAGAGCGGCGTCCGAAACCAGAGAGCGGCGTCCGAAATCAAAGAGCGACGTCCGAAACCAAAGAGCGACGTCCGAAACCAAAGAGCGGCGTCCGAAACCAAAGAGCGACGTCCGAAACCGAAGAGCGACGTCCGAAACCGAAGAGCGACGTCCGAAACCAAAGAGCGGCGTCCGAAACCAGAGAGCGACGTCCGAAATCAAAGAGCGACGTCCGAAACCAAAGAGCGACGTCCGAAACCAAAGAGCGACGTCCGAAACCGAAGAGCGACGTCCGAAACCGAAGAGCGACGTCCGAAACCAAAGAGCGACGTCCGAAACCAAAGAGCGACGTCCGAAACCAAAGAGCGACGTCCGAAACCGAAGAGCGACGTCCGAAACCGAAGAGCGACGTCCGAAACCAAAGAGCGACGTCCGAAACCAAAGAGCGACGTCCGAAACCAAAGAGCGACGTCCGAAACCAAAGAGCGACGTCCGAAACCAAAGAACGACGTCCGAAACCAAAGAGCGACGCCGGAAACCAAAGAGCGACGCCGGAAACCAAAGAGCGACGCCGGAAACCAAAGAGCGACGCCGGAAACCAAAGAGCGACGCCGGAAACCAAAGAGCGGCGCCAGAAACCAAAGAGCGACGCCAGAAACCAAAGAGCGACGCCAGAAACCAAAGAGCGACGCCAGAAACCAAAGAGCGACGCCAGAAACCAAAGAGCGACGCCAGAAACCAAAGAGCGAAGCCAGAAACCAAAGAGCGACGTCAGAAACCAAAGAGCGACGCCAGAAACCAAAGAGCGACGTCAGAAACCAAAGAGCGACGTCAGAAACCAAAGAGCGACGTCAGAAACCAAAGAGCGACGTCAGAAACCAAAGAGCGACGTCAGAAACCAAAGAGCGACGCCAGAAACCAAAGAGCGACGTCAGAAACCAAAGAGCGACGTCAGAAACCATAGAGCGACGTCAGAAACCAAAGAGCGACGTCAGAAACCAAAGAGCGACGTCAGAAACCAAAGAGCGACGTCAGAAACCAAAGAGCCACGCGAGAAAGGAGAAACGGCGAGGACCCGAGCAATGCACGTGACACACGCTACCGGGGCGGGCACTGACAGCAGGGACTGGGCCTGGCCCCCTCTATTACGGCGACACAGCTACAGATATACATGTATTACATTGCGCCCTCTCTTCTGCACAGCACCGTCCCTTATACAGAGGATCATCTTGTCATTTTTGTTGTTTATAGCGCCCGCTCTAAGGCTACATGTGCACGCTGCTTTTTTTCCTGCTTTTTTGCTGCTTTTTTGGCTGCAGTTTTGTCAGCTGAACTTTCTGACATTTGACTTCCCAGCAAAGTCTATGAGAAGTCAGATTTGCTGCGCACATTGCAGTTTATTTGTCAGCGTTTTTTTTGTCAAAAGTTTGTGACAAAAAAAATGCAGCATGTTCATTCTTCCTGCGTTTTTGTCAACATTTGTCACCCATTGAAATCAATGAGGGCATCAAAAACGCAGGAAAAATGCATGCTAATCACAAGTGGTGCATTTTACCTGCCTTTTACCTGCGTTTTTGCTAGCAAAAACGCAGGTGATTTGTCAGGAAGTGAGGTCAGGCAAGTGGTCCCGTCCCGTCCTCCATGTGTTCCCCGAAGTACCGCTGTCCCCAGGGGAGATGATGTGGAGGACGGGACTATCAGCAGCGGCGGCAGCGAGAGGGGGATGGACATTGGCAGCTGAAAACATTGATTTTTCCCTCTCGCTGCTGCCGCCGCTGATAGTCCCGTCCTCCACGTGTTCCCCGAAGTACCACTGTCCCCAGCGTGCACGCACAGAGGAGATGATGTGGAGGACGGGACTATCAGCAGCGGCGGCAGCGAGAGGGAAAAATCAATGTTTTCAGCTGCCAACGTCCATCCCCCTCTCGCTGCCGCCGCCGCTAATAGTCCCATCCTCCACGTGTTCCCTGAAGTACCGCTGTCCCCAGCGTGCACGCACAGGGGAGATGATGGACCCCTCTCACCGCCTCCGCTGAAAGTCCCGGGCTCCACGCTCCTGCCGGCTCCATGCTCCTGCCGGCTCCACGCTCCTGCCGGCTCCACGCTGTAGCGCGATCAGCTGAGCTGTCACTGAGGTTACTCGCGGCCAGCGCTGGATCCAGTGACAGCGGGTAACCTCGGTGACAGCTCAGCTGATCGTGCGGCTGTCTTCAGTTGCTGTGTGGAGGTGACCGGAGCGGCGGTGTCTGCTGCTTCTCCGGTCACCTGCATGCAGCAGAGCTGGACGCGACGCTGGAGCATCCTGGATTCCGCCGGACATGGAGGGTTTGTCGGGGTTAATAAATTGGTAATGAGGGAATGTGTTTGTGTTTTTTATTTCTAATAAAGGATTTTTTCGGGGGTGTGTGTTTATTTACTGTAATTTACAGATTAATCATGGAGGGTGTCTCATAGACGCCTGACATGATTAATCTAGGACTTATTGGCAGCTATGGGCTGCCATTAACTCCTTATTACCCCGATTTGCCAACGCACCAGGGCAAATCGGGAAGAGCCGGGTACAGTCCCAGAACTGTCGCATCTAATGTATGCGGCAATTCTGGGCGGCTGCTGGCTGATATTGTTAGGGTGGGGGGCTCCCCATAACGTGGAGCTCCCCATCCTGAGAATACCAGCCTTCAGCCGTATGGCTTTATCTGGCTGGTTTTAAAATTGGGGGGGGACCGCACGCCAGTTTTTTTTAATTATTTATTTATTTCTAATTTTTTTTTTTTTTCAATTCAACAAGCTTAATGGGCTTGTTTGAACTGAAAAATACATGAAACAATTGTTGACAAAACTGCAGCCAAAAACGCACCAAAAAAGCAACAAAAATGCACCAAAAAAGCACCTACATTTTTTGTGACATTTACAGGCTCTCTCTGACAAGGTGCAGTTTGTGAACACGAAAAAGAAGCAGCGTGCGCATGTACCTAATTCACAGGAGGTTAGAAATCACTTTTATAAAACATTAATTTTAGTGAATAACATTACACAGCGCAGGGGAGACTGTGACCTACAGGTGTGACCGCTGCTGGAGGGGCCAGGGGACCGGACAACAAGCCTGTACATTCACAGATAATGTCCCCCGATCTCCCCCCAACATCCCCCTCCCTCATTCATCATTCATTCATTCATCACAACACCCTGTAGCCCTCCACCATCTTCTGATCCCAATCCTCCCCCTCATCAGGGTATTAGTCGCCCCTCACCTCCCCCTCCTCAGGGTATTAGTCCCCCCTCACCTCCCCTCCTCAGGGTATTAGTCGCTCCTCACCTCCCCCTCCTCAGGGTATTAGTCGCTCCTCACCTCCCCCTCCTCAGGGTATTAGTCGCCCCTCACCTCCCCCTCCTCAGGGTATTAGTCGCTCCTCACCTCCCCCTCCTCAGGGTATTAGTCGCTCCTCACTTCCCCCTCCTCAGGGTATTAGTCGCTCCTCACCTCCCCCTCCTCAGGGTATTAGTCGCTCCTCACCTCTCCCTCCTCAGGGTATTAGTCGCTCCTCACCTCTCCCTCCTCAGGGTATTAGTCGCCCCTCACCTCCCCCTCCTCAGGGTATTAGTCGCTCCTCACCTCCCCCTCCTCAGGGTATTAGTCGCCCCTCACCTCCCCTCCTCAGGGTATTAGTCGCCCCTCACCTCCCCTCCTCAGGGTATTAGTCGCCCCTCACCTCCCCTCCTCAGGGTATTAGTCGCCCCTCACCTCCTCCTCCTTAGGGTATTAGTCGCCCCTCACCTCCCCTCCTCAGGGTATTAGTCGCTCCTCACCTCCCCCTCCTCAGGATATTAGTCGCCCCTCACCTCCCCCTCCTCAGGGTATTAGTCCCCCCTCACCTCCCCCTCCTCAGGGTATTAGTCCCCCTCACCTCCCCCTCCTCAGGGTATTAGTCGCCCCTCACCTCCCCCTCCTCAGGGTATTAGTCGCCCCTCACCTCCCCCTCCTCAGGGTATTAGTCGCTCCTCACCTCCCCCTCCTCAGGGTATTAGTCGCCCCTCACCTCCCCCTCCTCAGGGTATTAGTCGCTCCTCACCTCCCCCTCCTCAGGGTATTAGTCGCCCCTCACCTCCCCCTCCTCAGGGTATTAGTCCCCCCTCACCTCCCCCTCCTCAGGGTATTAGTCCCCCCTCACCTCCCCCTCCTCAGGGTATTAGTCCCCCCTCACCTCCCCCTCCTCAGGGTATTAGTCCCCCCTCACCTCCCCCTCCTCAGGGTATTAGTCGCCCCTCACCTCCCCCTCCTCAGGGTATTAGTCCCCCCTCACCTCCCCCTCCTCAGGGTATTAGTCCCCCCTCACCTCCCCCTCCTCAGGGTATTAGTCGCTCCTCACCTCCCCCTCCTCAGGGTATTAGTCGCTCCTCACCTCCCCCTCCTCAGGGTATTAGTCCCCCCTCACCTCCCCCTCCTCAGGGTATTAGTCGCTCCTCACCTCCCCCTCCTCAGGGTATTAGTCGCCCATCACCTCCCCCTCCTCAGGGTATTAGTCGCCCATCACCTCCCCTCCTCAGGGTATTAGTCCCCCCTCACCTCCCCCTCCTCAGGGTATTAGTCGCTCCTCACCTCCCCCTCCTCAGGGTATTAGTCACCCCTCACCTCCCGCTCCTCAGGGTATTAGTCGCCCCTCACCTCCCCCTCCTCAGGGTATTAGTCGCCCCTCACCTCCCCCTCCTCAGGGTATTAGTCGCTCCTCACCTCCCCCTCCTCAGGGTATTAGTCGCTCCTCACCTCCCCCTCCTCAGGGTATTAGTCGCTCACCTCCCCCTCCTCAGGGTATTAGTCCCCCCTCACCTCCCCCTCCTCAGGGTATTAGTCCCCCCTCACCTCCCCCTCCTCAGGGTATTAGTCGCTCCTCACCTCCCCCTCCTCAGAGTATTAGTCACCCCTCATCTCCCCCTCCTCAGAGTATTAGTCGCCCCTCACCTCCCCCTCCTCAGGGTATTAGTCGCCCCTCACCTCCCCCTCCTCAGGGTATTAGTCACTCCTCACCTCCCCCTCCTCAGGGTATTAGTCGCCCCTCACCTCCCCCTCCTCAGGGTATTAGTCGCCCCTCACCTCCCCCTCCTCAGGGTATTAGTCGCCCCTCACCTCTCCCTCCTCAGGGTATTAGTCGCCCCTCACCTCCCCCTCCTCAGGGTATTAGTCGCTCCTCACCTCCCCCTCCTCAGGGTATTAGTCGCTCCTCACCTCCTCCTCCTCAGGGTATTAGTCGCCCCTCACCTCCCCCTCCTCAGGGTATTAGTCGCTCCTCCCCTCCCCCTCCTCAGGGTATTAGTCGCCCCTCCCCTCCCCCTCCTCAGGGTATTAGTCGCCCCTCCCCTCCCCCTCCTCAGGGTATTAGTCGCTCCTCACCTCCCCCTCCTCAGGGTATTAGTCGCTCCTCACCTCCCCCTCCTCAGGGTATTAGTCGCCCCTCACCTCCCTCTCCTCAGGGTATTAGTCGCCCCTCACCTCCCCCTCCTCAGGGTATTAGTCGCCCCTCACCTCCCTCTCCTCAGGGTATTAGTCGCCCCTCACCTCCCCCTCCTCAGGGTATTAGTCGCCCCTCACCTCCCCCTCCTCAGGGTATTAGTCGCCCCTCACCTCCCCCTCCTCAGGGTATTAGTCACCCCTCACCTCCCCCTCCTCAGGGTATTAGTCGCCCCTCACCTCCCCCTCCTCAGGGTATTAGTCGCCCCTCACCTCCCCCTCCTCAGGGTATTAGTCGCTCCTCACCTCCCCCTCCTCAGGGTATTAGTCGCTCCTCACCTCCCCCTCCTCAGAGTATTAGTCACCCCTCACCTCCCCCTCCTCAGGGTATTAGTCCCCCCTCCCCCTCCTCAGGGTATTAGTCGCTCCTCACCTCTCCGCCGCTGCTTCTCCTGCGGATGCTTTTCCAATGACACAGGCGCGCGGGGTGGTGACATCATCATTGTGCGCGCGTGTGTCACAGATAAAGTGTCCGGATGGGAGCAGAGGACAGAATGCTGAGTTCCGCTCTCTGCACTGTGCGGAGCCGCGGGATCGCTCCTGCCCGGCACGTCTCCAGCACCTCATCACTAACCAGCCAGCAAGGGCCCCCTGAAGCTCCGGGTCCGGTGCTAGGTCCGGTGCTATGGCCGGTGCTAGGTCCGGTGCTATGGCCGGTGCTAGGTCCGGTGCTATGGCCGGTGCTATGGCCGGTGCTAGGTCCGGTGCTATGGCCGGTGCTATGGCCGGTGCTAGGTCCGGTGCTATGGCCGGTGCTAGGTCCGGTGCTAGGTCCGGTGCTAGGTCCGGTGCTATGGCCGGTGCTAGGTCCGGTGCTATGGCCGGTGCTAGGTCCGGTGCTATGGCCGGTGCTAGGTCCGGTGCTATGGCCGGTGCTAGGTCCGGTGCTATGGCCGGTGCTAGGTCCGGTGCTATGGCTGGTGCTAGGTCCGGTGCTATGGCCGGTGCTATGGCCGGTGCTAGGTCCGGTGCTAGGTCCGGTGCTATGGCCGGTGCTAGGTCCGGTGCTAGGTCCGGTGCTATGGCCGGTGCTAGGTCCGGTGCTAGGTCCGGTGCTAGGGCCGGTGCTATGGCCGGTGCTAGGTCCGGTGCTATGGCTGGTGCTAGGTCCGGTGCTATGGCCGGTGCTAGGTCCGGTGCTAGGTCCGGTGCTATGGCCGGTGCTATGGCCGGTGCTATGGCTGGTGCTAGGTCCGGTGCTAGGTCCGGTGCTATGGCCGGTGCTATGGCTGGTGCTAGGTCCGGTGCTATGGCCGCCACTGGCTACATCTCCTGTGTTAAATTCCCAGCAGAGCAACTACGAAGAATGAGGTAATAATAATCTGCTATAAACCCGCCCCGTGTACAGGAATATAACTACTACAGGGGCCCCAAACGTTATACACAGGGGCCAGTTCACTGCCCGTCAGACCGCTGGAGGGCCGGACAATAAAAAATATGAACAAATCCCTATGCACACTGCACATATCCATACGGCCCCCCCTATGCTCCCACTTATCCATACTGCCCCCCTATGCTTCCACTTATCCATACTGCCCCCCCTATGCTCCCACTTATCCATACTGCCCCCCTATGCTCCCACTTATCCATACTGCCCCCCCCATGCTCCCACTTATCCATACTGCCCCCCTATGCTCCCACTTATCTATACTGCCCCCCTATGCTCCCACTTATCCATACTGCCCCCCTATGCTCTCACTTATCCATACTGCCCCCCTATGCTCCCACTTATCTATACTGCCCCCCTATGCTCCCACTTATCCATACTGCCCCCCTATGCTCTCACTTATCCATACTGCCCCCCTATGCTCCCACTTATCTATACTGCCCCCCTATGCTCCCACTTATCCATACTGCCCCCCCATGCTCCCACTTATCTATACTGCCCCCCCTATGCTCCCACTTATCTATACTGCCCCCCTATGCTCCCACTTATCCATACTGCCCCCCTATGCTCCCACTTATCCATACTGCCCCCCTATGCTCCCACTTATCCATACTGCCCCCCTATGCTCCCACTTATCTATACTGCCCCCCTATGCTCCCACTTATCCATACTGCCCCCCCTATGCTCCCACTTATCCATACTGCCCCCCTATGCTCCCACTTATCCATACTGCCCCCCTATGCTCCCACTTATCCATACTGCCCCCCTATGCTCCCACTTATCTATACTGCCCCCCTATGCTCCCACTTATCCATACTGCCCCCCTATGCTCCCACTTATCCATACTGCCCCCCCATGCTCCCACTTATCTATACTGCCCCCCTATGCTCCCACTTATCTATACTGCCCCCTCTATGCTCCCACTTATCTATACTGCCCCCCTATGCTCCCACTTATCTATACTGCCCCCCTATGCTCCCACTTATCCATACTGCCCCCCTATGCTCCCACTTATCTATACTGCCCCCCCTATGCTCCCACTTATCTATACTGCCCCCCTATGCTTCCACTTATCCATACTGCCCCCCTATGCTCCCACTTATCTATACTGCCCCCCTATGCTCCCACTTATCCATACTGCCCCCCTATGCTCCCACTTATCCATACTGCCCCCCTATGCTCCCACTTATCTATACTGCCCCCCTATGCTCCCACTTATCCATACTGCCCCCCCATGCTCCCACTTATCTATACTGCCCCCCTATGCTCCCACTTATCTATACTGCCCCCCTATGCTTCCACTTATCCATACTGCCCCCCTATGCTCCCACTTATCCATACTGCCCCCCTATGCTCCCACTTATCCATACTGCCCCCCTATGCTCCCACTTATCCATACTGCCCCCCTATGCTCCCACTTATCCATACTGCCCCCCTATGCTCCCACTTATCTATACTGCCCCCCTATGCTCCCACTTATCCATACTGCCCCCCCCATGCTCCCACTTATCTATACTGCCCCCCTATGCTCCCACTTATCTATACTGCCCCCCTATGCTTCCACTTATCCATACTGCCCCCCCTATGCTCCCACTTATCCATACTGCCCCCCTATGCTCCCACTTATCTATACTGCCCCCCTATGCTCCCACTTATCCATACTGCCCCCCCATGCTCCCACTTATCTATACTGCCCCCCTATGCTCCCACTTATCTATACTGCCCCCCTATGCTTCCACTTATCCATACTGCCCCCCTATGCTCCCACTTATCCATACTGCCCCCCTATGCTCCCACTTATCCATACTGCCCCCCTATGCTCCCACTTATCCATACTGCCCCCCTATGCTCCCCCTTATCTATACTGCCCCCCTATGCTTCCACTTATCCATACTGCCCCCCTATGCTCCCACTTATCCATACTGCCCCCCTATGCTCCCACTTATCTATACTGCCCCCTATGCTCCCACTTATCTATACTGCCCCCCTATGCTCCCACTTATCTATACTGCCCCCCTATGCTCCCACTTATCTATACTGCCCCCCTATGCTCCCACATATCTATACTGCCCCCCTATGCTCCCACTTATCCATACTGCCCCCTATTCTTGAATATAACAATTATAAGGCTATGTGCCCACGTGTGTGCGCTCTGCACCGCAGCGTTTTGTCACTGCTTGTCCGCTTCAGAGCGCAGCGGAAAAGCTCTGTTCTGAAACTTTGCTGACTGCAGAATTCGTTCGCTCTGGATGCTGCCTCTCCCTATAGACAGAATGGAGACAGCATGCAAAGCGCTGCGTTCTAATACGCAACGTGGCATGGATTATGCACAATCTTCATAGATTGTGCTGGGGACGCAGGACGCATGCAATACTCAACGTGGCCACAGAGCCTAATACTGCCCCTATGTACAAGAATATAACTACAATAATACTACTCCTATGTACAAGAATATAACTACTATAATACTGCCCCCTATGCACAAGAATATAACTACTATAATACTGTCCCTATGTACAAGAATATAACTACTATAATACTGCGCCTATGTACAAGAATATAACTACTATAATACTGCCCCTATGTACAAGAATATAACTACTATAATACTGCCGCTATACACAAGAATATAACTACTATAATACTGCCCCTATGTACAAGAATATAACTACAATAATACTACTCCTATGTACAAGAATATAACTACTATAATACTGCCCCCTATGCACAAGAATATAACTACTATAATACTGTCCCTATGTACAAGAATATAACTACTATAATACTGCGCCTATGTACAAGAATATAACTACCATAATACTGCCCCTATGTACAAGAATATAACTACTATAATACTGCCCCTATGTACAAGAATATAACTACTATAATACTGCTCCTATATACAAGAATATAACTACTATAATACTGCCCCCTATGCACAAGAATATAACTACTATAATACTGTCCCTATGTACAAGAATATAACTACTATAATACTGCGCCTATGTACAAGAATATAACTACTATAATACTGCCCCTATGTACAAGAATATAACTACTATAATACTGCGCCTATGTACAAGAATATAACTACCATAATACTGCCCCTATGTACAAGAATATAACTACTATAATACTGCCCCTATGTACAAGAATATAACTACTATAATACTGCTCCTATGTACAAGAATATAACTACTATAATACTGCCCCTATGTACAAGAATATAACTACTATAATACTGCTCCCTATGTACAAGAATATAACTACCATAATACTGCCCCTATGTACAAGAATATAACTACTATAATACTGCCCCTATGTACAAGAATATAACTACTATAATACTGCTCCTATGTACAAGAATATAACTACTATAATACTGCTCCCTATGTACAAGAATATAACTACCATAATACTGCCCCTATGTACAAGAATATAACTACTATAATACTGCCCCTATGTACAAGAATATAACTACTATAATACTGCTCCTATGTACAAGAATATAACTACTATAATACTGCCCCTATGTACAAGAATATAACTACTATAATACTGCCCCTATGTACAAGAATATAACTACTATAATACTGCTCCCTATGTACAAGAATATAACTACTATAATACTGCTCCCTATGTACAAGAATATAACTACTATAATACTGCGCCTATGTACAAGAATATAACTACCATAATACTGCCCCTATGTACAAGAATATAACTACTATAATACTGCCCCCTATGTACAAGAATATAACTACTATAATACTGCTCCCTATGTACAAGAATATAACTACTATAATACTGCTCCCTATGTACAAGAATATAACTACTATAATACTGCGCCTATGTACAAGAATATAACTACCATAATACTGCGCCTATGTACAGGAATATAACTACTATAATACTGCCCCTATGTACAAGAATATAACTACTATAATACTGCCCCTATGTACAAGAATATAACTACTATAATACTGCCCCTATGTACAAGAATATAACTACTATAATACTGCCCCCTATGTACAAGAATATAACTACCATAATACTGCCCCTATGTACAAGAATATAACTACTATAATACTGCCCCCTATGTACAAGAATATAACTACTATAATACTGCTCCTATGTACAAGAATATAACTACTATAATACTGCCCCCTATGTACAAGAATATAACTACCATAATACTGCCCCTATGTACAAGAATATAACTACTATAATACTGCCCCTATGTACAAGAATATAACTACTATAATACTGCCCCCTATGTACAAGAATATAACTACTATAATACTGCCCCTATGTACAAGAATATAACTACTATAATACTGCCGCTATGTACAAGAATATAACTACTATAATACTGCCCCCTATGTACAAGAATATAACTACCATAATACTGCCCCTATGTACAAGAATATAACTACTATACTACTGCCCCTATGTACAAGAATATAACTACTATAATACTGCCCCCTATGTACAAGAATATAACTACTATAATACTGCCCCTATGTACAAGAATATAACTACTATAATACTGCCGCTATGTACAAGAATATAACTACTATAATACTGCTCCTATGTACAAGAATATACCTGCTATACTATTGTCCCTATGTATATATTATATAGCTTGTATCCCGGCTGTCTCGTTATTGCTGGCTTGCGCTGTGCTGGGTGACATCAGTATGACATGGGCACGTGGTGTCAGTGATGTCATGGCTGAGCTGTAGTTGTGACTCCTGCACGTCCCGTCCTCTGTATACTGTATATATCACACTGTATATATGTATATGACACATGTGTATCCAGTGAAGCAGTGATCTGAGGCGGAGGATCTTCTACAGTCAGTGATGTGCGGAGATTTCCATATAAATGAGGCAGTGCGGATAGCGCACAGTGTGCTGCCATTACTCCTCTCCAGGGATGACGGGGACCAGGGTGCGTGGTGCTGGGGGCCGTGGGCTGGGGGCAGGGTGCGGAGGGCCGGGGTGCGGGGGGCCAGGGGCTGGGGGCAGGGTGCGGAGGGCTGGGGGACCAGGGTGCGTGGTGCTGGGGGCCGTGGGCTGGGGGCAGGGTGCGGAGGGCTGGGGGACCAGGGTGCGGAGGGCCGGGGTGCGGGGGGCCAGGGGCTGGGGGTCGGGGGCTGGGGGCCGTGGGCTGGGGGCAGGGTGCGGAGGGCTGGGGGACCAGGGTGCGGAGGGCCGGGGTGCGGGGGGCCAGGGGCTGGGGGTCGGGGGCGGGGGGCCAGGGGCTGGGGGCCAGGGGCTGGGGGTCAGGGGCGGGGGGCCAGGGGCTGGGGGTCAGGGGCTGGGGGCCGGGGGCTGGGGGCCAGGGGCTGGGGGTCGGGGGCTGGGGGCCGGGGGCTGGGGGTCGGGGGCTGGGGGTCGGGGGTCGGGGGCTGGGGGCCGGGGGCTGGGGGTCGGGGGCTGGGGGTCGGGGGCTGGGGGCCGGGGGCTGGGGGTCGGGGGCTGGGGGTCGGGGGCTGGGGGCCGGGGGCTGGGGGTCGGGGGCTGGGGGTCGGGGGCTGGGGGCCGGGGGCTGGGGGCCGGGGGCTGGGGGTCGGGGGCTGGGGGTCGGGGGCTGGGGGTCGGGGGCTGGGGGTCGGGGGCTGGGGGCCGGGGTCGGGGGCTGGGGGTCGGGGGCTGGGGGCCGGGGGCTGGGGGCCGGGGGCTGGGGGTCGGGGGCTGGGGGTCGGGGGCTGGGGGTCGGGGGCTGGGGGTCGGGGGCGGGGGGCCAGGGGCTGGGGGTCGGGGGCGGGGGGCCAGGGGCTGGGGGCCAGGGGCTGGGGGTCGGGGGCTGGGGGTCGGGGGCTGGGGGTCGGGGGCTGGGGGACCAGGGGGCTGGGGGTCGGGGGTCGGGGGCCGGGGGCCAGGCTGCAGTGTGATGATTATTGTGCAGGGCGGTGATGATTTTTCGCAGGCCCCGTCATCTGCTCCCTGACATTGTATGAGTCTATTCTTCACATGCATCCAGTGCTCCTGTATTGTGCATGAGCAGCCACGTCTCCGGTGCGGCCTCCTGAGGTCACTCGTGCTCCTCACAAGACACTTCAATGCTCAATGTCTCCGCTGCTTTCTGGAGTCACAGACCACAGCCTAATTAGTGCAATTTACCGAGTGATGAATGCAGCAGCCATACAGTGGAGCGCAGTACATCACCCATACATTGTGTCACTGCACCCGCACATTACTAGGAAGGACATCTCAGGGGACGGCTCACGTACTTGTGTATTCCTTAATTAATGATTTCATTTATTATGAAGTGTGCACCAGCCTTGAGGGCATGGCATTACATCACATTAGGCTGCATCAGGTGGCAGTACATAGCATTATGTGGCAGTACATAGCATTATGTGGCAGTACATAGCATTACGTGGCAGTAGATGGCATGTGGCATAACATGGCATTAGATGACAATGTGTGGCATTAGATGGCAGTGTGTGGCATTAGATGGCAGTGTGTGGCATTATATGACATTAGGTGGCATTATGTGACATTAGGGTCAGTATGTGACATTATGTGACAGTGTGTGGCTTTAGGTTGCAGTCTGTGGCTTTAGGTGGTAGTATGTGGCATTATGGGGCTGTATGTGGCATTAGGTGGCAGTATGTGTCATATGGGGCTGTATGTGACAGTACGTGGCATTAGGTGGCATTACAT
Organism: Anomaloglossus baeobatrachus; assembly: GCF_048569485.1. Lineage (NCBI taxonomy): Eukaryota > Metazoa > Chordata > Amphibia > Anura > Aromobatidae > Anomaloglossus > Anomaloglossus baeobatrachus. Next base: position 2,951,030 of record NC_134361.1, read on the forward strand.
GACATTAGGTTGCAGTACGTGACATTATCGGGCAGTATGTGATATTCTGTGGCAGTATGTAGTATTAGATGACAGTATTTAGCATTAGGTGGCAGTATGTAGCATTATAGGGCTGTATGTGGCAGTATGCGGCATTAGATGACAGTACATGGCATTACATGACATTAGGTGTCAATACTTGACATTATGGGGCAGTATGTGGCATTACGTGGCATTAGATGACAGTACGTGGCATTAGGTGACCAGTATGTGGCATAATAGGGCTGCATGTGGCAGTATGTGCCATTAGATGACAGTACGTACCATTAGGTGGCAGTATGTGGCGTTATGGGGCTGTATGTGGCATTAGATGACAGTACGTGGCAGTATGTATTTGTATATGGCATTAGATGGCAGTGTGTGGCATTAGATGACATTATGTGGCATTATGGGGCTGTAGATTAGATGACAGTACGCGGCAGTAGGTGGCAGTATGTGGCATTAGATGACAGTATGTGGCATTAGATGACAGTATGTGGCATTAGGTGGGAGTATGTGGCATTAGATGACAGTACGTACCATTAGGTGGCAGTATGTGGCGTTATGGGGCTGTATGTGGCATTAGATGACAGTACGTGGCAGTATGTATTTGTATATGGCATTAGATGGCAGTGTGTGGCATTAGATGACATTATGTGGCATTATGGGGCTGTAGATTAGATGACAGTACGCGGCAGTAGGTGGCAGTATGTGGCATTAGATGACAGTATGTGGCATTAGATGACAGTATGTGGCATTAGGTGGCAGTATGTGGCATTAGATGACAGTACGTACCATTAGGTGGCAGTATGTGGCGTTATGGGGCTGTATGTGGCATTAGATGACAGTACGTGGCAGTATGTATTTGTATATGGCATTAGATGGCAGTGTGTGGCATTAGATGACATTATGTGGCATTATGGGGCTGTAGATTAGATGACAGTACGCGGCAGTAGGTGGCAGTATGTGGCATTAGATGACAGTATGTGGCATTAGATGACAGTATGTGGCATTAGGTGGCAGTATGTGGCATTAGATGACAGTACGTACCATTAGGTGGCAGTATGTGGCGTTATGGGGCAGTATGTGGCATTAGATGACAGTATGTGGCATTAGGTGGCAGTATGTGGCATTAGATGACAGTACGTACCATTAGGTGGCAGTATGTGGCGTTATGGGGCAGTATGTGGCATTAGATGACAGTACTCGGCATTAGGTGCCAGCACGTGGTATTATGGGGCTGTAGATTAGATGACAGTAGGTGGCATTAGGTGGCAGCATGTGGCATTAGATGACAGTACTTGGCATTATGGGGCTGTAGATTAGATGACAGTACGTGGCATTAGGTGGCAGCATGTGGCATTAGATGACAGTATGTGGCATTAGGTGGCAGTATCTGGCATTAGATGACAGTACGTGGCATTAGGCGGCAGTGTGTTGCATTAGATGACAGTACGTGGCATTAGGTGGCAGTATGTGGCATTATGGGGCTGTAGATTAGATGACAGTACGTGGCATTAGGCGGCAGTATGTGGCATTAGATGACAGTATGTGGCATTAGGTGGCAGTATCTGGCATTAGATGACAGTACGTGGCATTAGGCGGCAGTGTGTTGCATTAGATGACAGTACGTGGCATTAGGTGGCAGTATGTGGCATTATGGGGCTGTAGATTAGATGACAGTATGTGGCATTAGGTGGCAGTATCTGGCATTAGATGACAGTACGTGGCATTAGGTGGCAGTGTGTGGCATTAGATGACAGTACGTGGCATTAGGTGGCAGTGTGTGGCATTAGATGACAGTACGGGGCATTAGGTGGCAGTACGTGGCATTAGATGACAGTACGTACCATTAGGTGGCAGTATGTGGCGTTATGGGGCAGTATGTGGCATTAGATGACAGTATGTGGCATTAGATGACAGTATGTGGCATTAGGTGGCAGTATGTGGCATTAGATGACAGTACGTACCATTAGGTGGCAGTATGTGGCGTTATGGGGCAGTATGTGGCATTAGATTACAGTACTCGGCATTAGGTGCCAGCACGTGGTATTATGGGGCTGTAGATTAGATGACAGTAGGTGGCATTAGGTGGCAGCATGTGGCATTAGATGACAGTACTTGGCATTATGGGGCTGTAGATTAGATGACAGTACGTGGCATTAGGTGGCAGCATGTGGCATTAGATGACAGTATGTGGCATTAGGTGGCAGTATCTGGCATTAGATGACAGTACGTGGCATTAGGCGGCAGTGTGTTGCATTAGATGACAGTACGTGGCATTAGGTGGCAGTATGTGGCATTATGGGGCTGTAGATTAGATGACAGTACGTGGCATTAGGCGGCAGTATGTGGCATTAGATGACAGTATGTGGCATTAGGTGGCAGTATCTGGCATTAGATGACAGTACGTGGCATTAGGCGGCAGTGTGTTGCATTAGATGACAGTACGTGGCATTAGGTGGCAGTATGTGGCATTATGGGGCTGTAGATTAGATGACAGTATGTGGCATTAGGTGGCAGTATCTGGCATTAGATGACAGTACGTGGCATTAGGTGGCAGTGTGTGGCATTAGATGACAGTACGTGGCATTAGGTGGCAGTGTGTGGCATTAGATGACAGTACGGGGCATTAGGTGGCAGTACGTGGCATTAGATGACAGTACGTGGCATTAATGACAGTACGTGGCATTAGATGACAGTATGTGGCATTAGGTGGCAGTGTGTGGCATTAGATGACAGTACGTGGCAGTAGGTGGCAGTGTGTGGCATTAGATGACAGTACGTGGCATTAGGTGGCAGTAGGTGGCAGTACGTGGCATTAGATGACAGTACGTGGCATTAGGTGGCAGTATGTGGCAGTAGGTGGCAGTGTGTGGCATTAGATGACAGTACGTGGCATTAGGTGGCAGTATGTGGCAGTAGGTGGCAGTGTGTGGCATTAGATGACAGTACGTGGCATTAGGTGGCAGTACGTGGCATTAGATGACAGTACGTGGCATTAGGTGGCAGTATGTGGCAGTAGGTGGCAGTGTGTGGCATTAGATGACAGTATGTGGCATTAGGTGGCAGTATGTGGCAGTAGGTGGCAGTGTGTGGCATTAGATGACAGTACGTGGCAGTAGGTGGCAGTGTGTGGCATTAGATGACAGTAGGTGGCAGTGTGTGGCATTAGATTCTGTTCACATCTGGATTGTGGCCTCCTTGTATAACCTCAGTGAGGCAGTGACAGATGCATCGTTGTGATGTCAGCTTGGAATGCGAGTGTGAACAGCGTCCTGTACAATGCTGTCCCTGAGGAGCCCACGATCCACGTCATTTCTTCTCCATAGTGTTTCTCCCCGTGGAGGTGTATATATCGGCCGCTGTATACAGATTGATTCTCTCTTCTATAAGAGCTTCTTCAGACCTGTCCTCGGCTGTGATGAGTACAATGCGCATAGTGCAGCTTCTGAACATTGCGGTGCAGGACGGGGCCACGTACTGTGAGTCCTGGATACTCTGTGAATCGGGGGAAGGGCTCGCTCACTGCATCAAATCGTCAGCCCCAGTGTGATGCGACTGAAAACAAAACAACAGCCCACGTTCTCCTCTGGGGCCGAGCACAGGCCCAATCTTTGCCTCGGACTGAGCCAGTTCAAGCAAAAGTTGCAGCAAGTCTGGGTTGTATCCAGTTATCAGATGGCCACGAAGGTCAGTAAGGCCTAGGAAAAGACGAGAGGACGGCCGAGTGTAGTCTGTCTACCGGCTGTCAGAATGGAGCTGATGGAGAAAAAAACCTGTTTCCATCGTCTCCTCATACTGCTATGATCATAGTGTATGCTGGTGTGACTCGAACCTGTCCGCTATTCACCCCCTATCGGCTCTTTCCCCTATTGGCTCTTTCCGCTATCGGCTGCTCTTTCCCCCATCGGCTGCTCTTTCCCCCATCGGCTGCTCTTTCCCCCATCGGCTGCTCTTTCCCCCATCGGCTGGTCTTTCCCCCATCGGCTGCTCTTTCCCCCATCGGCTGCTCTTTCCCCCATCGGCTGCTCTTTCCCCCATCGGCTGCTCTTTCCCCCATCGGCTGCTCTTGCCCCCCGTCTGCTCTTGCCCCCCGTCTGCTCTTGCCCCCCGTCTGCTCTTGCCCCCCGTCTGCTCTTGCCCCCCGTCTGCTCTTTCTTTTCCCCCCGTCTGCTCTTTCTTTTCCCCCCGTCTGCTCTTTCTTTTCCCCCCCGTCTGCTCTTTCTTTTCCCCCCCGTCTGCTCTTTCTTTTCCCCCCCCGTCTGCTCTTTCTTTTCCCCCCGTCTGCTCTTTCTTTTCCCCCCCGTCTGCTCTTTCTTTTCCCCCGTCTGCTCTTGCCCCCCGTCTGCTCTTTGCCTTTCTTTGCCTTTCTTTTTATACCCCTGCTGGCTTGTGCATTCTGCATGGTTGCGGCTGGTTGCGAGTTTTTCGTCTGTCCATTAGATTTTTGCTCCCAGGCGGCGGCGGTGGAGATTGAGCTCGGAGCTTTCTTATTTCACTACAGTCCTTCTGTTAGTTCATTAAACTGTTACATTGTATCATTAAATGTTACAGACCTGAGCCAAGTTCACAGTAGAAGGAGCTGCGGATAAATCTTAAGTGTTCATCAGCATCTAAATGGCCGTTTTCTCTCCTTTCCTGGTGGTGTGATTGGTGGCTAATGACGGAGACGTTTGATGTAATTGTATCCCGTCCTTGTGCTGGATGGATCTTGTGTGTTCAGTGTTTAACCAGCAAAAGCCTTGAGCCCTAATAAAGACTACAGGGAGAGCGGCTACTCAAGCAATTTGCCTTTATTTGTATTCCGGCTCTGCTTTACATTCCCATTAATATCAGCGCAGGATCCGATAGCTTTTCTGAATGCTAATCCCAGTCCAGTGTCCGCGGCGCACAATGGAGAGGCCGGGATTGAACCGCTGCCGCTTCTCCTTCTGAAGACTCCATTCATTTCACAGATGTCAGGAGCGGAGTCCTGGGGGACAAATATTCCCAACCTCAATACTGGGGCCGGTGGGGCTGTGGTCGGCGGGGGTCTGCACATAATGACACAGAAGATGGCCGGGACGGAAGATTTCTCACAAAGAATAAACTGGTTTTATCCATCAGTCACAACTAGATGGAAGAATGTACAAAACTATCCATGTCCCTCACCACAGTCTATGGAGGAGTCATCAGCCGTAGGCCTGTGAAGGGTCAGGGGTGACAGAGAGCGTGTGGACCCCTGTGTGGACCACCGTTCTGAAATACGCAGATCAGAGGCCTCTAAATGTAACCCCAAGGCTCATAATAGTATGGATTGTAAAAATAAAGTCTTCAGTAAACCCCAAGATTATTCTATAGATCTATTCTAGTAAAGGGGGAAAATAAGTATTGGATCCTCTGCCGATTTCGCAGTTTTCCCCTACCCAGGATGGAGAGGTCTGTAATATTTATGGTAGGAAACTTCAACAGTGACACAATAAAAACATCCAGGAAATCCCATTGTATGATTTATAAATGATTAATTTGTATTTTATTACATGAAATAAGTATTTTATCACCAACCGACCAGCAGGAATTCTGCTCTCAGAGACCTGTTATTTTTCTCCTACTCTGCACTCATTACCTGTATAATACACCCCTGTCCACAGACTGAATCACACTCCAACCTCTCCACCATGGACAACACCAAAGAGCTGTCTATGGACACCAGGGACAAATTGTAGATCTGCACAGGGCTGTCATGGGCTACGAGACAATAGGCAAGCAGCTTGGTGAGAGGGCAACAACTGTTGGCACAATTATTAGAAAATGGAAAAACACAAGATGACTGTCAATCTTACTCGGTCTGGGACCAAGGTCTCAAAGATTACTGTTAGTAACACACTACACCATCATGGATTAAAATCTTGCAGGGCACACAAGGTCCCCCTGCTCACACCAGCACATGTCCAGGCCTGTCTGAAGTTAACCAATGACCATCTGGATGATCCAGAGGAGGCATGGGAGAAGGTCATGTAATCAGATGAGACCAAAATAGAAATTTTTGGCATCAACTCCACTCCGTGTTTGGGGGAAGAAGGATGAGTACAACCCCCAGAACACTGTCTTAACTGTTAAGTATGGGGGTGGAAACAACATACTTTTGGGGGGGCTTTTCTGCAAAGGGGAAAGGACGACTTTACCCGTATTGAAGAGAGGATGGATGGAGACATGTATCATGAGATTTTAGCTAACAATCTCCTTCCCTCAGTAAGAGCACTGAAGATGGGTCATGGCTGGGTCTTTTAGCATGACAATGACCCGAAACACACAGCCAGGGCAACTAAGGAGCAAATCCAGAAGAAGTATTTCAAGGTCCTGCAGCAGCCTAGCCAGTTTCCAGACCTGACCCCAATAGAAAATTTCTGGAGGAGGTGAAACTCAATGTTGTCCAGCGACAACCCCGAAACCTGAAAAATTTGGATTAGATCTGTATGGAGGAGTGACCTGAAAAATCTGGAGAAGATCTGTATGGAGGAGTGACCTGAAAGATCTGGAGAAGATCTGTATGGAGGAGTGACCTGAAACATCTGGATTAGATCTGTGTGGAGGAGTGACCAGAAAGATCTGGAGAAGATCTGTATCTGCCTCATGTACAACCATAGTGAAAGGAGACCATGCATCTGCCTCATGTACAACCATAGTGAAAGGAAACCATGCATCTGCCTCATGTACAACCATAGTGAAAGGAGACCGTGCATCTGCCTCATGTACAACCATAGTGAAAGGAGACCATGCATCTGCCTCATGTACAACCATAGTGAAAGGAGACAATTCATCTGCCTCATGTACAATCATGGTGAAAGGAGACTATGCATCTGCCTCATGGACAACCATAGTGAAAGGAGACCATGCATCTGCCTCATGTACAACCATAGTGAAAGGAAACCATGCATCTGCCTCATGGACAACCATAGTGAAAGGAGACCATGCATCTGCCTCATGGACAACCATAGTGAAAGGAGACCATGCTTCTGCCTCATGTACAACCATAGTGAAAGGAGACCATGCATCTGCCTCATGTACAACCATAGTGAAAGGAGACCATGCATCTGCCTCATGTACAACCATAGTGAAAGGAGACCATGCATCTGCCTCATGTACAACCATAGTGAAAGGAGACCATGCATCTGCCTCATGTACAACCATAGTGAAAGGAGACCATGCATCTGCCTCATGTACAACCATAGTGACAGGAGAACATGCATCTGCCTCATGTACAACCATAGTGAAAGGAGACCATGCTTCTGCCTCATGTACAACCATAGTGAAAGGAGACCATGCATCTGCCTCATGTACAACCATAGTGAAAGGAGACCGTGCATCTGCCTCATGTACAACCATAGTGAAAGGAGACCATGCATCTGCCTCATGTACAACCATAGTGACAGGAGAACATGCTTCTGCCTCATGTACAACCATAGTGAAAGGAGACCATGCATCTGCCTCATGTACAACCATAGTGAAAGGAGACCATGCATCTGCCTCATGTACAACCATAGTGAAAGGAGACCATGCATCTGCCTTAGTATCGTTCAATGAATGTTTGAAGTGTGGATCTTTTAGGAGTCCTCTGATTTGAGGACTGTTAAACATACCCATCTTTAGCTTCTCCATGGTGAGTGCTGGGAGTTTTCTGCATATTTAGTCACAGCTTCTTCTCTGTTTGTTTAGAGCTTTTACAATCTGCTTTATTAAATGTGCAGTGGTGGTAAAATGATCTTCTTCCTGCCACCAATGGTCCTGCTATTACACTGGTTTCTGCTGCTGCCATGTGTTCTCTCAGAGGCCGCTGTTTTCTCATCCAGGGCTCTTTATTTATCTACTATCCCAGAGACAGATAATACATGGATACTTCGTGTATCTGCGGTCTCAGGGCAATATCCACCATCTTTAGGTCCACATAGATCGGCCCCTGGTGGTCGTGGTGTGATGGTTTCTGTAGGGCCGGAGTCATTGTGTTTCGCTCCTCGGTTATCTTAGTGAGTGACCTATTGGGGCTGGTCCATATTTGTTTCACTGTATAAAGCTGGGTCATGAGCGGCCGCCATTCTCCTGGTCACTATAGTCACATGCCCATTCCCATAAGTGTTAATAACTACGTAGTCAGTAACACGTCTTCCAGTATTTGTCACTTATCTTACACACGATCTGTGATTGTATAATTAATACCGCTGACGAGGAAAAATCCCAAACTCCTGTGCAGCAACCGGACATTATCCCAAACCAGTGGAGGAGCTTCAAAAACTGCCCGACATATTCTGCTCCAGAGGACGGCACAAGCCGAAAATCAACCGAACGTCCAAAGGAACAAGACATTGGGCTCATTTGTTCCCCAGTGTAATAGATAATAAGAGATAGCGGTGGAGTAGGCAGCAGCGGGTCCTGTGGATACGTCCGTAATGGCTGGATGTGAGCGGTCTATAGCGCTCGTCCCCCTGACCGCACGTGGCATGGTGAGACTCTGTAGCGCGGTCTCTGTCTCGCTCTTTCTCTTCTGTAGATGACTGCAGGGTAACCTTCTAATGACAGGGAGATTGTGTATAAAACTTTACAAAAAAAAAAAGTTTACTACCGGTCAAATTTCTCAATATAAAGTATCATCCAAAATGTTTACATGACTTGACTCGAAAACACAGCCCATATAATAATGCCGCCAAACAGTTGCAGGATAGCATGGTATATACAGCAGAGATAATGTCACCATACACTGGCAGGATGGTATTGTATATACGGCAGAGATAATAATGCTGCCATACGCTGGCAGGATAGTATTGTATATACAGCAGAGATAATGCCGCCATACACTGGCAGGATAGTGTTGTATATACAGCAGAGATAATAATGCTGCCATACACTGGCAGGATGGTATTGTATATACGGCAGAGATAATGCCGCCATACACTGGCAGGATAGTGTTGTATATACAGTAGAGATAATAATGCCGCCATTCACTGGCAGGATGGTATTGTATATACGGCAGAGATAATAATGCCGCCATACACTGGCAGGATAGTATTCTATATACGGCAGAGATAATAATGCCGCCATACACTGGCAGGATGGTATTGTATATACGGCAGAGATAATAATGCCGCCATACACTGGCAGGATAGTATTCTATATACGGCAGAGATAATAATGGCGCCATACACTGGCAGGATGGTATTGTATATACGGCAGAGATAATAATGGCGCCATACACTGGCAGGATGGTATTGTATATACGGCAGAGATAATAATGCCGCCATACACTGGCAGGATGGTATTGTATATACGGCAGAGATAATAATGCCGCCATACACTGGTAGTATAGTGTTGTGTGTACAGCCGAGATAACATTACACCCAGCCCCCAATAATGTGCTGTGTGTATGTGATTCCAGCAGACGTGATATGAGGCGGCCATGCTTGTTCCTGGGGTCTTCGGCTGCCGCCACCTGGGGCAATAATCCCGGAGCACAGAGACCGTTTCCCGGACCAGTCTCCTCTCGGGTCGCCGTGTACTCTCTTTATGGGGCTGTAACGGTCTGAGCCCGGATGTAGAGTAATAGTGATACCAATGTTGTAGGAGCGCCCCCCCCTGCGGATCTCGCCCCCCTGCGGATCTCGCCCCTCGCGGATCGCACTCCCCGCGGATCGCACTCCCCGCGGATCGCACTCCCCGCGGAACGTGCCCCCCGCGGATCGCACCCCCCGCGGAACGCGCCCCCCGTGGAACGTGCCCCCTGCGGATCGCACCCCCCGCGGATCGCACACCCCTGCGGAACGTGCCCCCCGCGGAACGTGCCCCCCCCGCGGATCGCGCCCCCCACGGATTGTGCCCCCCGCCGGCTCCCTGATTGTAGCCATTACCTCTTATGAACAATCAGAGACCGTCGCGCGCTACATGTCATCAAGCAAATGTCTTTTTCCCACTTTGTGATTCAGAAGAAAATCCCGAAGATTAAGAGACAATAAACGCCCTGTGTGCAGCGCGTTCAGCGGCAGAGCCTCGTGTGTGACACGTGCAGATTGATCTGTGCCCCGATATCTGACGGCTATTTACCGCTCGGTATATGCCGCCTCCGTCCGGTGACCGCGCTCGGGAAGGCGATGCTCGGGAAGGCGATGCTCTGGAAGGCGATGCTCTGGAAGGCGATGCTCTGGAAGGCGATGCTCGGGAAGGCGAGGCTCGGGAAGGCGATGCTCGGGAAGGCGATGCTCTGGAAGGCGATGCTCTGGAAGGCGATGCTCGGGAAGGCGAGGCTCGGGAAGGCGATGCTCGGGAAGGCGATGCTCTGGAAGGCGATGCTCGGGAAGGCGATGCTCGGGAAGGCGATGCTCTGGAAGGCGAGGCTCGGGAAGGCGATGCTCAGGAAGGCGATGCTCTGGAAGGCGATGCTCGGGAAGGGTTAGAGCCGCCCCTTGGAGGCTGCAGCTGTGGAAATAGAGCCGCCCCTCGCAAACTGCAGCCGTGGATATACAACTGCTCCTCGGAGGCTGCAGCCATGGATATAGAGCTGCCTCTCACAGGTTGCAGCCATGGACATAGAGCTGCCCCTCGGAGGCTGCAGCCGTGAACATAGAGCCGCCCCTCGCAGCCATGGACATAGAACTGCCCCTCAGACGCTGTAGCTGTGGACATAGAGCTGACCCTCGCAGACTGCAGCCTTGGATAGAGCTGCCCCTTGGAGGCTGCAGTTGTGGACATAGAGCTGCCCCTCAGAGGCTGCAGCTGTGGACATAGAGCTGCCCCTCGGAGGCTGCAGCCGTGAACATAGAGCCGCCCCTCGCAGCCATGGACATAGAACTGCCCCTCAGACGCTGTAGCTGTGGACATAGAGCTGACCCTCGCAGACTGCAGCCTTGGATAGAGCTGCCCCTTGGAGGCTGCAGTTGTGGACATAGAGCTGCCCCTCGAAGGCTGCAGCCATGGATATAGAGCCTCTCCTCGGAGGCTGCAGCCGTGGAGATAGAGCTGCCCCTTGGAGGCTGTGGGGTCTCTCTTTGCTCCAGAGCAGCTGCCCCTTGGAGGCTGCGGGGTCTCTCTCTGCTCTGGAGCAGCTGCCCCTTGGAGGCTGCGGGGTCTCTCTCCGATCCGGAGCACTTGCCCCATGGAGGCTGCGGGGTCTCTCTCTGCTCTGGAGCAGCTGCCCCTTGGAGGCTGCGGGGTCTTTCTGCTCTGGAGCAGCTGCCCCTTGGAGGCTGCGGGGTCTTTTTGCTCTGGAGCAGCTGCCCCTTGGAGGCTGTGGGGTCTCTCTCTGCTCTGGAGCAGCTGCCCCTTGGAGGCTGCGGGGTCTTTCTGCTCTGGAGCAGCTGCCCCTTGGAGGCTGCGGGGTCTCTCTCTGCTCTGGAGCAGCTGCCCCTTGGAGGCTGCGGGGTCTTTCTGCTCTGGAGCAGCTGCCCCTTGGAGGCTGTGGGGTCTCTCTCTGCTCTGGAGCAGCTGCCCCTTGGAGGCTGCGGGGTCTCTCTCTGCTCTGGAGCAGCTGCCCCTTGGAGGCTGCGGGGTCTTTCTGCTCTGGAGCAGCTGCCCCTTGGAGGCTGCGGGGTCTTTCTGCTCTGGAGCAGCTGCCCCTTGGAGGCTGCGGGGTCTTTCTGCTCTGGAGCAGCTGCCCCTTGGAGGCTGCGGGGTCTCTCTCTGCTCTGGAGCAGCTGCCCCTTGGAGGCTGCGGGGTCTCTCTCTGCTCTGGAGCAGCTGCCCCTTGGAGGCTGCGGGGTCTCTCTCTGCTCTGGAGCAGCTGCCCCTTGGAGGCTGCGGGGTCTCTCTCTGCTCTGGAGCAGCTGCCCCTTGGAGGCTGCGGGGTCTCTCTCTGCTCTGGAGCAGCTGCCCCTTGGAGGCTGCAGGGTCTTTCTGCTCTGGAGCAGCTGCCCCTTGGAGGCTGCGGGGTCTTTCTGCTCTGGAGCAGCTGCCCCTTGGAGGCTGCGGGGTCTCTCTCTGCTCTGGAGCAGCTGCCCCTTGGAGGCTGCGGGGTCTCTCTCTGCTCTGGAGCAGCTGCCCCTTGGAGGCTGCGGGGTCTCTCTCTGCTCTGGAGCAGCTGCCCCTTGGAGGCTGCGGGGTCTTTCTGCTCTGGAGCAGCTGCTCCTTGGAGGCTGCGGGGTCTTTCTGCTCTGGAGCAGCTGCCCCTTGGAGGCTGCGGGGTCTCTCTCTGCTCTGGAGCAGCTGCCCCTTGGAGGCTGCGGGGTCTTTCTGCTCTGGAGCAGCTGCCCCTTGGAGGCTGCGGGGTCTTTCTGCTCTGGAGCAGCTGCCCCTTGGAGGCTGCGGGGTCTCTCTCTGCTCTGGAGCAGCTGCCCCTTGGAGGCTGCGGGGTCTTTCTGCTCTGGAGCAGCTGCCCGGCAATGATGCACTTTGCTCTCCGCGCACATTACTGGGTAAATGGTCAGTGACGGAGGGAAGGAAGACGCCTGAGATGGAGCGCAGACATGTGGTTAGAGCAGAAATGGGTCCTGCATCATCTGCTATAATGAGCAACACTTACTATCCAACGGGCTCGGAATCTCATCACCCCGGCATCATTCGGCGGCACGACTCTGCCCATCCATTGCATCGTCTCACATCTTCCCCATAAGGATAAATGGTTGTTTCTCGATTTCTTTCATATTCTGGATCTAAACTACTTAGTTTTTTTTATAATTTATTTTTAAACTCACAAAATGACCCCGGTGCGTCATCTGATAAAAATGAGCGACACCGTCCCCCATAGCAGACACACTGGGTGGCGTTATCGGGGCCAAAACGCGTTCTGTTTCAGTATCAGGCGGGCGGCAATGTGTCAGTAAAGCCGGAAGCTCCTGGGTCCAGATGCAACATTTGTCACGAGTAGAGGTGGGCGAACCCCCTGATGTTCGCATTCGGCAGGTCCAGCCGGACTTGCAATAAAACGTCCAGTTCGGGACCGGACTTGAACCCGATCTTGAGCCCGGGCCCCGAACCCCACATAAGTCTCTGTAGAGCTGAACTTGTGTGCTGTAAAATGGTGGTAGTAAGGGCTAGGGGGCTGCAAAAGGAAGGAAACAGGGATTAAAGCAGGACAATAATACTTACTGAGCCTCCCACAGCTGTCACGCTGTTTCCTCATTAAAGCTTATGAATATTCACTGCTTCCCTCCCCACCCTCTGTGACAGCATCTGTGATTGGTTGCAGTCAGACTGCTGGTATCTGTGATTGGTTTTCCTCACAATAGCTGTCTGGGTCCCCAGAGTGGAGTGTGTTATGGTCAGGAGACCACAAAATATCTTGCAAAAATCCCATAAAAAAGATTGATGATAATACATAAGAGTAGTTGGAAGCTTCATAGTATCATAGTTTTCATAGTTTTTAAGGTTGAAGGGAGACTCTAAGTCCATCTAGTTCAACCCGTAGCCTAACATGTTGATCCAGAGGAAGGCAAAAAAACCCCAATGTGGCAAACAAGTTCCAATGGGGAAAAAGTTTCCTTCCTTCGTCCACATCCGGCATCAGACTAGTTCCCTGGATCAATACCCTGTCATAAAATCTAATATACATAACTGGTAATATTACATTTTTCAGGAAAGGCGTCCAGGCTCTGCTTAATGTTAGTAGTGAATCCCTCATTACAACATGATGCGGCAGAGAGTTCCATAGTCTCACTGCTCGTACAGTAAAGAATCCTCGTCTGTGATTGTGATTAAACCTTCTTTCCTCAAGACGTAGCGGATGCCCCCGTGTTCCAGTCGCAGGCCTAGGTGTAAAGAGATCTTTGGAAAGGTCTCTGTACTGTCCCCTCATATATTTATACATTGTGATTAGATCCCCCCTAAGCCTTCGTTTTTCCTGTCTTGGTATTGCAGCCCACCCATTCCTCTAATAATCTTGGTGGTCTTCTCTGCACCCTCTCCAGTTCAGCTATGTCCTTCTTATATATCGGTGAGCAGAATTGTACACAGTATATAAGTGCGGTCGCACTAGTGACTTGTACAGAGGTAGAACTATATTTTTTTCATGAACACTTCTACCTCTTTTAATACATCCCATTATTTTATTAGCCCTGGCAGCAGCTGCCTGACACTGGCCACTAAAGTGAAGTTTACCATCCCCCCATACACCCAAGTCTTCTCTGTGTCTGTTTTACCCAGTGTTCTACAATTAAGGACATAATCATAAATGTTATTTCCTCTACCCAAGTGCATGACCTTACATTTATCTACATTAAACTTCAATTGCCACTTCTCAGCCCAATCCTCCAATTTACATAAATCTCCCTGTAATATAAAATTATCCTCCTCTGTATTGATTACCCTGCAGAGTTTAGTATCATCTGCAAATATTGAAATTCTACTCCGCATGCCCCCAACAAGGTCATTTATAAATATGTTGAAAAGAAGCGGGCCCAATACTGACCCCTGTGGTACCCCACTATGAACTGAGACCCAGTCCGAGTACGTACCATTAATAACCACCCTTTGTTTCCTATCACTGAGCCAGTTTTTAACCCAGTTACACATATTTTCCCCTATCCCCACTATTCTCATTTTATGTACCAACCTTTTGTGTGGCACCGTATCAAAAGCTTTTGAAAAGTCCATATACACAACATCCACTGCATTTCCCTGGTCCAGGCTTGAACTTACCTCTTCATAGAAGCTGATCAGTTTGACAGGATCGATCCCTCATAAACCCATGTTGATCTCTGTCATAAGGTTATTTTTCTTGAGATACTCCAGTATAGCATCTCTCAAGAAACCCTCAAGGATTTTACCAACCGTAGAGGTTAAACTTACCGGCCTATAATTTCCCGGCTCAGTTTTTGTCCCCTTTTTGAATATTGGCACCACATTTGCTATGCGCCAGTCCTGCGGTACCGACCCTGTTATTAAGGAATCTGAGAAGATTAAAAATAATGGTCTATCTATCACAGAACTCAATTCCTGTAGTACTCTGGGGTGTAGCCATCCGGGCCCGGAGATTTGTCACCCTTAGTGATTTCGAGGCGGCGGCGTACTTCCTGCTGGGTTAAGCAGGTAATATTCAAGGGTGAATTTATGGTATCACTGGTCATGTCATCTGCCATGGCATTTTCTTGTATAAAAACCGTAGAAAAAAAGTCATTCAGCAGGTTGGCTTTACCCTCATCTCCTTCCACCATTTCACCAAGACTATTTTTAAGGGGGCCAACACTATCGCTTTTCAGTTTTTTACTGTTTATGTAGTTAAAGAATATTTTAGGATTATTTTTACTTTCTCTCGCAATGAGTCTCTCTGTCTCAAACTTAGCTAACTTAATTTGCTTTTTACATATTTTATTTAATTTTCTATAATTATATAATGCCTCATCACTACCTACCCTCTTTAATTCTTTTAAGGCTTTCTGTTTTTCTTTTATTGCTTCCCTTACAGCTCTATTTAGCCATAGCGGTTTCCTCCTATTTCTAGCATGTTTGTTCCCATAGGGTATATTTTCTGCACAAGCCCTATTCAGGATGCTCATAAAAGTCTCCCATTTGCTTTGTGTACTTTTATTACTTAGTACATCATCCCAGTTTATTGCACTAAGATCAGCTTAGCTGGCTGCAATCCACTGACTACACAAACACAACTAGAAGTAGCAGTAGAGCGTTCCTAGCAAACCTAGACGCCTCATCACCACCGGAGAACTAACTAACCTCAAAGATGGAATGAGGAATTGTCATGATTGACTCCTGGCTCAGCTGGAGCTGAGCCTTTTTTTAGTTTCACTTCTGATGCAGGTCACGTTAGGGGTTAATCCTTCCTGCCTCGCTCTGGAGGTCAGGCTGCTTTATTAGGGCACTGTTCTTTTGGACTTCGCTAGTGATATTTCTGGCTCTGCTGTGTTCTGCTCTTGAGTGACCTGTAGTCTGCCCTGCCCCCTCCTGACCTCCGTGTTCACCTGACCTGTTAACCTCCTCTGTTGTCTGTTTCCATCAGTGTCTCTCCCGCTGTCTCCCTGTTCGTTCCTTATCTGTTTACCTTTATTCTGTCTTGTCCTCCCACTCCCCCTCGCTTCTAGGCTCTGATTTCCCGGCTACTGACTATTTGCTTCCCTCTGACTACATTTAGACTTTGCCCTTGTGTACTTACAAGACCTCATGTTGTGACACGGCTTTCTGACGATTCTACTGCCATCTGGTGGGCTTGACTAGTATTACCTCTGCTAGGGAATTCCCTGCTCATACGTTTCCTCCACTGTTACGCCTCCTAGTGGTTTACCAGCTAACTACCTTCTCAGATAGTTTCAGGAATCCTCTCAGTCCCACATTACTGCGCTTTACTGCTATTGTACATCTTAGAGTACAGCGTGACAGGAATCCTGACTTGCCACAGAGCAGCCCCAAAGGAAAGTCAAAGCCCCCAACATATAACGGCGGGGATGTAAGAAAAAACAACACACAGATGGTAGATATAGAATTAAGCAAAGTGAGACCCTGCAAGCTAGATACAAATGTGTAGGATAGATTGCTGGTTGCAGCCTGTAAAAACCCTGAAAAAATGCCAACACCTGATAATCAAAAAAGTCCCTTAATAGACCACACAATCTTCCACCCACTATATCAGGAACTCTTGTGTAAATACATTTAAATAGAAAAAGCAAATATAATAGAAAATATCATAACTACAAAAACACATGAGATACTAAAATACAAAACTTTAAACTCCCTTTTTTGCTGGGAATAAATCACCCTCCAAAAAGAGTGCAGGAAGAGCACTTATTCACTTACAAGAAACAAAAGCGAATATTCTCAAACACTGATTTAGAAAAAGACATAGATTAAGCAGAAACGCCCTTCAGTGCAAATTCAGCCTTTACCAAGCCCAAACTAAGAGAACAAAATACTTATCAGACATAACTGAAAAGTCAGAATGATATGGGGACCAAACCGATGCAAAATGAACGAAAAAGCCGATGTAGAAATCCATTCCGGAAGAATCCAAAAAGGAGCAGAAAAAAGCAAAAACAGAACTTACATGTAATCTTCACATGGAGCAGAAACACTTATCACCGCAAAGGTTAGACAAAAACTGCCTTCCTATATCCCCCCAGGCTGGACTCCATAGGCTTCCTGAAGCAGCAATCATCTCCTGCACCTGTCTGAGTGACAGATGCAGAATCAGACTCACTACCAGCACTAGCCACCAGAGGAAGTCCAAAAACACTCCCGGGAACAGCACCATCTCTGATGATATTCACATCAGGAGTGTAAAAATACATAATTGGAAACAATAGTGTGGGGTCCCCTGTATTTTGATACCCAGCACAGATAAAGCAGATGGCTACAGCCTGCCAGCTGAGTGTTATCTTGGCTGTGTATATGAGAGACTCTACGCAGCTTTATTTTAACATTTAAATTAATCATTAAAAAAAACTGCATGCGGTCCCCCCAAATTTCGATACCCAGCCAAGATGAAACAGACAGCTGGTGGCTGGTATTCTCAGGCTGGAAAGGCCAATGGTTATTGGACCCACCAGCCTAAAAATAGCAGCCTGCAGCTACCCCAAAATTGGCACATCCATTAGATGCTCCAATCCTCGCGCTTTACCTGGCTCATCCCAATTGCACTAAAGTGATGACAATCGGGGTAATATAAGAGGTTAATGACAGCTGTGATATGTCAATGAATCACAGCTGTCATCAAGCCTGAGGTTTTTGAGACCCCCCCCCCATTACTATTCGTGTAAATAAAAAGAAATAAACACAGGAAATCCTTAAGAAAAAAAACACACAAAAACCCCACCCTCTTTCTCCTATTTATTAACCCCCTAAACATCCCTGCAGGTCCGGCATAATCCATACGAGGTCCCATGATATATTTTTATCCGGGCGGCCGAACCCGAACATTAACACGGCTTCACAGATGGGGTTGGACACAATTGTACCAGATCTTCAGATATCTGAGAAGTGCTGCGTCTGTGCAGGATAGACAAGTCCATGACGAGATCTTGGTTGTTCTATGGAGGGATTGGGATTGTGCACAATCAGATTGTCCAGATTTTGGTGTGTGGAAGCAGACATTCCGAGGGAACAGAAGATCATAAAGGTCTCAGTTCTTTTCTTACTCGCCCCTTCCAGAACCGCGGCTGGATCCGTCACCCATAATTCTGGTTGCAGATGATCAGATGACTTCTGGCTTCAGTTTGTGTCAAATGTTTCTCCCAGCCTCGCTCTCCGCAGATATTGGCAGAAAATCCTCGTTTCCTTTCCAAAATCTATGAGGAATGTAATCGATCTGCGCTTCCAGTTTTCCATTTTGCCGGTGATGGATGGCGTGAGCCGCGGATCCATACAGCGCTGTATCCATGTTACCTTCTTCTCATTGACCTTCATCAGCCGGATCTGTTGGCTGTAGACATCCCGACCCCTCGGCGGCTCGATGTATTGATGGATCAGTAGAGCTGAGAGGCGAGAACATCTGTGTGCAGAAGGCAGAGCGTTATCAGTACACACCTGCTGCCCACGAGGGCACAGAGGGCGAGATACTCGCGTATTGGTTACTGATGACGGATACGGAGGTGCATCATCTACTCCAGTCACATCCAGAGCTGCGTCTAAACATCTGCTACTGTCATAGGACTGCTGTGTCTGGCACTGTCATAGGGGCGCTGTGTCTGGAACTGTGCCATACTGTTATGGGCTGCCGTGCTTGCCACTGTTATGGGGGTTCTCTGACTGGCAATGTTATTATGGGGGCGCTGTGCCTGGCACTGTTATGGGGGCGCTGTGCCTGGCACTGTTATGGGGGTTCTGTGTCTGGCACTATTATGGGGCCGCTGTTCCTGGCACTGTTATGGTGGCGCTGTATTGGCACTGTTATGGGGAGAATGTGCCTGGCACTGTTATGGTGGCGCTGTATTTGGCACTGTTATAGGGAGAATGTGCCTGGCACTGTTATGGGGGTGCTGTGTCTGGCACTGTTGTTATGGGGACAATGTGCATGGCACTGTTATGGTGACGCTGTTCCTGGCACTGTTATGGGGGCGCTGTGCCTGGCACTGTTATGGGAGTGTTGTGCCTGGCACTGTTATGTGGGCGCTGTGCCTGGCACTGTTATGGTGGTGCTGTAGTTTGTTATGGGAGCGCTGTGTATGGCACTGTTATGGTGGCGCAGTATTTGGCACTGTTATGGGGGCGCTGTGCCTGGCACTGTTATGGGGGTTCTGTGTCTGGCACTGTTATGGTGGCGCTGTATTTGGCACTGTTATGGGGAGAATGTGCCTGGCACTGTTATGGGGGTCCTGTGTCTGGCACTGTTATGGGGGTTCTGTGTCTGGCACTGTTATGGTGGTGCTGTATCTGACACTGTTATGGGGGTGCTGTGTTTGCCACTGTTGCATATTATCTGGCAGTGATAGGATTATTTTTGTACAATCATTATGCAGCGATCTTAATGGGTTATACTCGGAATATTGCGTGATCCGAGATGTTCTTGGCCGGAAGCCTCACGCCGGAGAAGACCAGCGATGGAGACAGCCCTGGCCGGAAGCCTCACAGCGGAGGAGACCAGCGATGGAGACAGCCCTGGTCGGAAGCCTCACAGCGGAGAAGACCAGCGATGGAGACAGCCCTGGCCGGAAGCCTCACAGCGGAGAAGACCAGCGATGGAGACAGCCCTGGCCGGAAGCCTCACAGCGGAGGAGACCAGCGATGGAGACAGCCCTGGCCGGAAGCCTCACAGCGGAGGAGACCAGCGATGGAGACAGCCCTGGCCGGAAGCCTCACAGCGGAGGAGACCAGCGATGGAGACAGCCTTGGTCGGAAGCCTCACAGCGGAGGAGACCAGCGATGGAGACAGCCCTGGCTGGAAGCCTCACAGCGGAGGAGACCAGCGATGGAGACAGCCCTGGCCGGAAGCCTCACAGCGGAGGAGACCAGCGATGGAGACAGCCCTGGCCGGAAGCCTCACAGCGGAGAAGACCAGCGATGGAGACAGCCCTGGCCGGAAGCCTCACAGCGGAGGAGACCAGCGATGGAGACAGCCCTGGCCGGAAGCCTCACAGCGGAGGAGACCAGCGATGGAGACAGCCCTGGCCGGAAGCCTCACAGCGGAGAAGACCAGCGATGGAGACAGCCCTGGCCGGAAGCCTCACAGCGGAGGAGACCAGCGATGGAGACAGCCCTGGCCGGAAGCCTCACAGCGGAGAAGACCAGCGATGGAGACAGCCCTGGCCGGAAGCCTCACAGCGGAGGAGACCAGCGATGGAGAGGTCCCTTTCCCAGAAGCCTCACACTGAAGACCAGCGATAGTCGTCCACGGCCGCATGCCTCACACCGGCCGTGTGAGGCATCTATTATTATTCTGCTCTGTGATTATGGGGTACAAATCATTAATTAGGGGTGCCCTGGAAGCATTGTGCCCTGGGGATCTGCAGAATGAATGTGCGCAGTGACGCGCAGGATTATTGGGGTAATAATACCGGGCTCATTACTGGCGTCCTCTCACATCATATTATAGGTCCGGTTTCTGTTAATCTTCCGCTCTGCCGTATGTTCTGCGTCTTGCATGGATTTCACGTCTTTCCAGGAACGCTCGCCATAAGTCTATTACCTGTTATTTAACTCAATATCACAAGGCAATAAAGTTGCATTTTCAGCTAAACAAAAAAAATATTGCAATTGCATGAATATTGAGTTTAATTCACCGCTTTATTTTAAATATGGGGGAAAATGTGCGATGACTTTAAACAGCGGAGAATTTCTAATAAAAATCTGTTCCTCCAATGTTGCTTCAAATGAACTTTTAACAATCTCGTGTCAGCATAATCCCTCCAGTGAATTAATCTGTTACTTATGTTTTTTTTTACCATTCTTTATGTAAATAGCAAGCTGTTCCATCTCGTGAGTGACAGGACGCGTTATGAGCAGGTAGAGCGCAGAATACGAATTTCAGAGGCGACGGAATAAAATGCATCTTGAAGAAAAAATGTGAAAAAATAATAAACCAGTTGCAGAAGCGGCGGCGGCTTCTTATTCCAGCTGCTCCCAGCGTCCTCATAGTGCAGCTTGTGATCCGCGCTCGCTGCTCTTAATTAACCAGTCGCCTGCATATTAAGCAAAGTGTTAATTAACAGGTGTAGAAATGTGGATCCTGCAGGTGAGCGTCAACAACACTGGTGTAAGGAGGAGATCGACAGAGAGGCACCTGAAATGAGCCGGAGAGGCCACTGACATGAAGAGATCTACAGAGAGCGCCTGGAGTGAGCCGGATAGGCCACGGACATGAAGAGATCTACAGAGAGCGCCTGGAGTGAGCCGGATAGGCCACTGACATGAAGAGATCTACAGAGAGGCGCCTGGAGTGAGCCGGAGAGACCACTGACATGAAGACATCTACAGAGAGGCGCCTGGAGTGAGCCGGAGAGACCACTGACATGAAGACATCTACAGAGAGGCACCTGGAGTGAACCGGAGAGACCACTGACATGAAGACATCTACAGAGAGCACCTGGAGTGAGCCGGAGAGGCCACTGACATGAAGAGATCTACAGAGAGGCGCCTGGAGTGAGCCGGAGAGACCACTGACATGAAGACATCTACAGAGAGGCGCCTGGAGTGAGCTGGAGAGGCCACTGACATGAAGACATCTACAGAGAGGCGCCTGGAGTGAGCCGGAGAGACCACTGACATGAAGACATCTACAGAGAGGCGCCTGGAGTGAGCCGGAGAGACCACTGACATGAAGACATCTACAGAGAGGCACCTGGAGTGAGCCGGAGAGACCACTGACATGAAGACATCTACAGAGAGCACCTGGAGTGAGCCGGAGAGGCCACTGACATGAAGAGATCTACAGAGAGGCGCCTGGAGTGAGCCGGAGAGACCACTGACATGAAGACATCTACAGAGAGGCGCCTGGAGTGAGCTGGAGAGGCCACTGACATGAAGAGATCTACAGAGAGGCGCCTGGAGTGAGCCAGAGAGGCCACTGACATGAAGACATCTACAGAGGCACCTGGAGTGAGCCAGAGAGGCCACTGACATGAAGACATCTAAAGAGGCGCCTGGAGTGAGCCAGAGAGGCCACTGACATGAAGACATCTACAGGGAGCGCTTGGAGTGAGCCGGAGAGGCCACTGACATGAAGACATCTACAGAGAGGCGCCTGGAGTGAGCCGGAGAGACCACTGACATGAAGACATCTACAGAGAAGCGCCTGGAGTGAGCCGGAGAGGCCACTGACATGAAGATATCTACAGAGAGCACCTGGAGTGAGCCGGAGAGGCCACTGACATGAAGACATCTACAGAGAGCACCTGGAGTGAGCCAGAGAGGCCACTGACATGAAGAGATCTACAGAGAGGCGCCTGGAGTGAGCCAGAGAGACCACTGACATGAAGACATCTACAGAGAGGCGCCTGGAGTGAGCTGGAGAGGCCACTGACATGAAGAGATCTACAGAGAGCACCTGGAGTGAGCCGGAGAGACCACTGACATGAAGACATCTACAGAGAGGCGCCTGGAGTGAGCCAGAGAGGCCACTGACATGAAGACATCTACAGGGAGCGCTTGGAGTGAGCCGGGGAGGCCACTGACATGAAGAGATCTACAGAGAGGCGCCTGGAGTGAGCCGGATAGGCCACTGACATGAAGACATCTACAGAGAGGCGCCTGGAGTGAGCCAGAGAGGCCACTGACATGAAGACATCTACAGAGGCACCTGGAGTGAGCCAGAGAGGCCACTGACATGAAGACATCTAAAGAGGCGCCTGTAGTGAGCCAGAGAGGCCACTGACATGAAGACATCTACAGGGAGCGCTTGGAGTGAGCCGGAGAGGCCACTGACATGAAGACATCTACAGAGAGGCGCCTGGAGTGAGCCGGAGAGACCACTGACATGAAGACATCTACAGAGAGCACCTGGAGTGAGCTGGAGAGGCCACTGACATGAAGACATCTACAGAGAGCACCTGGAGTGAGCCGGAGAGGCCACTGACATAAAGAGATCTACAGAGAGGCGCCTGGAGTGAGCCACAGAGGCCACTGACATGAAGAGATCTACAGAGAGCGCCTGGAGTGAGCCAGAGAGGCCACTGACATGAAGACATCTACAGAGAGGCGCCTGGAGTGAGCCGGAGAGACCACTGACATGAAGACTTCTACAGAGAGCACCTGGAGTGAGCCGGAGAGACCACTGACATGAAGACATCTACAGAGAGGCGCCTGGAGTGAGCCAGAGAGGCCATTGACATGAAGAGATCTACAGAGAGATGCCTGGAGTGAGCCAGAGAGGCCACTGACATGAAGAGATCTACAGAGAGGCGCCTGGAGTGAGCCGGAGAGGCCACTGACATGAAGAGATCTACAGAGAGTGCCTGGAGTGAGCCGGAGAGGCCACTGACATGAAGAGCTCTACAGAGAGCACCTGGAGTGAGCCGGAGAGGCCACTGACATGAAGAGATCTACAGAGAGGCGCCTGGAGTGAGCCGGAGAGGCCACTGAGATGAAGAGATCTACAGAGAGGCGCCTGGAGTGAGCCACAGAGGCCACTGACATGAAGAGATCTACAGAGAGCGCCTGGAGTGAGCTACAGAGGCCACTGACATAAAGAGATCTACAGAGAAGCGCCTGGAGTGAGCCAGAGAGGCCACTGACATGAAGAGATCTACAGAGAGCACCTGAAATGAACCGGAGAGGCCACTGACATGAAGAGATCTACAGAGAGCACCTGGAGTGGGCCAGAGAGGCCACTGACATAAAGAGATCTACAGAGAGGCGCCTGGAGTGAGCCGGAGGGGCCACTGACATGAAGAGATCTACAGAGAGACGCCTGGAGTGAGGCGGAGAGGCCACTGACATGAAGAGATCTACAGAGAGGCGCCTGGAGTGAGCCAGAGAGACCACTGACATGAAGAGATCTACAGAGAGCGCCTGGAATGAGCCGGAGAGACCACTGACATGAAGAGATCTACAGAGAGACGCCTGGAGTGAGCCGGAGAGGCCATTGACATGAAGAGATCTACAGAGAGACGCCTGGAGTGAGCCACAGAGACCACTGACATGAAGACATCTACAGAGAGGCGCCTGGAGTGAGCCGGAGAGGCCACTGACATGAAGACATCTACAGAGAGATGCCTGGAGTGAGCCGGAGAGGCCACTGACATGAAGACATCTACAGAGAGCGCCTGGAGTGAGCCGGAGAGGCCACTGACATGAAGAGATCTACAGAGAGGCGCCTGGAGTGAGCCACAGAGACCACTGACATGAAGACATCTACAGAGAGGCGCCTGGAGTGAGCCAGAGAGGCCACTGACATGAAGAGATCTACAGAGAGACGCCTGGAGTGAGCCAGAGAAGCTACTGACATGAAGAGATCTACAGAGAGGCGCCTGGAGTGAGCCACAGAGACCACTGATGAGCGTAGATTGTAGGCAGATTATCAGCATCTTGTAAAATGTGGAACTCGAGGACGGGGGACTTTATAAAGACGGGGGTGCACTTTATAAAGATGGGGGGCTTTTTAGAGATGGGGGGCTTTATAAAGTCGCGGAGTGTATTTTATAAAGACGGGGTGGGGGTGCTTTGTAAAGTCCTGGATTCTCTGCTTAGTCATTGCTGGGGTGAAATGTTCCGGTTACAGCCCTGCAGAGCCTCCGCTGCCCACTCCTCCTCCTCGTAGACGTCTCCGTTCTCTTTACGCTTTCTTGTATTTTTAAATACAATGTTGCATTGTAAAGTTTTGTAAACACTTTATTAACGTCTTAGTATTTCTGTAGGACAAGAATAGAGAAAGTAGCAGTTGAAACGTGAGCGACGATCTCCGCATCAGCCGCTGTGTATTTCCATGCAACGTTTCGGGAGGGATTTCTTTTTGCGTTAGAGACATTGGAGGGAACGCGACATATTTTGGTTTGTTGCTCAAAGGCCACATGAATATTTCAGGCTGTATATTCATCATAAATTACCGGGCCCCTGCACAAAGTGGGGATGAGCAGTCTACATCTTGGCCCCTATTAGTAGACTAATGAAGAGGAGTAATCTGTGGTTCCCCCTCCGGCTGGCGCCGCGTGTTCACTGGGTCCTCTGGGGCAAGCGGAGCACAATATAATAAGTGCTCCGTGCTGCACATTCGTGTGGATCGATGGGCACCATGTTGGAGTTACTCATCAGTGCAGGAGCTGGTGGTTTTTGGGTGGGCTGCATCCCACTGGACAGTTTGGGCCCAAATTACCCGAGTATCCATAGCACAGAAGGCATCCGCTGTAGACTTCCATTCTAGGACACTGTTAGACTTAAGATTGTGAGTTGTGGAGATTAAACAAATTGTCTTGGTGGCTACATTTAGACTTTATGCGCACGCTGCATACTTTACTGGATTTTTTGGTGCGTTGTTTGTGAAGTTTGTAGTCACAAAAGAAGCCCCCAAATGCAGCATGTCCTTCCCCAGCAGAGTCTATCAGATTTCTATTTTGCTGTCCGCACAGTGCATATTTTTTTTTTGCTGCATTTTTGAAGACACAGCCAAGTTTCAGCATGTCAATTCTTTTTGCGTTTTGTCCCTGTGTTTCAGAGGACTCACAGATCAATCCCCCCCCCCCGCTGACTTGGGGTCCATGGGGCAGTGACCCCTGGTTTCTGGCCTGATGCTGTTCCCCATATAAAGTCTACAGGGACCAGAATCCGGTGCTAAAGGGTAGGAGCGAGTGCTTCATACTCACCGATTCACCGGACGGCTGTGACACTGCACCCGCGGCCTCGCATTCACTTCCCGGGCAGTTCATTACCCTCTTTTAATATGCACTGCTTCCTCCGCTCACTGTCATCTGTGATTGGTTGCAGTCAGATGTGCCCCCACAGTGGGCGGGTCTATATCGTAAAGTAAAATAAATAAATTTTAAAAATTGGTGTAGGATCTCCCCATATTATGATACCCAGCACAGATAAAGACAGCTGGGGTGTCAGGACTCTGCTTTTTCTGTTTATCCTTTTTGGGTTTTTTGTCCTTTTCCAAAATGGCATCCCCTGCTGAGTTCTTCTCCATGTGCTCTGTGTCCTCTTGCTTTTATAATCCCAGTCCAGCCTCCAGTCCTCTGCTTGAGTATTCTGCCTGGATTCCTACTCCTAGTGGCATCTCAAGCTACTTCAGCAAATCCGGTGTGAAACTCCTGTTGCTGCTCTTCTGAGGCTCTGCCACCTTCTACGCACCTGCTGCTGATGCCTAGCCCTGCTGTGGCTCTAGCCTGACCTGCCTTGCTGTCACGTAAGCTGGCTTACCTAATTATACTGCTCTGTTGCTTCCACCATTGCATTGATGCAGTAGCAGAGCCCGGGACTTTTCTGGACACTAGAACCTGCTCTGCATTTGTGTTCTGACCATTGTATACTGCTTTGTTGCTTCCACCATTGAATTGATGCGGTAGCAGAGCCTGGGACTGTTCTGGACACTAGACACTGCTCTGCATTTGTGTTCTGACCATTGTATACTGCTTTGTTGCTTCCACCATTGAATTGAAGCGGTAGCAGAGCCCGGGACTGTTCTGGACACTAGACACTGCTCTGCATTTGTTTTCTGACCATTGTATACTGCTTTGTTGCTTCCACCATTGCATTGATGCAGTAGCAGAGCCCGGGACTGTTCTGGACACTAGAACCTGCTCTGCATTTGTGTTCTGACCATTGTATACTGCTTTGTTGCTTCCACCATTGAATTGATGCAGTAGCAGAGCCCGGGACTGTTCTGGACACTAGACACTGCTCTGCATTTCTGTTCTGACCATTGTATAATGCTTTGTTGCTTCCACCATTGAATTGATGCGATAGCAGAGCCTGGGACTGTTCTGGACACTAGAACCTGCTCTGCATTTGTTTTCTGACCATTGTATACTGCTTTGTTGCTTCCACCATTGAATTGATGCGGTAGCAGAGCCTGGGACTGTTCTGGACACTAGACACTGCTCTGCATTTGTGTTCTGACCATTGTATACTGCTTTGTTGCTTCCACCATTGAATTGAAGCAGTAGCAGAGCCCGGGACTGTTCTGGACACTAGAACCTGCTCTGCATTTGTTTTCTGACCATTGTATACTGCTTTGTTGCTTCCACCATTGAATTGATGCGGTAGCAGAGCCCGGGACTGTTCTGGACACTAGACACTGCTCTGCATTTGTGTTCTGACCATTGTATACTGCTTTGTTGCTTCTACCATTGAATTGATGCAGTAGCAGAGCCCGGGACTGTTCTGGACACTAGACACTGCTCTGCATTTGTTTTCTGACCATTGTATACTGCTCTGCATCTAACTTCGGACTTTCAGAGATTTCCTTATGGAGCTTCACAGACTGCACTGCTAAATCACATTATCCTGTGAGGTTTTCAAGAGACTTTCCTTAAAGGCTTCATTTGATATTTTCCCTGTGTTTATGGACTTGATTGTTTTTCTCTGCACTTGTTTTCTAATCACCGTGTGTTACAATACAAGCTTTATCACCTATAAACCGGGTTCAGTTGTGACTTTGCTCCACGCAAATAGATTCCTGAGTTATCCATTATAATTATTACATGGCTGGCATTCCCAGACTGGGGAGACCTATGGTTATTGGGTGCCCCCAGCCTAAAAATGTCAGCCTTCAGCTGCCCAGAATTGTCCCATCCACTAGATGCGACAGTCCCGACACTTTATCCGGCTCTTCCTGATTGCCCTGCTGTGATGGCAATCATGTTCTATGGCACTCACTGTGAGCTTCTGATGTAGCAGTCCTGGCAGCATTGTGGGACTTTATGTTGATTACGTTGGACCTATAGGGAAGTTTTTGAGGTTAATAAAGTGGTGAAAGAGGGCGATTTTTTTGTTTTTTATTCCAAATGAAGGATTCATTCGGTGTTTGTGTTTATTTACTTTCAATTACAGATTAGTGATGGGGGGTGTTAAACACCTCCCATTACTAATCTAGGGCTTAGTGGCAGCTGTGAGCTGTAAATAACTCCCTATTACCCCAATAGCCACCGTACCAGGGCGATCCGGAAGAGCCGGGAAAAGTGCCAGGACTGTCACATCTAATGGATGTGGCAATTCTGGGCAGCTGCAAGCTGAAATTTTTAGACTTGGAGGGCACCCAATAACCATGGGTCTCCCCAGCCTGAGTGTGATGGTGGAATATGGGGGGGTGTATATCATGTTGTGTAGGTTTGTATTTTAGGCATGGTTCATTGTCCATTCTCTGTATTGCTTGTGTTTACATTGAATTGTCTGTAGGTAATCACCCCCTTCAGTGTTTCTGTCCCTAAGTCTGGGGGAGGGGGGCCTGGGATCCACCTAAACTCTCTGCTTACCTGAAGAATGAGTCAGTCTGTTTGAGAACTTCAAGAGAGAAGGAAGAAGATTGATCCTCTGAGGGAAAAGCTGCGGCTCCCCAAAGAGACCTGGACATTTATCGCTTACTGGATTATATTTGTTTTTCTGGACTATATATATATAGGATATGGGGGATCCTACTCCAATGTTTTTATTTATTTATTTTACGGTACGATATAGACTCGCTTACCGACGTCTACGATTGGAAGCATCAACCACACTGTCACTCAACGTGGGGGCTCGTCTGACTGCAACCAATCACAGATGCCAGCGGGCGGGGGAAGCAGTGCATATTCAATGAAGGTAATGAGCGGCTGGGGAAGACGCATGAGAGGCTGCGGGGAGCAGTGTGGCAGCCACCCCAGTGAATCGGTAAGTATGAAGCGCTTGCTCTTACCCCTTTGCACTGGATTCTCGTCCCCATAGAATTTATATGGGCATCGGCATCTGCCAGATACCAGGGATCAATCCCCGCCGACCCCGAGCATTGATCTGCCAGTCCTCCGAAATGCAGGGACAAAATGCACAAATAATTGACATGCTGCATCTTCAAAAACGCAGCAAAAAAGATGCACTGTGCGGACAGCAAAATAGAGAGCTCATAGACTTTACTGGGGAAGGAAATGCTGCATCTGGGGGCTTCTTTGTGACTCCAAAACATCACAAAAAACACCAAAAACACAGTAAAAATGCAATCTGCAGAAATAGCTTTATTGCAATCCTCTTCCCCCGACTAGTAAATTGGCCTCTGCACATCAGATGCCTGGCTGTCAGCGTCCACACCTTCCCCATAGCCGCAGTGCACACGTCTGTCTGGCAGGAGAAGGGTTAATATTGACTTGGAGCCCTGACTTGCCAGCATTATTTCTTGGCTTCTGATGACGCTGAAGTGCTGACAGCCATTGCTGATGGCTGATATGATCTGCTCCTGGAGAACAGGTGCGGGCGACGCGGCATCCACCAACTTTCCAGCTGCACCTTAGCGCCGACAACAAGAACACAGCCTCCGACAGCGAATTACATCAGCCCCGAAGATGGATCCGGGCAAACAAACGAGAGGCAGAATCAACCACAGCATGGAAGAAAGCATCTGGAGACGCCTCCGCCCCCGAGAGATCAGCGCCCGTGAGATCCGCGCCCGTGAGATCCGCGCCCGTGAGATCCGCGCCCGTGAGATCCGCGCCCGTGAGATCCGCGCCCGTGAGATCAGCGCCCGTGAGATCAGCGCCTGTGAGATCCGCGCCCGTGAGATCCGCGCCCGTGAGATCCGCGCCCGTGAGATCCGCGCCCATGAGATCCGCGCCCGTGAGATCAGCGCCCGTGAGATCAGCGCCTGTGAGATCCGCGCCCGTGAGATCCGCGCCCGTGAGATCCGCGCCCGTGAGATCCGCGCTCTCCGACTCCGCAAACACTGGTCTCCACAGAAACACTCGTTTGATTGTTTTTACTTACTGTAACAACTTTCCGTTTGGTATTGAGAATTCTCAAAAAAAGGGAGGATAGAAAAGAAAGGAAAATCCGAATATAATGAGGCAAAACTTCTAACTGCTACAATAGCGGAAAAGAGAAAATGATAAAATAATGAAGCAGAAGAACAGAAGAAAGCAAAGAGAAGGAAGAAACGGGATTCATCGAACTGAAAAATCAATTTTTGCTCAAACTTGTAACAATTTCTTTCTTGTAATATTTGTGTTTAGCGTTCCTTCTGTCTACTCTGCCCTCCACCACACTGACGTACCGCTAACTGCTGCCCTCCACCACACTGACGTACCGCTAACTGCTGCCCTCCACCACACTGACGTACCGCTAACTGCTGCCCTCCACCACACTGACGTACCGCTAACTGCTGCCCTCCACCACACTGACGTACCGCTAACTGCTGCCCTCCACCACACTGACGTACCGCTAATTGCTGCCCCCCACCACACTGACGTACTGCTAACTGCTGCCCTCCACCACACTGACGTACCGCTAACCGATGCCCTCCACCACACTGACGTACCGCTAACTGCTGCCTTCCACCACACTGACGTACCGCTAACCGCTGCCCTCCACCACACTGACGTACCGCTAACTGCTGTCCTCCACCACACTGACGTACCGCTAACTGCTGCCTTCCACCACACTGACGTACCGCTAATTGCTGCCCCCCACCACACTGACGTACTGCTAACTGCTGCCCTCCACCACACTGACGTACCGCTAACCGATGCCCTCCACCACACTGACGTACCGCTAACTGCTGCCTTCCACCACACTGACGTACCGCTAACCGCTGCCCTCCACCACACTGACGTACCGCTAACTGCTGCCCTCCACCACACTGACGTACCGCTAACTGCTGCCTTCCACCACACTGACGTACCGCTAACTGCTGCCCTCCACCACAATGACGTACCGCTAACTGCTGCCCTCCACCACACTGACGTACCGTTAACTGCTGCCCTCCACCACACTGACGTACCGCTAACTGCTGCCCTCCACCACACTGACGTACCGCTAACTGCTCCCCTCCACCACTCTGACGTACCGCTAACTGCTCCCCTCCATCACTCTGACGTACCGCTAACTGCTGCCCTCCACCACACTGACGTACCGCTAACTGCTGCCCTCCACCACACTGACGTACGGCTAACTGCTGCCCTCCACCACACTGACGTACCGCTAACTGCTGCCCTCCACCACACTGACGTACCGCTAACTGCTGCCCTCCACCACACCGACGTAACGCTAACTGCTGCCCTCCACCACACTGACGTACCGCTAACTGCTGCCCTCCACCACACTGACGTACCGCTAACTGCTGCCCTCCACCACACTGACGTACCGCTAACTGCTGCCCTCCACCACACTGACGTACGGCTAACTGCTGCCCTCTACCACTCTGATGTACCGCTAACTGCTCCCCTCCACCACTCTGACGTACCGCTAACTGCTGCCCTCCACCACACTAACATACCGCTAACTGCTGCCCTCCACCACACTGACGTACCGCTAACTGCTGCCCTCCACTACACTTACGTACCGCTAACTGCTGCCCCCCACCACTCTGTGTCCACACATGCAGACTAATGACAATCTATGCTGATCTTCACACCTTACACTGTCCATGTGACCCAAACAGAGACATGTCTATTTTTCTACAGTCGGTGCGGATGACAAGAGCCTATAGAAGTCTATGGGTCCGTGAAAAACACATCCAGCACACAGCGGGCAGCAGAGCATAATCCGTGTGCCGTTCATGTGACACAGACCGCAACTAGAAAAGTTGATAGATAAAAGATACATGATAGATTATGTATAGATTTTACAGCTAATAACCAAAGAAATAATTAATTGCAAAAAACAATGTGGGGTCCCCCTATTTTTGAAAACCAGGAAAGGTAAATCAGACAGCTGGAGGCCGGTATTATCCATTTGGCAAGGTCCATGGTTATTTCGCTCTTCCCAGCCTACAAATTATCAGCACGCAGCCACCCCAGAAGTGGCGTATTACATTAGATGATCCAATTCACGCACTTTGCCCTGGTGGTAAACAGGGTAATACTTTTGGGGTTAATAACAACTTTGCAATGACAGCTGGCATCAAGTCCATGGGATAGTAATGCAAAAGCGTCTATCATTCATTCTCATTACTTCTGGTGTAGCTGAGCAATGTTTGGAGGTCGTCGCTCGCTCCGACCTTTTCAGCTTTGCCCATACATTTTCAATAGGACTGAGATCAGGGCTTTATGATGGCCACTCCAAACATTGACCTTGTTCTCCTTAAGCCACCTGTAACCAATTTGGTAGCAGCTTCGGGTCATTGTCCATTTGGAAGATCCATCTCCACCCAAGCTGTAAGTTCCTGGCTAATGTCTTGAGATGTTCTTCAGTATGGCCACGTAATCTTCTCTCCTCATGATGCCATCTATTTTGTGAAGTCACCTGTCCCTCCTGCAGCAACACAGCCCCACACCATGATGCTGCCCCCATGTGTCACAGCTGGGATGGTGGTCTTAGGCTTCAAAGCTTCTCTCTTTTTCCTCCAAATCTAACGAGGGTCATTATGACCAAACTACTCAATGTTAGTTTCTTCAGACCCCAGGACGTCTCCACATATTAAGCTCTTTGTTCCTGTTGCATTTGCTAACATGAATCTGTCTTTTTCTGTCTCTTTTGGAGTAATGGCTTCCTCCTGGCAGAGTGGCCTTTCAGCCCATGTTGATACAGTACTCGTCTCACTGTGGATAATGACACAATCTTACCAGCTTCCACCAGCATCTTCACAAGGTCTTTTGCTTTTGTTCTTGGGTTGATCTGCACATGTCTGACCACAGCACGTTCATCTCTGGTACACAGAACCCGTCTCCTTCCTGAGCGGTATGATGGCTGCACATTCCCATCTTGTTTGTACTTGCATATAATTGTTTGTACAGATGAACGAGGCACCTTCAGGTATCTGGAAATTGCACCCAAGGATGAACCAGACTCGTGCAAGTCCACAATTCTCCTCCTGAGATCTTGGCTGATTTCTTCTCACTTTCCCATGATGCTACACAAAGAAGCCGTGTGTTTCAGGTGTGCATTACAATACATCCACAGGTGTGTCTGTATTTAACTCAGATGTTGCCAATAAACCTATCAGAAGCTTCCAAAGATATGACATCATCATATGGGCGGTCACATATTGTTTAAAGGCCCAGTACTCTTGAGGCCCTGTCACACACAGAGATAAATCTGCAGCAGATCTGTGGTTGCAGTGAAATTGTGGACAATCAGTGCCAGGTTTGTGGCCGTGTACAAATGGAACAATATGTCCATGATTTCATGCAACCACAGATCTGCCAAAGATTTATCTCTGTGTGTGACGGGGCCTTTACTGTATGGAAACTTGTGACTTTGCGGAAAGTAATAAAAATGCCTGAAAACATTCTCTCTCATTATTCTGGCATTTGTCAAAGAGAAATAATTTTGGTTCATAATTGGCCAAAAATGGAAAAAAAATACCTGCAGATGTGTCTGTATAAAGAACGGAGGGAAAACGTACAGATGTGTCTGTATAGAGAGCGGAGGGAAAAACCTGCAGATGTGTCTATATAGAGTGTGGAGGGAAAACCTGCAGATCTGTCTATATAGAGAGCGGAAGGAGAAACCTGCAGATGTATCTGTTTAGAGAGCGGAGGAAAAAACCTGCAGATATGTCTGTATACAGAACGGAGGGAAAAACTTGTAGATGTGTCTGTATAGAGAGCGGAGGGAAAACCAGCAGATGTGTCTGTATAGAGAGCGGAGGGAAAACCTGCAGATGTGTCTGTTTAGAGAGCGGAGGAAAAAACCTGCAGATGTGTCTGTATAGAGAGCGGAGGGAAAAAGTTGCAGATGTGTCTGTATAGAGAGCGGAGGGAAAACCTGCAGATGTTTCTGTATAGAGAGCGGAGGGAAAACCAGCAGATGTGTCTGTATAGAGAGCGGAGGGAAAACCTGCAGATGTGTCTGTTTAGAGAGCGGAGGAAAAAACCTGCAGATGTGTCTGTATACAGAGCGGAGGGAAAAAGTTGCAGATGTGTCTGTATAGAGAGCGGAGGGAAAACCTGCAGATGTTTCTGTATAGAGAGCGGAGGGAAAACCAGCAGATGTGTCTGTATAGAGAGCGGAGGGAAAACCTGCAGATGTGTCTGTATAGAGAGGAGAGGGAAAAACCTGCAGATGTGTCTGTATAGAGAGCAGAGGTAAAACCTGCAGATGTGTTTGTATAGAGAGCAGAGGGAAAAACCTGCAGATGTCTGAAGAGAGCAGATGGAAACACCTGCAGATGTGTCTGTAAAGAGAGTGGAGGGAAAAACTTGCAGATGTGTCTGTATAGAGAGTTAAGGGAAAAACCTGCAGATGTCTGTAGAGAGCGGATGGAAAAACCTGCAGATGTGTCTGTATAGAGAGCGGAGGGAAAAACCTGCAGATGTGTCTGTATAGTGAGGAGAGGGAAAAACCTGCAGATGTGTCTGTATAGAGAGCGGAGGGAAAAACCTGCAGATGTGTCTATATAGAGAGCGGAGTGAAAAACCTGCAGATGTGTTTTTTATAGAGAGCGGAGGCAAAAACCTGCAGATGTGTCTGTATAGTGAGGAGAGGGAAAAACCTGCAGATGTGTCTGTATAGAGCGCGGAGGGAAAAACCTGTAGATGTGTCTGTATAGAGAATGGAGGGAAAAACCTGGAGATGTGTCTGTATAGAGAGTGGAGGGATAGGAGATGTCCCCTTTATGTCAGAGGTCTCCTTTATATCAGAGGCCCCCTTTATGTCAGAGGCCCCCTTTATGTCAGAGGCCCCCTTTATGTCAGAGGCCCCCTTTATGTCAGAGGCCCCCTTTATATCAGAGGACCACTTTATGTCAGAGTCCCCTTTTATGTCAGAGTCCCCTTTTATGTCAGAGTCCCCCTTTATGTCAGAGGTCTCCTTTATCTCAGAGGCTCTGTTATGTCAGAGCCCCCTTTATGTTGGGTTTGACCGTTGCACGTTGCGTTCTTGCTCCCACTCCGCGCTGCTCCAGCATCTTGGCCGGGGAAGAGTTAAGCGCGCCTCTTCTGTTGCTTTCTTTCCTTGCAGAGATTACAGGAGGGAATTGAGGAGCGCGTCGTCGTCGTCGTCGTTCTTCTTGATGTGTCTGCGGCGGCTCCGGTGTCGCACTTAGTCATAAGGCAGAGGATGATGAAGTGTGCCAAGTCCTGGCGAGCGCCATAAAACCCCACACTGATCACTCGCGCCTCAACTTCTGCTGTTAACTTCTTAAAGGCCTGAAGTGAGTGTTGTGGGTGGTGTGCGCCGTGCCAGACGGCCGGGAGCGGACCCTCCACTGCTACTGCTCTCATCACCAGTAGAAGGGTCCGGAGACATCAGGAGGGTGGAGAGGAGCCCGCGGGGGTGGGAGCGGGGACAGGACAAGTCTTCTGGAAGGATACCGACTTCTACAAGACATAAATGGAAAGAGTGGGGTCTCCCTGACTCCCAGGGATCTATAGGTGGTCTCACCATAGGGATGGGGCGAGGATCGAATGACTGCATATATTGTGCATGGAACAGGTGAACATGGCTGTACTGCGCTGCCTTCATCTGCCCTGAGGAACGGATGCGCCTGCTCGACCCCTGCTCCGACAGAACGGGGGCAGAACGCCGGGCGGTGGTCTCAGCCATATTACCGCTCCTTAGCACAGTACCCCGTGTTATTGTGTAAATGTACAGTTTCTGATGACTGTGATGATAACCAGTAAATGAGGTTTTCTATTAATGTTCCTGCAGTTATCGCATTTTATAAGCACAATATTCCAGCTGCCGCCACTTTCTGGAAGGTTCTTTGTGTTTTTTCTTCTCCTTTCTGCTTTTTCTTTTTGGTAATTGTTTGAATATTGTGACTTAATGCCGCCACCAAACGCCTCGTACAATACGGCAATGGAGAATGCCGTGTATTCTGCAAAGCTTCCGATATACCGTAATGGCGCAGATAAAATCACAAGAGCTCATGATGAGGCACGCCGGGGGTCTGACAGCGACGGCGGTCATCGGGGGTCCGGATTACAGCAGTCACTATTGTGCCGGATGGAAAACCCGCCACATTGTGACATATTACATCTCGTCTTAAACATTTGTGTTCTGCTGTAAGACACGGTTATACTTCAGTGAAAAGTGGCACGAGGCTTAAAATGTGTTATTGTGGCCGGACATTTTCATCAAACTGTTAGTGTGAAGCAGTCAGCGCAAAGGTGATGTCTAAAAAGAAGTAAATCATCATCCAGCGGCTGCGGAAGAGGAGTCGCACTGCTTCTCTCCTGTGTCTTCACTTCCCCCATTACTCGTCTACATCGTCCTCGCTTCTGTCTTGTCTTTTGTGTCTTCTGTCTCTTCTTTCCTGTGTCTTCTGTCCTCTGTTTTCATTCTTCTGTCTTGCGTCTTGTGTCTTGTGTCTCCTCTCTTGTGTCTCCTGTCTTCTTTCTTGTATCTTCTCTCTTGTATCTTCTCTTCTGTCTTGTGTCTTCTTTCTTGTGTATTCTGTCCTCACCTTCTCTCCTCTCTTGTGTCTCCTCTCTTGTGTCTCCTCTCTTGTGTCTTTTCTCTTGTGTCTCCTCTCTTGTGTCTTTTCTCTTGTGTCTTTTCTCTTGTGTCTCCTTTCTTGTGTCTCCTCTCTTGTGTCTCCTCTCCTATGTTTTATGTCTTCTCTCTTTTGTCTTCTCATTTGTGTCTTTTCTCTTGTCTTGATTCTTCAATTTCTCACATTAGTTGTTGACGTCCTCGCTTCTATCTCAGCACCTTCTCTTCTCTTCTGTGTCTGCTATTTTGTGTCTCCTCTCTTGTGTCTTCTCTCTTGTGTCTCCTCTCTTGTGTCTTCTCTCTTGTGTCTCCTCTCCTCTGTTTTGTGTCTTCTTTCTTGTAGCTTCGCTCTTGTGTCTTCTCTCTTTTGTCTTCTCATTTGTGTCTTTTCTCTTGTCTTCATTCTTCAATTTCTCACATTACATGTTGACATTGTCCTTGGTTCTATCTCATCACCTTCTCTTCTCTCTTGTGTCTTTTCTCTTGTGTCTTCTGTCTTCTCTCTTGTGCCTTATGTCTTCTCTCTTGTGCCTTCTCTCTTGTGTCTTTTTTCTCCTCTCTTGTGTCTCCTCTCTTGTGTCTCCTCTCTTGTGTCTCCTCTCTTGTGTCTTCTGTCTTCTCTCGTGTCTCCTCTCTTGTGCCTTATGTCTTCTCTCTTGTGCCTTATGTCTTCTCTCTTGTGTCTCCTCACTTGTGTCTTCTCTCTTGTGTCTTCTCTCTTGTATCCTCTCGTGTCTTCTCCCTTGTGTCTTCTGTCTTCACTTTCTCCCATTACTCGTCTACGTCGTCCTCGCTTCTATCTCAGCACCTTCTCTTCTCTCTTGTGTCTCCTCTCTTGTGTCTCCTCTCTTGTGTCTTGTCTCTTGTGTCTTCTCCCTTGTGTCTTCTGTCTTCTCTCTTGTGTCTTTTTTTTGTGTCTCGTGTCTTCCGTCTTTTCTCTTGTGTCTCCTCTCTTGTGTCTTCTGTCTCCTCTCTTGTGTCTTCTCTCTTGTGTCTTCTGTCTTGTATCTTCTGTCTTCTCTCTTGTGTCTTCTGTCTTGTGTCTCCTTTCTTGCGTCTCCTCTCTTGTGTCTCCTCTCTTGTGTCTTCTCCCTTGTGTCTTCTCCCTTGTGTCTTGTGTCTCCTCTCTTGTGTCTTCTGTCTTGTGTCTTCTGTCTTCACTTTCTCCCATCACTCGTCTACGTCGTCCTCGCTTCTATCTCAGCACCTTCTCTTCTCTCTTGTGTCTTCTGTCTTGTGTCTCCTCTCTTGTGTCTCCTCTCTTGTGTCTCCTCTCTTGTGTCTTCTCTCTTGTGTTTTCTGTCTTGTGTCTCCTCTATTGTGTCTCCTCTCTTGTGTTTCCTCTCTTGTCTCCTCTCTTGTGTCTCCTCTCGTGTGTCTTCTGTCTTCACTTTCTCCCATGACTCGTCTACGTCGTCCTCGCTTCTATCTCAGCACCTTCTTTTCTCTCTTGTGTCTTCTGTCTTGTGTCTCCTCTCTTGTGTCTCCTCTCTTGTGTCTCCTCTCTTGTGTTTCCTCTCTTGTGTCTTCTCTCTTGTGTCTTCTTCTCCCTTATGTTTTCTCTCTTCTGTCTTGTGTTTCCTCTCTTGTGTCTTCTCTCTTGTGTCTTCTCCCTTGTGTCTTCTGTCTTCACTTTCTCCCATCACTCTTCTACGTTGTCCTCGCTTCTATCTCAGGACCTTCTCTTCTCTCTTGTGTCTTCTGTCTTGTGTCTTCTCCCTTGTGTCTTCTGTCTTCTGTCTTGTGTTATCTCTCTTCTGTCTCCTCTTTTGTGTCTTCTGTCTTCTCTCTTCTGTCTTGTGTTTCCTCTCTTGTGTCTTCTCTCTTCTCTCTTGTGTCTCCTCTCTTGTGTCTTCTGTCTTGTGTCTTCTCCCTTGTGTCTTCTGTTTTCTCTCTTGTGTTTCCTCTCTTTTGTCTTCTCTCGTGTCTTGTCTCCTCTCTTGTACCTTCTGTCTTCTCTCTTCTGTCTTGTGTTTCCTCTCTTGTGTCTCCTCTCATGTCTTCTCCCTTGTGTCTTCTGTCTTCACTTTCTCCCATCACTCGTCTATGTTGTCCTCGCTTCTATCTCAGCACCTTCTCTTCTCTCTTGTGTTTTCTGTCTTGTGTCTTCTCCCTTGTGTCTTCTGTCTTGTGTTTCCTCTCTTCTGTCTCCTCTTTTGTGTCTTCTGTCTTATCTCTTCTGTCTTGTGTTTCCTCTCTTCTGTCTCCTCTCTTGTGTCTTTTGTCTTCTCTCTTCTCTCTTGTGTCTCCTCTCTTGTGTCTTCTCCCTTGTGTCTTCTGTTTTCTCTCTTCTGTTTCCTCTCTTTTGTCTTCTCTCGTGTCTTCTGTCTTCTCTCTTGTGTCTTCTGTCTTCTCTCTTCTGTCTTATGTTTCCTCTCTAGTGTCTTCTCTCGTGTCTTCTGTCTTCTGTCTTGTGTTTCCTCTCTTCTGTCTCCTTTTTTGTGTCTTCTGTCTTCTCTCTTCTGTCTTGTGTTTCCTCTCTTCTGTCTCCTCTCTTGTGTCTTCTCTCGTGTCTTCTGTCTTGTGTTTCCTCTCTTGTGTCTTCTCTCGTGTCTTCTGTCTTGTATTTCCTCTCTTCTGTCTCCTCTCTTGTGTCTTCTGTCTTCTCTCTTCTGTCTTGTGTGTCCTCTCTTCTGTCTCCTCTTTTGTGTCTTCTGTCTTCTCTCTTCTGTCTTGTGTTTCCTCTCTTGTGTCTCCTCTCGTGTCTTCTCCCTTGTGTCTTCTGTCTTCACTTTCTCCCATCACTCGTCTACGTCGTCCTCGCTTCTATCTCAGCACCTTCTCATCTCTCTTGTGTCTTCTGTCTTGTGTCTTCTCCCTTGTGTCTTCTGTTTTCTCTCTTGTGTTTCCTCTCTTTTGTCTTCTCTCGTGTCTTGTCTCCTCTCTTGTGTCTTCTGTCTTCTCTCTTCTGTCTTGTGTTTCCTCTCTTGTGTCTCCTCTCATGTCTTCTCCCTTGTGTCTTCTGTCTTCACTTTCTCCCATCACTCGTCTACGTTGTCCTCGCTTCTATCTCAGCACCTTCTCTTCTCTCTTGTGTCTTCTGTCTTGTGTCTTCTCCCTTGTGTCTTCTGTCTTGTGTTTCCTCTCTTCTGTCTCCTCTTTTGTGTCTTCTGTCTTCTCTCTTCTGTCTTGTGTTTCCTCTCTTCTGTCTCCTCTCTTGTGCCTTCTGTCTTCTCTCTTCTGTCTTGTGTTTCCTCTCTTGTGTCTTCTCTCTTCTCTCTTGTGTCTCCTCTCTTGTGTCTTCTGTCTTGTGTCTTCTCCCTTGTGCCTTCTGTTTTCTCTCTTGTGTTTCCTCTCTTTTGTCTTCTCTCGTGTCTTCTGTCTTCTCTCTTGTGTCTTCTGTCTTCTCTCTTCTGTCTTGTGTTTCCTCTCTTGTGTCTTCTCTCGTGTCTTCTGTCTTGTGTTTCCTCTCTTCTGTCTCCTCTTTTGTGTCTTCTGTCTTCTCTCTTCTGTCTTGTGTGTCCTCTCTTCTGTCTCCTCTTTTGTGTCTTCTGTCTTCTCTCTACTGTCTTGTGTTTCCTCTCTTGTGTCTTCTCTCGTGTCTTCTGTCTTCTGTCTTGTGTTTCCTCTCTTCTGTCTCCTCTTTTGTGTCTTCTGTCTTCTCTCTTCTGTCTTGTGTTTCCTCTCTTCTGTCTCCTCTCTTGTGTCTTCTGTCTTCTTTCTTCTGTCTTGTGTTTCCTCTCTTGTGTCTTCTCTCGTGTCTTCTGTCTTCTGTCTTGTATTTCCTCTCTTCTGTCTCCTCTCTTGTGTCTTCTGTCTTCTCTCTTCTGTCTTGTGTGTCCTCTCTTCTGTCTCCTCTTTTGTGTCTTCTGTCTTCTCTCTTCTGTCTTGTGTTTACTCTCTTGTGTCTCCTCTCGTGTCTTCTCCCTTGTGTCTTCTGTCTTCACTTTCTCCCATCACTCGTCTACGTCGTCCTCGCTTCTATCTCAGCACCTTCTCTTCTCTCTTGTGTCTTCTGTCTTGTGTCTTCTCCCTTGTGTCTTCTGTTTTCTCTCTTGTGTTTCCTCTCTTTTGTCTTCTCTCGTGTCTTGTCTCCTCTCTTGTGTCTTCTGTCTTCTCTCTTCTGTCTTGTGTCTCCTCTCATGTCTTCTGTCTTGTGTCTTCTGTCTTCTCTCTTCTGTCTTGTGTTTCCTCTCTTGTGTCTCCTCTCATGTCTTCTGTCTTGTGTCTTCTGTCTTCTCTCTTCGGTCTTGTGTTTCCTCTCTTGTGTCTCCTCTCATGTCTTCTGTCTTGTGTCTTCTGTCTTCTCTCTTCTGTCTGGTGTTTCCTCTCTTGTGTCTCCTCTCATGTCTTCTGTCTTGTGTCTTCTGTCTTCTCTCTTCTGTCTTGTGTTTCCTCTCTTGTGTCTCCTCTCATGTCTTCTGTCTTGTGTCTTCTGTCTTCTCTCTTCTGTCTGGTGTTTCCTCTCTTGTGTCTCCTCTCATGTCTTCTGTCTTGTGTCTTCTGTCTTCTCTCTTCGGTCTTGTGTTTCCTCTCTTGTGTCTCCTCTCATGTCTTCTGTCTTGTGTCTTCTGTCTTCTCTCTTCTGTCTTTTGTTTCCTCTCTTGTGTCTCCTCTCATGTCTTCTGTCTTGTGTCTTCTGTCTTCTCTCTTCTGTCTTGTGTTTCCTCTCTTGTGTCTCCTCTCATGTCTTCTGTCTTGTGTCTTCTGTCTTCTCTCTTCTGTCTGGTGTTTCCTCTCTTGTGTCTCCTCTCATGTCTTCTGTCTTGTGTCTTCTGTCTTCACTTTCTCCCATCACTCGTCTACATCGTCCTCGCTTCTATCTCAGCACCTTCCCTTCTCTCTTCTCCTTTTTCCTTTGTATCCTTCTTTCTTCCTTCTTTTTGCATTATTTTGCCGGTTTTCTTTTTTAGTTATCCGTGCTCAGGACATTAGATGCCGTCTGGGTAGAAACGTTTTTGTGAAAGGAATTTTTCTTTTCTCTTACAGTTAAGAAAGCTATGGAGGAAGAGGAGGAAAGAAAACCGGTGATGGCCAAGAAGAAAGTGAAGGAGCTGCGAGTCCTGGATAGTAAGACGGCGCAGAATCTCTGTACGTATCATCTCTGGGATTTTTACACAAAAATTCACTCTGTGGTTATAAGATTGTGGCAAAATTCTAACAACATATTAAAACACAATATACATTGGCTTTAAAAAGTCTACACGCCCCTGGAAAAAATCCAACCAAGCAGAATCATTTCAGATCTTTTTCTCCTTTAGGCCTCATGCACATGTTACACTTTGTGCCATGTTTTTGCCGCGTTTTTTGGTGCGGTTTGTGGCATAGAGCTGCATGCATTCCCCAGCAAAGTCTATGAGATTTCAGGTTTGCTGTGCGCACCTTGCTGTTTTTTTCGGTTGCAGTTTTGTGGTGACAAGAGAGCTGCGGCATGTCACAGCTTTTTGCATTTTTCACTGAGTTTTTCACCCATTGGTGTTAAAAAAACGCATCAAAAAAGCATGGAAAATCATGGAAACCGCCTGCGGTTCTGTGACCACGGGCTGCAGTTTTGTGGTGAGCACAGGGGGCAGCGTGCGGACATAGCCGGAGGCTACAGAATGCAAAGAACGAACATAATAATGGTTTTATGTTTAATATTCTGTAAAAAAAAGAAAGTGCACCTCAAACAAAGCAAAGACCAACGTTTCGGCTAATACAAGCCTTTATCAAGGTTTTGCGTCTCATATAAAGAAAATGAGTCGGGTCTGTTGTCTCAGCCGGTGTCTTGGACGGGAGCAAGGAGCCCGTGGTTGCAGATACATTACATGGTAATGTAGGTAGGAGGAATGGGAGGTCGGTGGAAGAAGGTGGGACGTGCACCTGAAAGAATTGCCAATGTGAATTAGGACAGAGTCCTGGAGGTCTTCCACCAGCCCCCCGGAGTCAGACGTTCCTGGCTGCAATAACACAGCTGGTGACAGATGCACCTTAAAGGTAATGTGGCAGTAAGTTAATTGAGGGTATAAAAAATAAATAATAAGACTTACAGAGTAAATACAACACAGATTAAGGGTACCGTCTCACTAAACGATGTACCAGCGATTCCGACCATGATTTGACCTGGTCAGGATCGCTGGTGAGTCGCTACATGGTCGCTGGTGAGCTGTCAATCAGGCAGCTCTCACAAGCGACCAGCCACCAGCGACTCTGCGCTTCCTAACCAAGGTACACATCGGGTTACTAAGCAAAGTGCTTTGCTTAGATACCAGATATTTACCCTGGTTACGTGTGCAGGGAGCCAGCGCTAAGCGGTGTATGCTGGTAACCAGGGTAAATATCTGGTAACTAAGCAAAGCTCTTTGCTTAGTAACCCGATGTGTACCCTAGCTACGTATACAGGGAGCCAGCGCTGGCAGCCTGTAAGCATGTACGCTGGTAACCAGGGTAAATATCGAGTTTGCTTGGTTACCCGATATTTACCCTGGTTACCAGTGTACGCTGCTTACAGAGTCGGTGCTCATTGGTCTCCCGCCGTCAAATACGCCGATGTGTGCTGCACAGCAGGAGACCTATCAGCAAAAAATGAACCAGAACAGTGTGTAATGATCAGCGATTTCACAGCAGGGGCCAGGTCGCTGCTTAGTGTCACACACAGCGAGATCGCTAATGAGGTCACTGGTATGTCACAAAAACCGTGGCTCAGCAGCGATCTCGCTATGTGAGAAGTACCCCTAAACAATGCAAAAGATATAATGCCATAAGAAACTGCAGGACATTGTTTCTACCCTCTGTTGACTTATTGCCACATTACCTTTAAGATGAGGCTCTACAGCCGGGTATTGGCTGTTTTGGGATTATATTATTTATCTGCAGACACTGCCTTGTGTATACACTTTTAGTGCATTCTATTATCAGTGCCCCGATACTTTACTGGGGATAAATACAGGATTATTATGTCCACCCCCGTATTTCATTCATTCTTTTTCTCTTGTCAATCATGTTTTTAACCTTTGTTTTATCAGCCATATATGGTTTGTATCAATAAAAGCCAAGTCTATATATAAATATATAAGTCCCCCTCCTGGTATATATCTCCATCCTGGGCCCCTCCTGGTATATATGTCTCTCTCT
The DNA here is from genome assembly GCF_048569485.1 of Anomaloglossus baeobatrachus. NCBI lineage: Eukaryota > Metazoa > Chordata > Amphibia > Anura > Aromobatidae > Anomaloglossus > Anomaloglossus baeobatrachus. The sequence continues at coordinate 2,994,425 of NC_134361.1, forward strand.
TTGTATGTATGTCCACCTCTTAGTTTATATGTCCCTCTCCTGGGCCCCTCCTGGTATATATGTCCCCCTTTTAGTATATGTCGCCTCCTGGTTTATATGTCCCCTTCCTAGTATATATTTTCCTCTCCTGTTATATATGTAAATATGTCTCCATCCTGTCTCTAAGGCAAAAAAAAGTCATTTTGCTCACCCTCCCCAGCTCTGACCTCATTGGGCGTTCTCTCTGTGTCACAATGAATTTCAACTGGATATGTGCACCTGGATGCACATCCAGCCGAAGCTGGGGTCGGCGAAGACTGAGGTCAACAGGGACTGGAGTTGTCAGGGACTGAGGTCAGCAAACCAAACCCCTCACCACCACCTCTGGTGATTGTCCCACTCCTGTATTCAGCTCATGCAGCCCTTACCGTTCCCCACCAGCTGCCACGTCCCCCCACCTCTGCAGCCCTATATTACCTGCAGCAGTGTGATGAGGTCGTAGAATGAAGACCTCATCACACTGCTGCATGCTGTGCCGCAGGATGACGCGACTGTGCCCTGCTTGCCCCCCTGACCCTGGCTTCACCACATGGCTAATTTGCATGTGATGCACCTGAGGCGCTTCTCCTGCAAATTAGCCATGTATAGTGTCTGAAGTGACACGGCTTAATAAAGCTATAAATAAATAAATGAATACCCCGGGCCGGGCCCTGTCACTCCTGTCTCATTGCTTTATGAGACTAGTGACAGATTCAGGACTTGTCATTTCCATGCTAGACATATACAAATATTAAATGGATTTACTTTCCTTTGGCAGTCGTAGGGTTATTGTCAGTTTGCCTTCCAGCAGCTCCTGAATCCTGGTCAGGTGTTTCCGGTTTGGGACCACTCCCAGTCCCTATTATATACCCTCCACTACCAGCAGAGGGTGCTTGTTATTCTTTGCCATTTGGATGCTGGGCCAAGAGGTGGAAGGAGCTTCTCTGACCCTCAGTTGAAGTTGCTGGTGTGGATACAGTCTTGGTGCTGACTGCAGCAGTTTATCGTTGTGTTTCCCCCTGTCTGTCTTCCTTCCCTGGTGTGTTGTTTTAGTGCCATGGTGAGGCCAGCATCCCTTACCTGCCCACTCATTAGCCACGACTATTGTAGGGCACCTCAGGACTTCAGGTTCCTGCTCAGCAACAGGTGGGGAACCTGTATAGGGACTGGCTAGGAGTGCAGGGTACAGTGGCAGGTAAGTGGAGGAGGTGTCCATCTTCCCTCTCACTAGCATAGTGGCGCACCGTTGTCATTGTGTCCCCAGTGTACCCCGTATTTGCTGTGGTGAAACCCCTGTGTGTTGTGTTTTTAACCCTACGCTGCACCTTCCCCAAGTCTGTGCATGACAGCCCCCCTCTTCACTGGGCCCCATATACCATTAATGGCTGTATCGCCCTGATGGCGGCACTGGTTGTAGTGGCGTGGACTTGTGATGGATCCGCCGACTCCTCCACATGGTGCAGCCTCAGGCAGAACACTTCATGGAAGCAATCGCCTGGAGCGGAGACTATGCAATGTAGATGAAGAAGCCTGGACGAGCTTTACCCAGCTTTTCTCCATCTGCTCCTGAAGAATCATTAGTTCAGGAGAACATTGTATCTTCTGTAAGTCTCCATGTGCTGTGATTGTCCATAAGTCTCCACGCCCTCTGGCCGATGTTCTGCCAGACCCTGTGTGCGATGACCACCGCTCCGCCATTGATCCCTGGTCTCTTTCTTATTCTTCAGCCATCTTCTTGGGATCTTATCGGATGTCCTATGAAGAAATTAAGAACATTGTCTTAGAAGTGGATGAAGAGAAACTGTCCGAATCCCTCATTCAGGTATGGGACGCTTCAGGTATGGGACGCTTCAGGTGTGGGACGCTTCAGGTATGGGACGCTTCAGGTATGGGACGCTTCAGGTATGAGACGTTTCAGGTATGGGACGTTTCAGGTATGAGACGTTTCAGGTGTGGGACGCTTCAGGTGTGGGACGCTTCAGGTATGGGACGCTTCAGGTATGGGACGCTTCAGGTATGAGACGTTTCAGGTGTGGGACGTTTCAGGTGTGGGACGTTTCAGGTGTGGGACGTTTCAGGTGTGGGACGTTTCAGGTATGGGACGTTTCAGGTATGGGACGTTTCAGGTATGGGACGTTTCAGGTATGGGACGGTTCAGGTGTGGGACGTTTCAGGTATGGGACGTTTCAGGTATGGGACGTTTCAGGTATGGGACGTTTCAGGTATGGGACGTTTCAGGTATGGGACGTTTCAGGTATGGGACGTTTCAGGTATGGGACGCTTCAGGTATGGGACGCTTCAGGTGTGGGACGTTTCAGGTGTGGGACGTTTCAGGTGTGGGACGTTTCAGGTGTGGGACGTTTCAGGTGTGGGACATTTCAGGTATGGGACGTTTCAGGTATGGGACGTTTCAGGTATGGGACGTTTCAGGTATGGGACGTTTCAGGTATGGGACGTTTCAGGTGTGGGACGTTTCAGGTATGGGACGTTTCAGGTATGGGACGTTTCAGGTATGGGACGTTTCAGGTGTGGGACGTTTCAGGTATGGGACGTTTCAGGTATGGGACGTTTCAGGTATGGGACGTTTCAGGTATGGGACGTTTCAGGTGAAGGTTTTCTGCGGCAATTATTATTGGCTGATGAACGTTCCCCTACTCATCGCTGTGCTTCATGTCGTGATGTCTTGTCTCTCATGCAGAGAACGGTAATGACACCATCTTTGTATCCTCTCCAGTCTCCATATGTTTATTGCTTTGGTTCAGAAGGTCTGGAGGTCGCCCTCCGTCCACACAGTGCTCTACTGATGGCGTTGCGATACTTGCTGCCGTTGTACACAGCACAGATCCGCCATGACATCTAAATGCTTCCCGTTCAGTCATCCATAAGACCCTGCCGTCAGTCCCTTCACTGCTACAACATGGTGCCCAGACACGCACTCGCACTTCTCTTCTAGGGGTAGACGACGCTTCTGCACATCTGTGGTGCTACAGCTGGGGCACTAATATTTATACTCTCGCACCTTTCGCCTCTTTATTCAGGATGACTTTTTTCCAGGTCTTTTTGATGTTGTGGTTTGTAAAATCACTAAAAAAGGTCAAATAACCCCATTATTATTAAAAACTCTGCTACAGCCGAAGGGAAAGTCTTGTCCTCTGCTGCATCTGGAAGCCATTGTTCAGAATTGGGGCCTATGCAGGGTCCTCTGGGACTCTGGCGGGTCAGTCCAACCCCTATACACATCCAAAAGCAGACTGCTTCTGGGCCTAAACAGGTCTTCCTAATCAGAGGGGAACGGGTCAGATAAACTTCAAATTCACCAAAAAATGTTGCAGAGAAGATATTCCCTACACATATAGTGTCCCCTACTATTCTCTCACCCCAGAGCAACAGTAACGCAAGATGTCAAAACTAATGGAAATCCATGTACTCAGCTGACCGCTCCACTCTCCACCCCTCATCGCTCCCCTCTGCAGCTCCTCACCGCTCCACTCTCCACCCCTCACCGCTCCCCTCTCCAGCTCCTCACCGCTCCACTCTCCACCCCTCACCGCTCCCCTCTCCAGCTCCTCACCGCTCCACTCTCCACCCCTCACCGCTCCACTCTCCACCCCTCACCGCTCCCCTCTCCAGCTCCTCACCGCTCCACTCTCCACCCCTCACCGCTCCACTCTCCACCCCTCACCGCTCCACTCTCCACCCCTCATCGCTCCCCTCTGCAGCTCCTCACCGCTCCACTCTCCACCCCTCACCGCTCCCCTCTCCAGCTCCTCACCGCTCCACTCTCCACCCCTCACCGCTCCCCTCTCCAGCTCCTCACCGCTCCCCTCTCCAGCTCCTCACCGCTCCACTCTCCACCCCTCACCGCTCCCCTCTCCAGCTCCTCACCGCTCCCCTCTCCAGCTCCTCACCGCTCCACTCTCCACCCCTCACCGCTCCCCTCTCCAGCACCTCACCGCTCCACTCTCCACCCCTCACCGCTCCCCTCTCCAGCTCCTCACCGCTCCCCTCTCCAGCTCCTCACCGCTCCACTCTCCACCCCTCACCGCTCCCCTCTCCAACCCCTCCTCCCCTCACCGCTCCCCTGTCCAGCTCCTCACCGCTCCCCTCTCCAACCCCTCCGCCCCTCACCGCTCCCCTCTCCAGCTCCTCACCCCTCCACCCCTCACCGCTCCCCTGTCCAGCTCCTCACCGCTCCCCTCTCCACCCCTCACCGCTCCCCTCTCCAGCTCCTCACCGCTCCACTCTCCACCCCTCACCGCTCCCCTCTCCAGCTCCTCACCGCTCCCCTCTCCAGCTCCTCACCGCTCCCCTCTCCAACCCCTCCTCCCCTCACCGCTCCCCTGTCCAGCTCCTCACCGCTCCCCTCTTCAACCCCTCCGCCCCTCACCGCTCCCCTCTCCAGCTCCTCACCGCTCCACTCTCCGACCCCTCCACCCCTCACCGCTCCCCTGTCCAGCTCCTCACCGCTCCCCTCTCCAACCCCTCCGCCCCTCACCGCTCCCCTCTCCAGCTCCTCACCGCTCCACTCTCCGACCCCTCCACCCCTCACCGCTCCCCTGTCCAGCTCCTCACCGCTCCCCTGTCCGACCCCTCTGCCACTCACCTCTCCACCCCTCACCGCTCCCCTCTCCAGCTCCTCACCGCTCCCCTCTCCAACTCCTCCTCCCCTCACCGCTCCCCTGTCCAGCTCCTCACCGCTCCCCTCTCCAACCCCTCTGCCCCTCACCGCTCCCCTCTCCAGCTCCTCACCGCTCCCCTCTCCGACCCATCCACCGCTCACCGCTCCCATGTCCAGCTCACCACTCCCCTGTCCGACCCATCTGCCCCTCACCTCTCCACCCCTCACCGCTCCTCTCTCCAGCTCCTCACCGCTCCCCTGTCCGACCCATCTGCCCCTCACCTCTCCACCCCTCACCGCTCCCCTCTCCAGCTCCTCACCGCTCCCCTCTCAGACCCCTCCGCCCCTCACTGGTCCCCTGTCTGGCCCCTCCGCTCCTCACCGCTCCCCTCTCCAGCTCCTCACTACTCCCTCTCAGACCCCTCCACCCCTCACCGCTCCCCTCTCTAACCCCCCCCACCTCACCGCTCCCCTGTCCAGCTCCTCACCGCTCCCCTCTCCAACCCCTCCGCCCCTCACCGCTCCCCTCTCCAGCTCCTCACCGCTCCACTCTCCAACCCCTCCATCCCTCACCGCTCCCCTGTCCAGCTCCTCACCGCTCCCCTGTCTGACCCCTCTGCCCTTCACCTCTCCACCCCTCACCGCTCCCCTGTCCGACCCCTCCGCCGCTCACTGCTCCCCTCTCCGGCTCCTCCGCTCCCCACTGCTCACCTTTTTCTTGTACATAGGGGCAGTATTATAGTAGTTATATTCTTGTACATAGGGGCAGTATTATAGTAGTTATATTCTTGTACATAGGGGCAGTATTATAGTAGTTATATTCTTGTACATAGGGGCAGTATTATAGTAGTTATATTCTTGTATATAGGGGGCAGTATTATAGTAGTTATATTCTTGTACATAGGGAACAGAATTATAGTAGTTATATTCTTGTACATAGGGGCAGTATTATAGTAGTTATATTCTTGTATATAGGGGCAGTATTATAGTAGATATATTCTTGTACATAGGGGCAGTATTATAGTAGTTATATTCTTGTACATAGGGGCAGTATTATAGTAGTTATATTCTTGTATATAGGGGCAGTATTATAGTAGTTATATTCTTGTACATAGGGGCAGTATTATAGTAGTTATATTCCTGTACATAGGGGCAGTATTATAGTAGTTATATTCTTGTACATAGGAGCAGTATTATAGTAGTTATATCCTTGTACATAGGAGCAGTATTATAGTAGTTATATTCTTATACATAGGGGGCAGTATTATAGTAGTTATATTCTTGTACATAGGGGCAGTATTATAGTAGTTATATTCCTGTACATAGGGGCAGTATTATAGTAGTTATATTCTTGTACATAGGAGCAGTATTATAGTAGTTATATTCTTGTATATAGGGGGCAGTGTTATAGTAGATATATTCTTGTACATATGGGACAGTATTATAGTAGTTATATTCTTGTACATAGGGGCAGTATTATAGTAGTTATATTCTTGTATATAGGGGCAGTATTATAGTAGTTATATTCTTGTACATAGGGGCAGTATTATAGTATTATATTCTTGTACATAGGGGCAGTATTATAGCAGTTATATTCTTATACATAGGGGCAGTATTATAGTAGTTATATTCTTGTACATAGGGGCAGTATTATAGCAGTTATATTCTTATACATAGGGGCAGTATTATAGTAGTTATATTCTTGTACATAGGGGCAGTATTATAGCAGTTATATTCTTATACATAGGGGCAGTATTATAGTAGTTATATTCTTGTACATAGGGGGCAGTATTATAGTAGTTATATTCTTGTACATAGGGGCAGTATCATAGTCGTTATATTCTTGTACATAGGGGCAGTATTATAGTAGTTATATTCTTGTACATAGGGGCAGTATTATAGTAGTTATATTCTTGTACATAGGGGCAGTATTATAGTAGTTATATTCTTGTACATAGGGGCAGTATTATAGTAGTTATATTCTTGCACATAGGAGCAGTATTATCTAATACTAGCTGTACTACCCGGCTTCGCCTGGGTTAATAACTGCTGTTAACAAAATAGAATGTATTAACAAAAACTCTGTTCTGTGTCTGTGTATTATGTCTCTGCCTGTACTGTGCTGTACTCTGTTCTATGTCTCTGTACTGTGCCTCCACTTCCTCCTGCACCGTGCTTGTGTTGCACCTCTTCCTCCTCCTGTGCACCGTGCTCGTGTTGTACCTCTGCCTCCTCCTCCTGTGCACCGCGCTCGAATTGTACCTCTGCCTCCTCCTCCTGTGCACCGTGCTCGTGTTATACCTCTGCCTCCTCCTCCTGTGCACTGTGCTGGTGTTGTACCTCTTCCTCCTCCTCCTGTGCACCGTGCTCGTGTTGTACCTCTGCCTCCTCCTCCTGTGCACCGTGCTCGTGTTGTACCTCTGCCTCCTCCTCCTGTGCACCGTGCTCGTGTTGTACCTCTGCCTCCTCCTCCTGTGCACCGTGCTCGTGTTGTACCTCTGCCTCCTCCTCCTGTGCACTGTGCTCGTGTTGTACCTCTGCCTCCTCCTCCTGTGCACCGTGCTCGTGTTGTACCTCTTCCTCCTCCTCCTGTGCACCATGCTCGTGTTGTACCTCTGCCTCCTCCTCCTGTGCACTGTGCTCGTGTTGTACCTCTTCCTCCTCCTCCTGTGCACTGTGCTCGTGTTGTACCTCTGCCTCCTCCTCCTGTGCACTGTGCTCGTGTTGTACCTCTGCCTCCTCCTCCTGTGCACCGTGCTCGTGTTGTACCTCTGCCTCCTCCTCCTGTGCACCGTGCTCGTGTTGTACCTCTGCCTCCTCCTCCTGTGCACCGTGCTCGTGTTATACCTCTGCCTCCTCCTCCTGTGCACTGTGCTGGTGTTGTACCTCTTCCTCCTCCTCCTGTGCACCGTGCTCGTGTTGTACCTCTGCCTCCTCCTCCTGTGCACCGTGCTCGTGTTGTACCTCTGCCTCCTCCTCCTGTGCACCGTGCTCGTGTTGTACCTCTGCCTCCTCCTCCTGTGCACCGTGCTCGTGTTGTACCTCTGCCTCCTCCTCCTGTGCACTGTGCTCGTGTTGTACCTCTGCCTCCTCCTCCTGTGCACCGTGCTCGTGTTGTACCTCTTCCTCCTCCTCCTGTGCACCGTGCTCGTGTTGTACCTCTGCCTCCTCCTCCTGTGCACTGTGCTCGTGTTGTACCTCTGCCTCCTCCAGTGCACCGTGCTCGTGTTGTACCTCTGCCTCCTCCTCCTGTGCACTGTGCTCGTGTTGTACCTCTGCCTCCTCCTGTGCACCGTGCTCGTGTTGTACCTCTTCCTCCTCCTCCTGTGCACCGTGCTCGTGTTGTACCTCTGCCTCCTCCTCCTGTGCACTGTGCTCGTGTTGTACCTCTGCCTCCTCCTCCTGTGCACCGTGTTCGTATTGTACCTCTGCCTCCTCCTCCTGTGCACCGTGCTCGTGTTGTACCTCTGCCTCCTCCTCCTGTGCACCGTGCTCGTGTTGTACCTCTGCCTCCTCCTCCTGTGCACTGTGCTGGTGTTGTACCTCTGCCTCCTCCTCCTGTGCACCGTGCTCGTGTTGTACCTCTGCCTCCTCCAGTGCACCGTGCTCGTGTTGTACCTCTGCCTCCTCCTCCTGTGCACTGTGCTCGTGTTGTACCTCTGCCTCCTCCTCCTGTGCACCGTGCTCGTGTTGTACCTCTGACTCCTCCTCCTGTGCACTGTGCTCGTGTTGTACCTCTGCCTCCTCCTCCTGTGCACCGTGCTGGTGTTGTACCTCTGCCTCCTCCTCCTGTGCACTGTGCTCGTGTTGTACCTCTGCCTCCTCCTCCTGTGCACCGTGCTCGTGTTGTACCTCTTCCTCCTCCTCCTGTGCACTGTGCTCATGTTGTACCTCTTCCTCCTCCTCCTGTGCACCGTGCTCGTGTTGTACCTCTGCCTCCTCCTCCTGTGCACCGTGCTCGTGTTGTACCTCTGCCTCCTCCTCCTGTGCACTGTGCTCGTGTTGTACCTCTGCCTCCTCCTCCTGTGCACCGTGCTCGTGTTGTACCTCTGCCTCCTCCTCCTGTGCACCGTGCTCGTGTTGTACCTCTGCCTCCTCCTCCTGTGCACCGTGCTCGTGTTGTACCTCTTCCTCCTCCTCCTGTGCACCGTGCTCGTGTTGTACCTCTGCCTCCTCCTCCTGTGCACCGTGCTCGTGTTGTACCTCTGCCTCCTCCTCCTGTGCACCGTGCTCGTGTTGTACCTCTGCCTCCTCCTCCTGTGCACCGTGCTCGTGTTGTACCTCTGCCTCCTCCTCCTGTGCACCGTGCTCGTGTTGTACCTCTTCCTCCTCCTCCAGTGCACTGTGCTCGTGTTGTACCTCTGCCTCCTCCTCCTGTGCACTGTGCTCGTGTTGTACCTCTTCCTCCTCCTCCTGTGCACTGTGCTCGTGTTGTACCTCTTCCTCCTCCTCCTGTGCACCGTGCTCGTGTTGTACCTCTGCCTCCTCCTCCTGTGCACCGTGCTCGTGTTGTACCTCTGCCTCCTCCTCCTGTGCACTGTGCTCGTGTTGTACCTCTGCCTCCTCCTCCTGTGCACTGTGCTCGTGTTGTACCTCTGCCTCCTCCTCCTGTGCACCGTGCTCGTGTTGTACCTCTGCCTCCTCCTCCTGTGCACCGTGCTCGTGTTGTACCTCTGCCTCCTCCTCCTGTGCACCGTGCTCGTGTTGTACCTCTGCCTCCTCCTCCTGTGCACCGTGCTCGTGTTGTACCTCTGCCTCCTCCTCCTGTGCACCGTGCTCGTGTTGTACCTCTGCCTCCTCCTCCTGTGCACCGTGCTCATGTTGTACCTCTGTCTCCTCATCCTGTGCACCGTGCTCGTGTTGTACCTCTGCCTCCTCCTCCTGTGCACTGTGCTCGTGTTGTACCTCTGCCTCTTCCTCCTGTGCACCGTGCTCGTGTTGTACCTCTGCCTCCTCCTCCTGTGCCCCGTGCTCGTGTTGTACGTCTTCCTCCTCCTCCTGTGCACCGTGCTCGTGTTGTACCTCTGCCTCCTCCTCCTGTGCACCGTGCTCGTGTTGTACCTCTGCCTCCTCCTCCTGTTTACCGTGCTCGTGTTGTACCTCTGCCTCCTCCTCCTGTGCACTGTGCTCGTGTTGTACGTTTTCCTCCTCCTCCTGTGCACTGTGCTCGTGTTGTACCTCTGCCTCCTCCTCCTGTGCACCGTGCTTGTGTTGTACCTCTTCCTCCTCCTCCTGTGCACCGTGCTCGTGTTGTACCTCTGCCTCCTCCTCCTGTGCACTGTGCTCGTGTTGTACCTCTGCCTCCTCCTCCTGTGCACCGTGCTCGTGTTGTACCTCTGCCTCCTCCTCCTGTGCACCGTGCTCGTGTTGTACCTCTGCCTCCTCCTCCTGTGCACTGTGCTTGTGTTGTACCTCTGCCTCCTCCTCCTGTGCACCGTGCTCGTGTTGTACCTCTGCCTCCTCCTCCTGTGCACCGTGCTCGTGTTGTACCTCTGCCTCCTCCTCCTGTGCACCGTGCTCGTGTTGTACCTCTTCCTCCTCCTCCTGTGCACCGTGCTCGTGTTGTACCTCTGCCTCCTCCTCCTGTGCACCGTGCTCGTGTTGTACCTCTGCCTCCTCCTCCTGTGCACCGTGCTCGTGTTGTACCTCTGCCTCCTCCTCCTGTGCACTGTGCTCGTGTTGTACCTCTGCCTCCTCCTCCTGTGCACCGTGCTCGTGTTGTACCTCTGCCTCCTCCTCCTGTGCACTGTGCTCGTGTTGTACCTCTGCCTCCTCCTCCTGTGCACCGTGCTCGTGTTGTACCTCTTCCTCCTCCTCCAGTGCACCGTGCTCGTGTTGTACCTCTTCCTCCTCCTCCTGTGCACCGTGCTCGTGTTGTACCTCTTCCTCCTCCTCCTGTGCACCGTGCTCGTGTTGTACCTCTTCCTCCTCCTCCTGTGCACCGTGCTCGTGTTGTACCTCTGCCTCCTCCTCCTGTGCACCGTGCTCGTGTTGTACCTCTGCCTCCTCCTCCTGTGCACCGTGCTCGTGTTGTACCTCTGCCTCCTCCTCCTGTGCACTGTGCTCGTGTTGTACCTCTGCCTCCTCCTCCTGTGCACCGTGCTCGTGTTGTACCTCTGCCTCCTCCTCCTGTGCACTGTGCTCGTGTTGTACCTCTGCCTCCTCCTCCTGTGCACCGTGCTCGTGTTGTACCTCTTCCTTTTCCTCCAGTGCACCGTGCTCGTGTTGTACCTCTTCCTCCTCCTCCTGTGCACCGTGCTCGTGTTGTACCTCTTCCTCCTCCTCCTGTGCACCGTGCTCGTGTTGTACCTCTGCCTCCTCCTCCTGCGCACCGTGCTCGTGTTGTACCTCTGCCTCCTCCTCCTGTGCACCGTGCTCGTATTGTACCTCTGCCTCCTCCTCCTGTGCACTGTGCTCGTGTTGTACCTCTTCCTCCTCCTCCAGTGCACCGTGCTCGTGTTGTACCTCTGCCTCCTCCTCCTGTGCACTGTGCTCGTGTTGTACCTCTGCCTCCTCCTCCTGTGCACCGTGCTCGTGTTGTACCTCTGCCTCCTCCTCCTGTGCACCGTGCTCGTGTTGTACCTCTGCCTCCTCCTCCTGTGCACCGTGCTCGTGTTGTACCTCTGCCTCCTCCTCCGGTGCCTCCATCTCTTCTTGTACCTCTGCCTCCTCCTCCTGTGCACTGTGCTCGTGTTGTACCTCTGCCTCCTCCTCCTGTGCACCGTGCTCGTGTTGTACCTCTGCCTCCTCCTCCGGTGCCTCCATCTCTTCTTGTACCTCTGCCTCCTCCTCCGGTGCCTCCATCTCTTCTTGTACCTCTGCCTCCTCCTCCGGTGCCTCCATCTCTTCTTGTACCTCTGCCTCCTCCTCCTGTGCACCGTGCTCGTGTTGTACCTCTGCCTCCTCCTCCGGTGCCTCCATCTCTTCTTGTACCTCTGCCTCCTCCTCCTGTGCACTGTGCTCGTGTTGTACCTCTTCCTCCTTCTCCTGTGCACTTTGCTCGTGTTGTACCTCTGCCTCCTCCTCCTGTGCACTGTGCTCGTGTTGTACCTCTGCCTCCTCCTCCTGTGCACCGTGCTCGTGTTGTACCTCTGCCTCCTCCTCCTGTGCACCGTGCTCGTGTTGTACCTCTGCCTCCTCCAGTGCACTGTGCTCGTGTTGTACCTCTGCCTCCTCCTCCTGTGCACCGTGCTCCTGTTGTACCTCTGCTTCCTCCTCCTGTGCACTGTGCTCGTGTTGTACCTCTGCCTCCTCCTCCTGTGCACCGTGCTCGTGTTGTACCTCTGCCTCCTCCTCCTGTGCACCATGCTCATGTTGTACCTCTGCCTCCTCCTCCTGTGCACTGTGCTCGTGTTGTACCTCTACCTCCTCCTCCTGTGCACTGTGCTCGTGTTGTACCTCTGCCTCCTCCTCCTGTGCACCGTGCTCGTGTTGTACCTCTGCCGTCTCCTCCTGTGCACCGCGCTCGTGTTGTACCTCTGCCTCCTCCTCCTGTGCACTGTGCTCGTGTTGTACCTCTGCCTCCTCCTCCTGTGCACTGTGCTCGTGTTGTACCTCTGCCTCCTCCTCCGGTGCCTCCATCTCTTCTTGTACCTTTTCCTCCTCCTCCTGTGCCCCATGCTCGTGTTGTACCTCTGCCTCCTCCTCCAGTGCACCATGCTCGTGTTGTACCTCTGCCTCCTCCTCCTGTGCACTGTGCTCGTGTTGTACCTCTGCCTCCTCCTCCTGTGCCCCATGCTCGTGTTGTACCTCTTCCTCCTCCTCCTGTGCACTGTGCTCGTGTTATACCTCTGCCTCCTCCTCCGGTGCCTCCATCTCTTCTTGTACCTTTTCCTCCTCCTCCTGTGCACTGTGCTCGTGTTGTACCTCTGCCTCCTCCTCCTGTGCACTGTGCTCGTGTTGTACCTCTGCCTCCTCCTCCTGTGCACCGTGCTCGTGTTGTACCTCTGCCTCCTCCTCCTGTGCACCGTGCTCGTGTTGTACCTCTGCCTCCTCCTCCTGTGCACTGTGCTCGTGTTGTACCTCTGCCTCCTCCTCCTGTGCACTGTGCTCGTGTTGTACCTCTGCCTCCTCCTCCTGTGCACTGTGCTCGTGTTGTACCTCTGCCTCCTCCTGTGCACTGTGCTCGTGTTGTACCTCTTCCTCCTTCTCCTGTGCACTGTGCTCGTGTTGTACCTCTGCCTCCTCCTCCTGTGCACTGTGCTCGTGTTGTACTTCTGCCTCCTCCTGTGCACTGTGCTCGTGTTGTACCTCTTCCTCCTTCTCCTGTGCACTGTGCTCGTGTTGTACCTCTGCCTCCTCCTCCTGTGCACCGTGCTCGTGTTGTACCTCTGCCTCCTCCTGTGCACCGTGCTCGTGTTGTACCTCTGCCTCCTCCTCCTGTGCACCGTGCTCGTGTTGTACCTCTGCCTCCTCCTCCTGTGCACTGTGCTCGTGTTGTACCTCTGCCTCCTCCTCCTGTGCACCGTGCTCGTGTTGTACTTCTGCCTCCTCCTCCTGTGCACCGTGCTCGTGTTGTACCTCTGCCTCCTCCTCCTGTGCACCGTGCTCGTGTTGTACCTCTGCCTCCTCCTCCTGTGCACCGTGCTTGTGTTGTACTTCTGCCTCCTCCTCCTGTGCACTGTGCTCATGTTGTACCTCTGCCTCCTCCTCCTGTGCACCGTGCTCGTGTTGTACCTTTGCCTCCTCCTCCTGTGCACCGTGCTCGTGTTGTACCTTTGCCTCCTCCTCCTGTGCACTGTGCTCGTGTTATACCTCTGCCTCCTCCTCCTGTGCACCGTGCTTGTGTTGTACCTCTGCCTCCTCCTCCTGTGCACCGTGCTCGTGTTGTACCTCTGCCTCCTCCTCCTGTGCACTGTGCTCGTGTTGTACCTCTTCCTTCTCCTCCTGTGCACCGTGCTCGTGTTGTACCTCTGCCTCCTCCTCTCGTGCACCGTGCTCCTGTTGTACCTCTGCCTCCTCCTCCTGTGCACTGTGCTCGTGTTGTACCTCTGCCTCCTCCTCCTGTGCACTGTGCTCGTGTTGTACCTCTTCCTCCTTCTCCTGTGCACTTTGCTCGTGTTGTACCTCTGCCTCCTCCTCCTGTGCACTGTGCTCGTGTTGTACCTCTGCCTCCTCATCCTGTGCACCGTGCTCGTGTTATACCTCTGCCTCCTCCTCCTGTGCACTGTGCTCGTGTTGTACCTCTGCCTCCTCCTCCTGTGCACCGTGCTCGTGTTATACCTCTGCCTCCTCCTCCTGTGCACTGTGCTCGTGTTGTACTTCTGCCTCCTCCTCCGGTGCCTCCATCTCTTCTAGTACCTTTGCCTCCTCCTCCTGTGCACCGTGCTCGTGTTGTACCTCTGCCTCCTCCTCCTGTGCACCGTGCTCGTGTTGTACCTCTGCCTCCTCCTCCTGTGCACTGTGCTCGTGTTGTACCTCTGCCTCCTCCTGTGCACCGTGCTCGTGTTGTACCTCTGCCTCCTCCTCCTGTGCACCGTGCTCGTGTTGTACCTCTGCCTCCTCCTCCTGTGCACCGTGCTTGTGTTGTACCTCTGCCTCCTCCTCCTGTGCACCGTGCTCGTGTTGTACCTCTGCCTCCTCCTCCTGTGCACTGTGCTCGTGTTGTACCTCTGCCTCCTCCTCCTGTGCACTGTGCTCGTGTTGTACCTCTGCCTCCTCCTCCTGTGCACTGTGCTCGTGTTGTACCTCTGCCTCCTCCTCCTGTGCACTGTGCTCGTGTTGTACCTCTGCCTCCTCCTCCTGTGCACTGTGCTCGTGTTGTACCTCTGCCTCCTCCTCCTGTGCACCGTGCTTGTGTTGTACCTCTGCCTCCTCCTGTGCACTGTGCTCGTGTTGTACCTCTGCCTCCTCCTCCTGTGCACCGTGCTCGTGTTGTACCTCTGCCTCCTCCTCCTGTGCACCGTGCTCGTGTTGTACCTCTGCCTCCTCCTCCTGTGCACCGTGCTCGTGTTGTACCTTTGCCTCCTCCTCCTGTGCACTGTGCTCGTGTTATACCTCTGCCTCCTCCTCCTGTGCACCGTGCTCGTGTTGTACCTCTGCCTCCTCCTCCTGTGCACCGTGCTCGTGTTGTACCTTTGCCTCCTCCTCCTGTGCACTGTGCTCGTGTTGTACCTCTGCCTCCTCCTCCTGTGCACCGTGCTCGTGTTGTACCTCTGCCTCCTCCTGTGCACTGTGCTCGTGTTGTACCTCTGCCTCCTCCTCCTGTGCACCGTGCTCGTGTTGTACCTCTGCCTCCTCCTCCTGTGCACCGTGCTCGTGTTGTACCTCTGCCTCCTCCTGTGCACTGTGCTCGTGTTGTACCTCTGCCTCCTCCTCCTGTGCACTGTGCTCGTGTTGTACCTCTGCCTCCTCCTCCTGTGCACCGTGCTCGTGTTGTACCTTTGCCTCCTCCTCCTGTGCACTGTGCTCGTGTTGTACCTCTGCCTCCTCCTCCTGTGCACCGTGCTCGTGTTGTACCTCTGCCTCCTCCTCCTGTGCACCGTGCTCGTGTTGTACTTCTGCCTCCTCCTCCGGTGCCTCCATCTCTTCTTGTACCTCTGCCTCCTCCTCCGGTGCCTCCATCTCTTCTTGTACCTCTGCCTCCTCCTCCGGTGCCTCCATCTCTTCTTGTACCATGCCTCCACCTACATCTGTTTCGGCTTCCTTCTGTATTGTGTCTCCGCTAAAACGGGTTCTTTGAGAAGTGTAATAAAATAAATAATACACATTTAAATATTGAACATTTTATAAATCCCGTTACTATGCTTCATCTCGTGCATTCGTTCAGGTGTTTAAAGATGGCAACTGCCATAAATCAGTGCGCACCCATTCTAGATTAGACAGCAGTGGGAGCGGCAGCATAAAGAACATCAGCTAGAGACCTAGGTGAGGTCAGAGCAGCGCCCGTCCGGTCCATCATTGTGTGACCTCACATTCCGCTGTTCACTCCACCTGACAGGACACTGAGTGGAGGGGACTGAAGGAGAAAAGTGATTGAGTGTAATTACTGCGAGCATGACCGAGCGTCATCACTGCGAGCGTGACCGAGCGTCATCACTGCGAGCGTGACCGAGCGTCATCACTGCGAGCGTGACCGAGCGTCATCACTGCGAGCATGACCGAGCGTCATCACTGCGAGCGTGACCGAGCGTCATCACTGCGAGCGTGACCGAGCGTCATCACTGCGAGCGTGACCGAGCGTCATCACTGCGAGCGTGACCGAGCGTCATCACTGCGAGCGTGACCGAGCGTCATCACTGCGAGCGTGACCGAGCGTCATCAGTGCGAGCGTGACCGAGCGTCATCAGTGCGAGCGTGACCGAGCGTCATCACTGCGAGCGTGACCGAGCGTCATCACTGCGAGCGTGACCGAGCGTCATCACTGCGAGCGTGACCGAGCGTCATCACTGCGAGCGTGACCGAGCGTCATCAGTGCGAGCGTGACCGAGCGTCATCACTGCGAGTGTGACCGAGGGCCATCACTGCGACCGTGACCGAGGGCGATCACTGCGAGCGTGATCGAGGGCCATCACTGCGAGCGTGGCCGAGCGTCATCACTGCGACTGTGACCGAGCGTCATCACTGCGACTGTGACCGAGCGTCATCACTGCGAGCGTGACCGAGCGTCATCACTGCGAGCGTGACCGAGCGTCATCACTGCGAGCGTGACCGAGCGTCATCACTGCGAGCGTGACCGAGCGTCATCACTGCGAGCGTGACCGAGCGTCATCACTGCGAGCGTGACCGAGCGTCATCACTGCGAGCGTGACCGAGCATCATCACTGCGAGCGTGACCGAGCGTCATCTCTGCGAGCGTGACCCAGCGTCATCAGTTCCAGTGTGACCCAGCGTCATCAGTGCGAGCGTGACCCAGCGTCATCACTGCAAGCGTGACCGAGCGTCATCACTGCAAGCGTGACCGAGCGTCATCACTGCGAGCGTGACTGAGCGTCATTAGTGCGAGCGTGACCGAGCGTCATCACTGCAAGCGTGCCCGAGCGTCATCACTGCGAGCGTGACCGATCATCATCACTGCAAGTGTGACCGAGGGCCATCACTGCGAGCGTGACCGAGGGCGATCACTGCGAGCGTGGCCGAGGGCCATCACTGCGAGCGACCGAGCGTCATCACTGCGAGCGTGACCAAGCGTCATCACTGCGAGCGTGACCGAGGGCCATCACTGCGAGCGTGACCGAGGGCGATCACTGCGAGCGTGATCGAGGGCCATCACTGCGAGCGTGACCGAGCGTCATCACTGCGAGCGTGATCGAGGGCCATCACTGCGAGCGTGACCGAGCGTCATCACTGCGAGCGTGACCGAGCGTCATCACTGCGAGCGTGACCGAGGGCCATCACTGCGAGCGTGACCGAGTGTCATCACTGCGAGCGTGACCGAGCGTCATCACTGCGAGCGTGACCGAGCGTCATCACTGCGAGCATGACCCAGCGTCATCACTGCGAGCGTGACCGAGCGTCATCACTGCGAGCATGACCGAGCATAATTACTGTGAGCGTGACTGAGCGTCATCACTGTGAGCGTGACCGAGCGTCATCACTGGGAGCGTGACCGAGCGTCATCACTGCGAGCGTGACCGAGCGTCATCACTGCGAGCGTGACCGAGCGTCATCACTGCGAGTGTGACCGAGCGTCATCACTGTGAGCGTGACCAAGCGTCATCAGTGCGAGCGTGACCGAGCGTCATCAGTGCGAGCGTGACCGATCGTCATCAGTGCGATAGTGACCAAGCGTCATCACCATGAGCGTGACCGAGCATCATCACTGCGAGCGTGACCGAGCGTCATCACTGCGAGCGTGACCGAGCGTCATCACTGCGAGCGTGACCGAGCGTCATCACTGCGAGCGTGACCGAGCGTCATCACTGCGAGTGTGACCGAGCGTCATCACTGTGAGCGTGACCGAGCGTCATCAGTGCGAGCGTGACCGAGCGTCATCAGTGCGATAGTGACCAAGCGTCATCACCATGAGTGTGACCGAGCGTCATCAGTGCGATAGTGACCAAGCACCATCACCATGAGCGTGACCGAGCATCATCACTGTGCTCCGATAAACTCGTCTGAGTTATACACGGATGTGAGAGAGCCCTGAAGAGGTGTCTGTCTGCACTCAGGACTGTTCCAACCAAGCACAGGCAAGCAGGGCTCCTCGGTGTGGCCCGTCAGTGCAGTGTCCTTCCCTCCACCTTGTTTTCCATTGATGTCCATGCTTCTTAATCCTGTACAGCCAGAGGTGTCAATCAAGGAAGATTGGGCTGAGATAGGTGGAATACAAGTAGGTGGGACGGTGCCTCAGCTGATGGCCACGGCAGGGTGCACTGAGCGCCTGGGCTTGGTTTGGACAGTCACTGTGCGCTGACAGACGCTCGTTCACCTTTACAGCTTTTCCCTGCTGAGTTAGTGCAGACGTTCCCCATAAACCATGTTCCTTTCCTTTCCACTTTCGGCTGCTGCTCGCGGAGGCTTTTTTCCGCATCCAGCTGCATTTGAAGTATTTTACTTTTTATCAAATGGCAGAAGCCAGCGTGCATCCCTCATCCTGGCAGCGCGATTAAATACTTAATCTGAACACTTAATCATACTTTTAAGAGCAGTTGAGTAACTGTAAAAAATAAGATCCACTTTGAAGAAATACACGTCTTGGGCTCCGCCGAGAAGCAGGAAGGAAGGAAATAAAAAGAAAAAGCAACCGGTCAAAAGGAAAAACTGCCAGAGATTCAGCAGGATCCACAAGAAGATTAACTTCCTGCCAGATCCTAAATAATGGGGCGAGGAAACATGTCTTACCCCCTCCACGGTGACCTGACGGCTGATCATGGCCGCAGTCTTGGGCAGCCTACATCAGGCGCCGGCTGTATGATCGCAGGGAGGAGTGCGACTCAGCGACGGACATGTCAGTCCAGGGCAGCGGGCAGGGAGAAGCCGCCGGAGACCCACCTGTCCGACCAGTCTAAAGTGTGGTCTCTTCCCCTGGAGGATACTAAAGTGTATCTCTGAATCGCCGCAGCGTGCCGGTGTGTGACACACCTGGCAGATATCATACAGCCGGCGCCTCATACAAGCTGCCCACACACCGGACACGTCAGTCCAGGGCAGCGGGCAGGGAGAAGCCGCCGGAGACCCGCCTGTCCGAACAGTCTAAAGTGTGGTCTCTTCTGGAGGATACTAAAGTGTATCTATGAATCGCCGCAGCGTGCCGGAGACTGACACACCTGCCGGATATCATACAGCCGGCGCCTCATACAAGCTGCCCACACACCGGACACGTCAGTCCAGGGCAGCGGGCAGGGAGAAGCCGCCGGAGACCCGCCTGTCCGACCAGTCTAAAGTGTGGTCTCTTCTGGAGGATACTAAAGTGTATCTATGAATCGCCGCAGCGTGCCGGAGACTGACACACCTGCCGGATATCATACAGCCGGCGCCTCATACAAGCTGCCCACACACCGGACACGTCAGTCCAGGGCAGCGGGCAGGGAGAAGCCGCCGGAGACCCACCTGTCCGACCAGTCTAAAGTGTGGTCTCTTCCACTGGAGGATACTAAAGTGTATCTCTGAATCGCCGCAGCGTGCCGGAGTGTGACACGCTTGGCGGATATCGTACAGCCGGCGCCTCATACAAGCTGCCCACACACCGGACACGTCAGTCCAGGGCAGCGGGCAGGGAGAAGCCGCCGGGGACCCGCCTGTCCGACCAGTCTAAAGTGGTCTCTTCCATTGGAGGATACTAAAGTGTATCTCTGAATCGCTGCAGCGTGCCGGAGACTGACACACCTGCCGGATATCATACAGCCGGCGCCTCATACAAGCTGCCCACACACCGGACACGTCAGTCCAGGGCAGCGGGCAGGGAGAAGCCGCCGGAGACCCGCCTGTCCGACCAGTCTAAAGTGTGGTCTCTTCCACTGGAGGATACTAAAGTGTATCTCTGAATCGCTGCAGCGTGCCGGAGACTGACACACCTGCCGGATATCATACAGCCGGCGCCTCATACAAGCTGCCCACACCGGACATGTCAGTCCAGGGCAGCGGGCAGCGAGAAGTCGCCAGAGACCCGCCTGTCCGATTAGTCTAAAGTGTGGTCTCTTCCACTAGAGGATACTAAAGTGTATCTATGAATCGCCGCAGCGTGCCGGAGTGTGACACGCCTGGCGGATATCATACAGCCGGCGCCTCATACAAGCTGCCCACCCACCGGACACGTCAGTCCAGGGCAGCGGGCAGCGAGAAGCCGCCGGAGACCCGCCTGTCCGACCAGTCTAAAGTGTGGTCTCTTCCACTGGAGGATACTAAAGTGTATCTCTGAATCGCCGCAGCGTGCCGGAGACTGACACACCTGCCGGATATCATACAGCCGGCGCCTCATACAAGCTGCCCACACATCGGACATGTCAGTCCAGGGCAGCGGGCAGCGAGAAGCCGCCGGAGACCCGCCTGTCCGACCAGTCTAAAGTGTGGTCTCTTCCACTAGAGGATACTAAAGTGTATCTATGAATCGCCGCAGCGTGCCGGAGTGTGACACGCCTGGCGGATATCATACAGCCGGCGCCTCATACAAGCTGCCCACACATCGGACACGTCAGTCCAGGGCAGCGGGCAGGGAGAAGCCGCCGGAGACCCGCCTGTCCGACCAGTCTAAAGTGTGGTCTCTTCTCCTGGAGGATACTAAAGTGTATCTCTGAATCGCCGCAGCGTGCCGGAGACTGGCACACCTGCCGGATATCATACAGCCGGCGCCTCATACAAGCTGCACACACCGGACATGTCAGTCCAGGGCAGCGGGCAGCGAGAAGCCGCCGGAGACCCGCCTGTCCGACTAGTCTAAAGTGTGGTCTCTTCCACTAGAGGATACTAAAGTGTATCTATGAATCGCCGCAGCGTGCCGGAGTGTGACACGCCTGGCGGATATCATACAGCCGGCGCCTCATACAAGCTGCCCACACACCGGACACGTCAGTCCAGGGCAGCGGGCAGCGAGAAGCCGCCGGAGACCCGCCTGTCCGACCAGTCTAAAGTGTGGTCTCTTCCACTGGAGGATACTAAAGTGTATCTCTGAATCGCCGCAGCGTGCCGGAGACTGACACACCTGCCGGATATCATACAGCCGGCGCCTCATACAAGCTGCCCACACCGGACATGTCAGTCCAGGGCAGCGGGCAGCGAGAAGCCGCCGGAGACCCGCCTGTCCGACCAGTCTAAAGTGTGGTCTCTTCCACTAGAGGATACTAAAGTGTATCTATGAATCGCCGCAGCGTGCCGGAGTGTGACACGCCTGGCGGATATCATACAGCCGGCGCCTCATACAAGCTGCCCACACATCGGACACGTCAGTCCAGGGCAGCGGGCAGGGAGAAGCCGCCGGAGACCCGCCTGTCCGACCAGTCTAAAGTGTGGTCTCTTCTCCTGGAGGATACTAAAGTGTATCTCTGAATCGCCGCAGCGTGCCGGAGACTGGCACACCTGCCGGATATCATACAGCCGGCGCCTCATACAAGCTGCACACACCGGACATGTCAGTCCAGGGCAGCGGGCAGCGAGAAGCCGCCGGAGACCCGCCTGTCCGACTAGTCTAAAGTGTGGTCTCTTCCACTAGAGGATACTAAAGTGTATCTATGAATCGCCGCAGCGTGCCGGAGTGTGACACGCCTGGCGGATATCATACAGCCGGCGCCTCATACAAGCTGCCCACACACCGGACACGTCAGTCCAGGGTAGCGGGCAGGGAGAAGCCGCCGGAGACCCGCCTGTCCGACCAGTCTAAAGTGTGGTCTCTTCTCCTGGATGATACTAAAGTGTATCTCTGAATCGCCGCAGCGTGCCGGAGACTGACACACCTGCCGGATATCATACAGCCGGCGCCTCATACAAGCTGCCCACACCGGACATGTCAGTCCAGGGCAGCGGGCAGCGAGAAGTCGCCAGAGACCCGCCTGTCCGATTAGTCTAAAGTGTGGTCTCTTCCACTAGAGGATACTAAAGTGTATCTATGAATCGCCGCAGCGTGCCGGAGTGTGACACGCCTGGCGGATATCATACAGCCGGCGCCTCATACAAGCTGCCCACACATCGGACACGTCAGTCCAGGGCAGCGGGCAGGGAGAAGCCGCCGGAGACCCGCCTGTCCGACCAGTCTAAAGTGTGGTCTCTTCTCCTGGAGGATACTAAAGTGTATCTCTGAATCGCCGCAGCGTGCCGGAGACTGACACACCTGCCGGATATCATACAGCCGGCGCCTCATACAAGCTGCACACACCGGACATGTCAGTCCAGGGCAGCGGGCAGCGAGAAGCCGCCGGAGACCCGCCTGTCCGACTAGTCTAAAGTGTGGTCTCTTCCACTAGAGGATACTAAAGTTTATCTCTGAATCGCCGCAGCGTGCCGGAGTGTGACACGCCTGGCGGATATCATACAGCCGGCGCCTCATACAAGCTGCCCACACACCGGACACGTCAGTCCAGGGCAGCGGGCAGGGAGAAGCCGCCGGAGACCCGCCTGTCCGACCAGTCTAAAGTGTGGTCTCTTCTCCTGGATGATACTAAAGTGTATCTCTGAATCGCCGCAGCGTGCCGGTGTGTGACACACCTGCCGGATATCATACAGCCGGCGCCTCATACAAGCTGCCCACACACCGGACATATACACTACTCACAAAATGTTACGCGTATTTATGTAAAACATTTGCGCTACAGTGATATTTTATCATGACAGTCGGGCATTTAAATAGCAAACAATTTACTGAAACTAAACCCAACACCAGTGGTGGGTATACGTCTGCACCCCTCCGCCCCCAAAATGTCACTGTCTCAATAACTTGCCATGTCCTGTGGCCTTGAGCATCAATTCCAGCTGACAACGCTGCCTCCTGCTGGTTACTACCAGTGGAGTTATTGTCTGCGGAGGCGGCGTCCCACTCTTCTTGAAGGGCGGCCCTCACATCTTTGAGGTTCTGGGGTACAGAGTCTACACAGCGACTCAGCTGATCCCATAGGTTTCTATGGGATTCAGGTCTGGAGAAAGTGTTGGCTGTTCCATTTGGGGTTCCCCAGTCTCCAGCAGCTGTTCTCTAATTACGTGACCTTGAGCTGGAGCATTGTCCTCCATGAAGATGAAATTAGGCCAGTGTTGTTCCTACAGAGGCACAATGACCTAAAAAAACTATTGACATAGCTTTTTCCCAAGCAGCCCAGACTGAGAGACATAGTCTACTAAATATGACTAAAAGTAAGGAGGTAGAGAATAAGACTCGCCTCATTGCGACATATGATGACCATATGATTTTGAGGAACCATTGGGGTATCCTCAGACAAGATAAAGACATAGAAGATACAATTCATCCATTTCCCTCGGTAACATTTAGGAGGGGCTGCAATATTCGGGACCGTCTGGTAAAAAGCCATTACGTTCCTCCAGAAAATATCGGGATTAGCTGGTTGACACAAAGAGAATACGGAACTTTTAAGTGCCGTTCTTGTAAATTCTGTAATTATATTGACCCATCGAAGGATTTCAAACGTGTGACAACGGGCAGGACATACAAAAATCGTACTTTAGCGAACTGCCGTACCCAAGGGGTCATGTATCTTTTTACCTGCAGCTGCCCTAAAAATTATATTGGGAAAACGAAACGACAACTGCGAGTCAGAATAGGAGAGCATTTGGGGGATATCCGTAACAAAAGGGATGCGCCGATAGCCGGGCATATGAATGAGGAGCATAATGGCCGGTATGATGATGTGAGGTTAAGTCCATTGAATCTGTCCCAGAACCAGAGAGGAAGGGAGATTGGGACAAGATCTTGTTAGAGGGAGGCTAGGTGGATGTTTTGGATGGAGTCCGTGTATCCGGATGGCCTGAATGAACATATTAGCTACACTAGCTTCATTTAATTTGATATAAGTAAATTCAACTATACCTACAAATACATGTGGCCCGTAGTAGGCCTTGAATGAATTCATTGTCCACCAATATAATCTTTGGGATTGGACATTACTATCTATGTATATGTGACACAATCAGGTAGCCGGTGTTTAACTCTGACTGCCTATATGTGGCTTCTGGGATCTGAACACTGTTGCCGTTTTGCTTCTCTGTGATTGCCTTGAATGGACAGCTTAATTTATAACACTGTCTCCCTGTAATGCCCCTAAAATCATGGCTGCACTATCAGTACCCTCTCTATAAAAGTATGTATTAGCACATAACCAACATGGTGGGTTCACATATGGCTTTATGGGCAATTATGCCTGTCTTATAAGTGTCCAGTAATTTATACCTCTTCCAGCTTCGGGACACGACTTTATCTATGTAGAAATGGGACTTTAGCGCACGCGCGTAGTGACTTGATCACGCGTGCGCATTGCTATTAGTTATTTTTCTCCCTTATCGTTCTAAGAGATGTGATTGGGACTATGCGCATGCGCGGTTTTTGTGAGACGCGCATGCGCAGTGGTTAGGAACGTTCTGCCACACGGAACCATTCTTCTCAGTCATGTGCCTTGTGGGACTCTTTTCCTTGCTGCGATTCCCGGAAATGATGGTGGGGGAGTGGCTGGATAGCTGTTTTTTGGCGCGTAATTTAACGTTTATAAGCTGGCTGGGGCTGCTAGTGCTTAAGCAGACACCCGCACCGGATGCATACCGCTATCCAGGTGATACTGACCGATCAGGTATGTTTTTTACTATACTTATACCAAAATGCTTACTTGCCTTGGTGTTACATACACACTGTCGGCAGATGATATGAGGGGATTGAGCCTGGACATATGTCTTTTTGGCATTTCTTAGGTGTTGTGTTTCTTAATCCACTGGCCTTCTGGGATCAGGATCTACTTGAGGTATGTGTGGTACCCTTGGACTCTGACAGTCTGAAAGGCCGTCTTCTTTACTTTATTGTTTGCCCCTGCCTTGGGGTGCTGGTATTTACACACTCCTTTACCGTATATATATATATTTTTTTTTTTAAGGGGGCATTATCTCCTGTGGACGGACTTACTGTCACACATGTGAATGAGCTTGCACTACGGGATGAGTCCCCAGATGTGCGGATATTTATCTTTACCCGTACCAGGTATCTGTATGTACTCTCTTTATTTTATTTAAGGAAGCGTATATGCACGTATGTTTATGCGTATATTTATCTTGATTGTCTAACTGTCAGGTTCAGCTGAATGGACCTTTTGGACTAACTCCTAGATGCTTTGACATATGTCCATAAGCATCTACATCAGGTATATGGATTTGCGTATACATGTATGTGTGTATGTATATATATTTTTTCATTTCTAAAGCAGGTACGGAGTTCTGATGTGTATACTCTGATTTTTTTAGACCTTCAGTCGCACATGTGCTTGTGCTTGGACCCTGGGATAGTCCTCAGACGTGCTGAGAGATATATATATATATATACCCCTGATCTTCCTCATCAGGTATATATATATGTACATAAATGTGCAGACTTACTCTATGTCTTTGAGGGATAAAACTACATGTACTTCGTATATATATATATATATATATATATATATATATACTCTTTATTGCTTGAATTATTAGATGCAATGTCCTGGTCTGATCTCCGGAGGAGGGATTGTTAACAGTATAAATTCCTTGGTATCTATCCATTATTACTGGTCAGTACTGTCCTTCTTTTTTTATCCATATTATAATGTAACTATGGACCTCCAGAATTGGTACCAGTGGTCTCTATTCTATATTATGTTTATGTTCTAGGTTGTAGCTGTGACATAAATGTCAAGGATCTATGCCGCCATACCCCTGATGAACCCTATTGACTTGATAAGAGGGCGAAACGCGTAGGGTGGATCCTGGACAAATGCAGCAACAGTTTTGTATTACTATTATTTTCTTCTGATTGACAGTCGACTGAATCAGAACCTCCCCCATAGATATCCTATGACATCTACTGACAGAAATTTAATGTCTTTATTAATTGATGTCACACACTATTTCTGTGGGTCTGACCTTGGGTGTTTCACCTTACCCACTTCTAATTTAGGACACACGGTATTCTCCTAGTGTGAGTGGAGGGTTATTATAGGACTCAAGCCAACGAGGAACGGGGGACGTCAGCAAACTTTAGGACGCCGACCCCTGTATGACAGGAAGGGTGAGGATTAGAGGATATTGATTCCCACCTTTCTTCTCATCACTATTTTAATATGTGTACCTTGTTTGTGGCATATATGTGAATAAAATGTTTTTTAGGTAATTTAGTCTTTTTGGTTTATGACACTTTGTGATGCTCTAAGCTCAGTGGTCACTTCTCTACCTTTCTGTGACTCTTCCAGTCTCTCTGTGTCTCTGTATAACCTTCTGGTGACACTCTGTGACACTATAAGCTCAGTGGCCACGTCTCTGCCTTTCTATGACTCTTCCAGTCTCTCTGTGTCTCTGTACAACCTGCTGGTCACACTTTGGGACACTATAAGCTCAGTGGCCACTTCTCTGCCTTTCTGTGACTCTTCCAGTCTCTCTGTATCCCTGTATAAACTGCTGGTCACACTTTGGGACACTCTAAGCTCAGTGGCCACTTTTCTGCTTTTCTGTGAATCTTCCAGTCTCTCTGTATCTCTGTACAACCTGCTGGTGACACTCTGTGATGCTCTAAGCTCAGTGGCCACTTCTCTGCCTTTCTGTGACTCTTCCAGTCTCTCTGTATCCCTGTATAAACTGCTGGTGACACTCTGTGATGCTCTAAGCTCAGTGGCCACTTCTCTGCCTTTCTGTGACTCTTCCAGTCTCTCTGTTTCTCTGTATAATCTGCTAATGACACTCTGTGATGCTCTAAGCTCAGTGATCACTTCTCTGCCTTTCTGTGACTCTTCCAGTCTCTCTGTGTCTCTGTATAATCTGCTGGTGACACTCTGTGATGCTCTAAGCTCAGTGACCACTTCTCTGCCTTTCTGTGACTCTTTCAGTCTCTCTGTTTCTCTGTATAATCTGCTAATGACACTCTGTGATGCTCTAAGCTCAGTGATCACTTCTCTGCCTTTCTGTGACTCTTCCAGTCTCTCGGTGTCTCTGTATAACCTGCTGGAGACACTCTGTGATGCTCTAAGCTCAGTGGCCACTTCTCTGCCTTTCTGTGACTCTTCCAGTCTCTCTGTATCCCTGTATAAACTGCTGGTGACACTCTGTGATGCTCTAAGCTCAGTGGCCACTTCTCTGCCTTTCTGTGACTCTTCCAGTCTCTCTGTGTCTCTGTATAATCTGCTGGTGACACTCTGTGATGCTCTAAGCTCAGTGACCACTTCTCTGCCTTTCTGTGACTCTTTCAGTCTCTCTGTTTCTCTGTATAATCTGCTAATGACACTCTGTGATGCTCTAAGCTCAGTGGTCACTTCTCTGCCTTTCTGTGACTCTTCGAGTCTCTCTGTGTCTCTGTACAACCTGCTGGTGACACTCTGTGATGCTCTAAGCTCAGTGACCACTTCTCTGCCTTTCTGTGACTCTTTCAGTCTCTCTGTTTCTCTGTATAATCTGCTAATGACACTCTGTGATGCTCTAAGCTCAGTGGTCACTTCTCTGCCTTTCTGTGACTCTTCCAGTCTCTCAGTGTCTTTGTACAGCCTGCTGGTGACACTCTGTGATGCTCTAAGCTCAGTGATCACTTCTCTGCCTTTCTGTGACTCTTCCAGTCTCTCTGTGTCTCTGTACAACCTGCTGGTGACACTCTGTGATGCTCTAAGCTCAGTGACCACTTCTCTGCCTTTCTGTGACTCTTTCAGTCTCTCTGTTTCTCTGTATAATCTGCTAATGACACTCTGTGATGCTCTAAGCTCAGTGGCCACTTCTCTGCCTTTCTGTGACTCTTCCAGTCTCTCTGTATCTCTCTATAACCTGCTGGTGACACTCTGTGATGCTCTAAGCTCAGTGATCACTTCTCTGCCTTTCTGTGACTCTTCCAGTCTCTCTGTGTCTCTGTACAATCTGCTGGTGACACTCTGTGATGCTCTAAGCTCATTGACCACTTCTCTGCCTTTCTGTGACTCTTCCAGTCTCTCTGTGTCTCTGTACAATCTGCTGGTGACACTCTGTGATGCTCTAAGCTCATTGTCCACTTCTCTGCCTTTCTGTGACTCTTCCAGTCTCTCTGTGTCTCTGTATAATCTGCTAATGACACTCTGTGATGCTCTAAGCTCAGTGGCCACTTCTCTGCCTTTCTGTGGCTCTTCCAGTCTCTGTGTCTCTGTATAACCTGCTGGTGACACTCTGATGCTCTAAGCTCAGTGGCCACTTCTCTGCCTTTCTGTGACTCTTCCAGTCTCTCGGTGTCTCTGTATAACCTGCTGGTGACACTCTGTGACACTGTAAGCTCAGTAGCCACTTGTGTTTGAGAACATCCTTTTGAAGGCTTACAATGCCGCAGTGCTGCTGATCAATTGTTAGTGTTGTCTTGGTCTCATGATGTCAGAATGTGAACAGCGTGAGGAGGAGGAGGACGGTGTAATACCAATCGTAACTGGACCCCATTAAGCTGCTTATTGAGAACAGCAAGTTGTGCAAAAAGTCCTGAAACATTGAACAGTTGGACCTGAACAGTCAAAAGGTCAGAGGAGGTCACATTAATGTCACGGAAAAAGGTCAGAGGGCATTGTAGGATCATCCTCCAGGGTGAGACGACATTGCAGCCATGCTCACAGCCCCACGTGGATTTCAGCTCCTGCTACGTCTGTGAATTTCTGGACTTCGACATTAGACTGTAAATGATATTGTTGGAGATTTGTATGTTCCATGAAATTAAAGCCGGCGGGCGCGGTACAGTCTGCTTACTATGGGAATCCAGGAGGCAATGAGCTAGTTACATTGTGTCTGGGTGGCGCTCTCTGCCTGTGCTGCTGTCCTGGCTTTCCTGTGTTGCCTGTCCTGGCTATGCTGTGCTGTCCTGTCCTGTGTTGCTGTCCTGTGTTGCCTGTGCTGTGTTGCCTATCCTGTCCTGTGTTGCTGTCCTGTGTTGCTGTCCTGTGTTGCCTGTCCTGGCTATGCTGTGCTGTCCTGTCCTGTGCTGCTGTCCTGTGTTGCCTGTGCTGTGTTGCCTGTGCTGTGCTGTCCTGTCCTGTGCTGCTGTCCTGTGGTGGCTGTCCTGTGTTGCTTCCTGTGTTGCTGTCCTGTGTTGCTTCCTGTGTTGCTGTCCTGTGCTGGCTATGCTGTGCTGTCCTGTCCTGTGGTGGCTGTCCTGTGTTGCTTCCTGGCTTGCTGTCCTGTCTTGCTGTCCTGTTCTGTGCTGTGCTGTTCTGTGCTGTGCTGTCCTGTGTTGCTGCCCTGTCTTGCTGTCCTGTTCTGTGCTGTGCTGTCCTGTGTTGCTGCCCTGTCTTGCTGCCCTGTCTTGGTGTCCTGTTCTGTGCTGTGCTGTTCTGTGCTGTCCTGTGTTGCTGTCCTGTGCTGACTGTGCCGTGCTGTCCTGTGCTGGCTGTTCTGTGTTGCTGTCCTGTGTTGCTGTCCTGTTCTGTGCTGTGCTGTTCTGTGCTGTGCTGGTCTGTGCTGTGCTGTCCTGTGTTGCTGCCCTGTCTTGCTGTCCTGATCTGTGCTGTGCAGTTCTGTGCTGTGCTGTTCTGTGCTGTGCTGTGCTGTCCTGTGCTGGCTATGCTGTCCTGTGCTGACTGTGCCGTGCTGACTGTGCCGTGCTGTCCTGTGCTGGCTGTTCTGTGTTGCTGTCCTGTCTTGCTGTCCTGTTCTGTGCTGTGCTGTTCTGTGCTGTGCTGTGCTGTGCTGTCCTGTGTTGCTGCCCTGTCTTGCTGTCCTGTTCTGTGCTGTGCTGTTCTGTGCTGTGCTGTTCTGTGCTGTGCTGTGCTGTCCTGTGTTGCTGTCCTGTGCTGGCTATGCTGTCCTGTGCTGACTGTGCCGTGCTGACTGTGCCGTGCTGTCCTGTGCTGGCTGTTCTGTTTTTCTGTCCTGTCTTGCTGTCCTGTTCTGTGCTGTCCTGTCTTGCTGTCCTGTCCTGGCTGTGTTGCCTGCTGTTCAGCTGCTTCTCCAGCGGGAGTCACTTCTGTCCGCAGCATCATCATATGTCGAGATGACCGGAGCAGCAGCTCCACGACCACAACTAAGGATTCCTGTTAGTTAAGAGGACGTGCCACCGCCATTGTACAGGAAAACGGCTCCACACAGTGACACACAGAAAGTCGCTGATGTCTGCGCCCAACATCTACAGAATAAAGGGAAATAATCAAATCTCCTAACAACAATCAATAAAATCAAGGTCTGTTCTGTGATTATACAGAGGTGTACAGCACATACAGTTGAAACCAGAGGTTTCCATCCTCTCTCTATACAGACACATCTGCAGGTTTTTCCCTCCGCTCTCTATACAGACACATCTGCAGGTTTTTCCCTCCGCTCTCTATACAGACACATCTGCAGGTTTTTCCCTCTGCTCTCTATACAGACACATCTGCAGGTTTTTCCCTCCGCTCTCTATACAGACACATCTGCAGGTTTTTCCCTCTGCTCTCTATACAGACACATCTGCAGGTTTTTCCTCTGCTCTCTATACAGACACATCTGCAGGTTTTCCCTCCGCTCTCTATACAGACACATCTGCAGGTTTTTCCATCCACTCTCTATACAGACACATCTGCAGGTTTTCCCCTCTGCTCTCTATACAGACACATCTGCAGGTTTTTCCCTCCACTCTCTATACAAACACATCTGCAGGTTTTTCCCTCCGCTCTCTATACAGACACATCTGCAGGTCTTTCCCTCTGCTCTCTATACAGACACATCTGCAGGTTTTTCCCTCCTCTTTCTATACAGACACTGCAGGTTTTTCCCTCCACTCTCTATACAGACACATCTGCAGGTCTTTCCCTCCGCTCTCTATACAGACACATCTGCAGGTTTTTCCCTCCTCTTTCTATACAGACACTGCAGGTTTTTCCTTCCACTCTCTATACAGACACATCTGCAGGTTTTTGCCTCCGTCCTCTATACTGACACATCTGAAGGTTTTTCTCCCGTTTTTGGTCAATTAGGAACCAAAATTATTTATATTTGACAAATGCCAGAATAATGATAGAATGTTTTCAGGCATTTTTATTACTTTCTGCAAAGTGAATTTTTTTCATACAATAAGAGTACTATGCCTTTAAACTATGGGACCGCCCATATGATGATGTCATGTCTTTGGAAGCTTCTGATAGGTTTATTGGCAACATCCGAGTTAAATACAGACACACCTGTGGATGTATTGTAATGCACACCTGAAGCACACCGATCGGGACACATGCCCTTAAGGCTCTGTGCGCACTAGTGCGTTTTACCCGCGGATTTGCCGCGGAAATTTGTTGAGAAATGTCTGCAATCTTTGTGCAGACATTTCCCAGCAAATTCTATGAGAAAAAAAATAGCTGTGCGCACTGTGCGGATTTTTCTCAAGAAATTTCCTTGAGAAGAATTTCTCGAGAAAATTTCTTGAGAAAATGAACATGTCCATTATTTTCCGCAGGTACCCTGCAGATTTCGGCAGTACAGACTGCAAAATCCGCAGGGAACCACCCGCGGGAAAATCGCGGCAAATTCGCGGCTATTCTGCGGCTAATCCGCGGCAAATCCGCATGCGGATTTGGTGCGGATTTTTTCCGGAGGTCCGGAAATCTTTCACTCCCAGAAGTTTCTCAAGAAATTTTCTTGAGAAACTTCACATTTCTAGTGCGCACATAGCCAAAATAGTCCAAGCTGCCTGCAGCAGGACCCAGACACCAGCAAGGCCCCACATACACAGGAGTGCACAGGTGGACAGTGGCACCAGGTTGGCTGGCACAGCTATAAAGGACACGGGCGCACCAGGAATCCAGCACGTCCCCAGGGCGCGAATCCAGTAAGTAACAACAACTAAACTGCCCTCTCTGTCTGGACTGACTTATTGCCGAGCGCCTCCACGTTAACCCTTCACCTACCCCTGGGGAAAAGCCCTGCTCGTGGAGGGCTCCACCATCCACGCTGCCCCCATCCATCATCCCCAGCGGGAACTCGCAGCGACGGCCCTACCATCCCTGGCCGCAAACCGCGAGTGGCGTAGTCGGATTTATTATTATTTTATTATTCTTTTCATTTAAAACTGGTCGACGGTGCCCCCGGATCTGGAACCCCTCGAGCCACGGACCGTCCGGATCCGAGCAGCTCGACTGCCGCGGGGCGCGACATATACATACACACTGCATCTCTGTGTAGGTGAAGGAAGATGTCAGATTTGTTTGTTCCTATAAATATATAAAGAAATGAGAAAAAAAATACTAAAAATATCATTTATTTTTCTTAACTTCCCCCTGGAATGACGCCAGCCCCTTCTAAGCATGTGTCCAGCTGTCCTCGCTGCGCAGCCACAGGCTCTGCTGGGGTTGGGAGCAGGATTTTCTATTGATGAAGCTGCAGTGCGGCCTCTGACCACAGCAGATTGCACTGGACACGGAGATGCTGCTCTGCACAGCGCAGCTCTGTGTCCTGTGTTGTACAGGGAGAGGATAAAATTACTAAAAATAATAAAACATTAGAATAATGTAATTTTTATTGCGCTTTTTTTTTTTATAAAATAATAGATATCGCAAATCAGGAAATAACATTGACCTATTTGGTGTTGCTGTATTCGTAACGACCCGAACAACACAGCGATCAGATTATTGCTGGGGATCGATAAATGGAGTAAAAAAGAAATGGCGCAATTGATTATTTTTCTCTATTAAAACCCATAAAAATGTAATAAAAATGTATCGCTGAGGCCGTGTTCACACAGAGCGTAAACGCTGCGTTTCTTCTGCAGGTGTCCGCACCGCACAGTAACAATCCTCTCTGATTATTGCGTGTCTGCTGCGGTTTTTATGTGTTTTCCAGATATGTCCTCCATGTCTGGTGCAGATCTGAATGCGGGTATTTACTACATTTCAAGATTACAGAAAAACTTTGATTCTGCGTTTAAAAATGAAGTGGTATTTTTATTTTTTTTTTGCTTATGTATTTTTTTTTAGGTTCCACATAGAAGCCTATAGAGAAAAACACCAAATCCGCAGAGTTCAGCGTCGTCTTCAGACGGAGGCCGGAGATCTCAGGACGTCTCATCCACTTTGTGTGGACATTTAGTCCGTGTTCACATGTAGAGTAAATGCCGGGTGTTTCTGACGCTTTTTTTGCACATAAATTCAGCTGTGTTTAATTGTCCAAAGTGGTATCACGCTCCCGGTGTCCCAGCAGCGCTCCGTACCCACTGATCCGGTCACACCATCCCGGCACCGCTCCGTACCCATTGATCCGGTCGCACCTGCATTGCACCGCTCCGTGCTCACTGATCCAGTCTCGCCATTGCACCACTGCTCCTTGCTCACTGGTCCAGCCCATGTATCCACCGGTCACGCCTGCCGCTCTTGCTCCCCTGGGTCCTGTTCCAGGTCTCAGAAGTTTGACTCTGACTGATGCCTTTGTATAGGACCAGGCCGCGCCCACTCACCTGGTCTTATAGGCCCAGCACTGCTGCAACAGGAAATGACCTGAGGCTGTGCTGGGTATATAGGACTGGCCTTGCCATGTGGGCGGGGCCTGATCATCGCTTGTGTTGCTTTGTCTTGTGAGCTAGGTGCTCAGGTCCTTTTGTTCCTGTATTACTGCCTTAAAGTCCGCTGTGACCCTGGTGACCTGGTCCTGTCTTTGCTTCCTGATACCTGCACCTGCACCTGGTCCTGTCCTATGGGCTCCATGACCCTGGTGACCTGGTCCTGTCTTTGCTTCCTGATACCTGCACCTGGTCCTGTCCTATGGGCTCCATTACCCTGGTGACCTGCTCCTGTCGTTGCTTCCTGATACCTGCACCTGCACCTGGTCCTGTCCTATGGGCTCCATGACCCTGATGACCTGGTCCTGTCTTTGCTTCCTGATACCTGCACCTGGTCCTGTCCTATGGGCTCCATGACTCTGGTGACCTGGTCCTGTCTTTGCTTCCTGATACCTGCACCTGGTCCTGTCCTATGGGCTCCATGACTCTGGTGACCTGCTCCTGTCTTTGCTTCCTGATACCTGCACCTGGTCCTGTCCTATGGGCTCCATGACTCTGGTGACCTGCTCCTGTCTTTGCTTCCTGATACCTGCACCTGGTCCTGTCCTATGGGCTCCATGACTCTGGTGGGACCCTATATAACAAGAAAAAACAGCATAAAAACAACCTCCACTCAAAAATATTATGTATTGCAAAGTGTGCACAGTACCAACATTCCAAGCTGTACTATTGAAAAAATGAGATTTTTGGCAAAAAATTGCAATTTTTCGAGCCACCCCGCCAACGTCACGGCAAATCTCCTGGGGCAGTCCTAACACTAAAATATTTTTATTTAAAGTGTGCCATGTGGCCTCACATATGCAAAATTAGGACTGCACAGCACGTACCTTGTGCTTTTCAGTCACCGTCTCCATGACTGATTCATGGTTGTGGGCGGGACAGGCCCGAGCACATGCTGCTTAGAATAAATAGCCAGTGGACGGGGTTGGATGGCAAGTGTGAACAGCCACCAACCGCCAAAAATCAGGACAGATGGAAAAATAAACATGAGGTGCACTGCAAGATGAGAACCAACTGGGACCCTATATAACAAGAAAAAACTCATTTTTTCAATAGTACAGCTTGGAATGTTGGTACTGTGCACACTTTGCAATACATAATATTTTTGAGTGGAGGTTGTTTCCATGACTCTGGTGACTTGCTCCTGTCTTTGCTTCCTGATACCTGCACCTGGTCCTGTCCTATGGGCTCCATGACTCTGGTGACCTGCTCCTGTCTTTGCTTCCTGATACCTGCACCTGGTCCTGTCCTATGGGCTCCATGACCCTGGTGACCTGGTTCTTCCCGTTCCTGCCACGCTAGTGCTCCAGCTTCTGTGTACCCTGCCCTCCAGTGCCCGGTCCAGTGGATCCACGTCCTGGGCCTACCCGTCCTCCCGGCCCTCACAGGGGGATGTGATTCCATGAAGCGACGCAGCTGAACTCTGCAGTTTTGGTGCTTTTTTATTCTCTGGAGACTTCTATTTGGAGCTTAAACAATCGCAGGAAAAAAACTGCAGATACTTTTATAAGAGCAGAATCCAAGATTTTCTGTATAAAACCAGTTAATAACGCAGCATCATATCTGCACCAAAAGCACAAGAAATAATGGGGAAAAGGCAGAAAATGCAGCAAAAATGCAATAACCAAAGGAGATTGTTATTGTGTAATTTAAGGCGGATCCTGCAGAAAACAAACACCTAGAACTTTATTTCATGCTTTAAAATAGTCCAGAGTTTTCCAAAGAGAGCGCCGTGCGGCCTGACCCTGGACTATTTTATAGGATGAAATAAAGTTGTAAGTTTTATTATCCAGGTTTGGGGCCGCGTCCCACCTCTTCTTCTTCTACTACTTTGCATTACGGTCCTGCCTGTCCGGTGGACTACGGGCGTCTATCCCAACCTGGAGAACATAATACGGGTGAGCTGAATCAAAAATCTTTTTCAGAAAACAAAAACCACCTGATTTATGCAGGGTGTGAACACGGCCTTAGGCCCCTTCACACGGCACTGATTCTGGTACGTAGGTTGCAGTTTTTATACATACCAGAATCACGGACATACACAGACGCATTATAATCAATTGATCTGTGCACACATCAGTGATTTCTCACTGACTGTCTCCATGCAGTGTACACGCGTGTCCATGATCTCCACACGGAGACATGTCCGTTC
The DNA here is from genome assembly GCF_048569485.1 of Anomaloglossus baeobatrachus. Lineage (NCBI taxonomy): Eukaryota > Metazoa > Chordata > Amphibia > Anura > Aromobatidae > Anomaloglossus > Anomaloglossus baeobatrachus. The sequence continues at coordinate 3,029,762 of NC_134361.1, forward strand.
ATTTCTGGCATCACTGATGTCACACGGACCACACTATGTTGTGATAAATAAAACACATACCAGAAAAACACAGACATTGAAAATAAAAAGCTTTTTATACTCCCCTGTCTCCAGCAACACTGTCTCCAGCTGCTGCTCTCTGCTGCTTCCCAGCCAGCTCATTATGCTCATGCATATGCATTTATGCAGTGCACAGCTGACCCGGAAGTAGCTGCAGAGGGGAGACAGCGGCGACCGGACACAGCATCCGGGAGACTTCAGCACCACGGAGAACAGCAGCGGGGACAGGAAAGTTTATCTCCATGTGCTATCATGGATCACTGATCATGGACAGCACATGTAGATCCCACGTGTGCTGTGAATAACAGCACACGGAAGGACACGGAGGGAAACTTCACTGTGCAGAAAGGAATAAAAATGTTGCTTTTTTTTTGCTTCCTTTATGCACATAAAAAAGCATGTTTTGGCAGAAAAAAAGCAACTGAAAAAAAGACACCGGGTCTCCAGCGTATATTATATTATACAGGGGTCATTATAGATGAGTAATACTCTCCGGATCCCGCAGTATGGATGAATATTACTCTCCGGATCCCGCAGTATGGATGAATATTACTCTCCGGGTCCTGCAGTATGGATGAATATTACTCTCCGGGTCCCGCAGTATGGATGAATAATACTCTCCGGGTCCCGCAGTATAGATGAGTAATACTCTCCGGGTCCCGCAGTATGGATGAATATTACTCTCCGGGTCCCGCAGTATGGATGAATAATACTCTCCGGGTCCCGCAGTATGGATGAATAATACTCTCCGGATCCCGCAGTATGGATGAGTAATACTCTCCAGGTCCCGCAGTATGGATGAATAATACTCTCCAGATCCCGCAGTATAGATGAATAATACTCTTCAAATCCTGCAGTATGGATGAGTAATACTCTCCAGGTCCCGCAGTATGGATGAATAATACTCTCCAGGTCCCGCAGTATGGAGGAATATTACTCTCCGGGTCCCGCAGTATGGATGAATAATACTCTCCGGATCCCGCAGTATGGATGAGTAATACTCTCCAGGTCCCGCAGTATGGATGAATATTACTCTCCGGATCCCGCAGTATGGATGAATAATACTTTCCGGATCCCGCAGTATGGATGAATATTACTCTCCGGGTCCCGCAGTATGGATGAATAATACTCTCCAGATCCCGCAGTATGGATGAATAATACTCTCCGGGTCCCGCAGTATAGATGAGTAATACTCTCCAGATCCCGCAGTATGGATGAGTAATACTCTCTGGATCCCGCAGTATAGATGAGTAATACTCTCCAGGTCCCGCAGTATGGATGAATATTACTCTCCGGATCCCGCAGTATGGATGAATAATACTCTCCAGATCCCTCAGAATGGATGAATAATACTCTTCGGGTCCCGCAGTATGGATGAGTAATACTCTCCGGATCCCGCAGTATGGATGAGTAATACTCTACGGATCCCGCAGTATGGATGAATAATACTCTCCAGATCCCTCAGAATGGATGAATAATACTCTCCGGGTCCCGCAGTATGGATAAATAATACTCTCCAGATCCCTCAGAATGGATGAATAATACTCTCCGGATCCCGCAGTATGGATGAATAATACTCTCCGGATCCTGCAGTATGGATGAATAATACTCTCCGGATCCCGCAGAATGGATGAGTAATACTCTCCGGATCCCGCAATATGGATGAGTAATACTCTCCGGATCCCGCAGTATGGATGAATAATACTCTCCAGATCCCTCAGAATGGATGAATAATACTCTCCGGATCCCGCAGTATGGATGAATAATACTCTCCGGATCCCGCAGAATGGATGAGTAATACTCTCCGGATCCCGCAATATGGATGAGTAATACTCTCCGGATCCCGCAGTATGGATGAATAATACTCTCCGGATCCCGCAGTATGGATGAATAATACTCTCCTGACCCCAGAGAATGGATGAATAATACTCTCCGGATCCCGCAGTATGGATGAATAATACTCTCCTGACCCCACAGAATGGATGAATAATACTCTCCTGATCCCGCAGAATGGATGAATAATACTCTCCGGATCCTGCAGAATGGATGAATAATACTCTCCGGATCCCGCAGTATGGATGAATAATACTCTCCGGATCCTGCAGTATAGATGAATAATACTCTCCGGATCCCACAGAATGGATGAATAATACTCTCCGGATCCCGCAGTATGAATGAATAATACTCTTCGGATCCCGCAGTATGGATGAATAATACTCTCCGGATCCCGCAGTATGGATGAATAATACTCTCCGGATCCCGCAGAATGGATGAATAATACTCTCCGGGTCCCGCAGTATGGATGAATAATACTCTCCGGATCCCGCAGTATGGATGAATAATACTCTCCGGATCCCGCAGTATGGATGAATAATATTCTCCGGGTCCCGCAGTATGGATGAATAATACTCTCCGGATCCCGCAGTATGGAGGAATATTACTCTCCGGGTCCCGCAGTATGGATGGATAATACTCTCCGGATCCCGCAGAATGGATGAATAATACTCTCCGGATCCCGCAGAATGGATGAATAATACTCTCCTGATCCCGCAGAATGGATGAATAATACTCTCCGGATCCCGCAGTATGGATGAATAATACTCTCCGGATCCCGCAGAATGGATGAATAATACTCTCCGGATCCCGCAGAATGGATGAATAATACTCTCCTAATCCCGCAGAATGGATGAATAATACTCTCCGGATCCCGTAGTATGGATGAATAATACTCTCCAGATCCCGCAGAATGGATGAATAATACTCTCCGGATCCAGCAGTATAGATGAGTAATACTCTTCGGGTCCCGCAGTATAGATGAATAATACTCTCCGGAACCCGCAGAATGGATGAATAATACTCTCCGGATCCCGCAGTATGGATAAATAATACTCTCCGGAACCCGCAGTATGGAGGAATATTACTCTCCGGGTCCCGCAGTATGGATGGATAATACTCTCCGGATCCCGCAGAATGGATGAATAATACTCTCCGGATCCCGCAGAATGGATGAATAATACTCTCCGGATCCCGCAGTATGGATGAATAATATTCTCCGGATCCCGCAGTATGGATGGATAATACTCTCCGGATCCCGCAGAATGGATGAATAATACTCTCCGGACCCTGCAGTATGGATGGAAAATACTCTCCGGATCCCGCAGTATGGATGAATAATACTCTCTGGTTCCCGCAGAATGGATGAATAATACTCTCTGGATCCCGCAGTATGGATGAATAATACTCTCCGGATCCCGCAGAATGGATTAATAATACTCTCCGGGTACCGCAGTAGGGATGAATAATATTCTCCGGATCCCGCAGTATGGATGAATAATACTCTCCGGATCCCGCAGAATGGATGAATAATACTCTCCGGGTACCGCAGTAGGGATGAATAATACTTTCCGGATCCCGCAGAATGGATGAATAATACTCTCCGAATCCCGCAGTATAGATTAATAATACTCTCCGGATCCTGCAGTATGGATGAATAATACTCTCTGGATCCCGCAGTATAGATGAGTAGTACTCTCCGGATCCCGCAGTATAGATGAATAATACTCTCTGGATACCGCAGTATGGATGGATAATACTCTCCGGATCCCGCAGAATGGATGGATAATACTCTCCGGATCCCGCAGAATGGATGGATAATACTCTCCGGATCCCGCAGAATGGATGAATAATACTCTCCGGATCCTGCAGTATGGATGGAAAATACTCTCTGGTTCCCGCAGAATGGATGAATAATACTCTCCGGATCCCGCAGAATGGATGAATAATACTCTCCGGGTACCGCAGTAGGGATGAATAATACTTTCCGGATCCCGCAGTATGGATGAATAATACTCTCCGGATCCCGCAGAATGGATGAATAATACTCTCCTGATCCCGCAGAATGGATGAATAATACTCTCCAGATACCACAGAATGGATGAATAATACTCTCTGGATCCCGCAGTATAGATGAGTAATACTCTCCAGGTCCCGCAGTATGGATGAATAATACTCTCCGGATCCTGCAGTATGGATGAATAATACTCTCCGGATCCCGCAGAATGGATGAATAATACTCTCCGGATCCAGCAGTATAGATGAGTAATACTCTCCAGGTCCCGCAGTATGGATGAATAATACTCTCCGGATCCCGCAGTATGGATGAATAATATTCTCCGGATCCAGCAGTATAGATGAGTAATACTCTTCGGGTCCCGCAGTATGGATGAATAATACTCTCCGAATCCCGCAGTATGGATGAATAATACTCTCCGGATCCCGCAGAATGGATGAATAATACTCTCCAGATCCAGCAGAATGGATGAATAATACTCTCCAGGTCCCGCAGTATGGATGAATAATACTCTCCGGATCCTGCAGTATGGATGAATAATACTCTCCGGATCCCGCAGAATGGATGAATAATACTCTCCGGATCCCGCAGTATAGATGAGTAATACTCTTCGGGTCCCGCAGTATGGATAAATAATACTCTCCGGATCCCGCAGTATGGATAAATAATACTCTCCGGATCCCGCAGAATGGATGAATAATACTCTCCGGATCCCGCAGTATGGATGAATAATATTCTCCGGGTCCCGCAGAATGGATGAATAATACTCTCTGGTTCCCGCAGAATGGATGAATAATACTCTCCGGATCCCGCAGTATGGATAAATAATACTCTCCGGATCCCGCAGTATGGATAAATAATACTCTCCGGATCCCGCAGAATGGATGAATAATACTCTCCGGATCCCGCAGTATGAATGAATAATACTCTCCGGATCCCGCAGTATAGATGAATAATACTCTCCAGATCCCACATAATAGATGAATAATACTCTCCGGATCCTGCAGAATGGATGGATAATACTCTCCGGATCCCGCAGAATGGATGAATAATACTCTCCGGATCCTGCAGAATGGATGCATAATACTCTCCGGATCCCGCAGTAGGGATGAGTAATACTCTCCGGATCCCGCAGTATAGATGAATAATACTCTCCGGATCCTGCAGTATAGATGAATAATACTCTCCGGAACCCGCAGAATGGATGAATAATACTCTCCGGATCCCGCAGTATGGATGAATAATACTCTCCTGATCCCGCAGTATGGATGAGTAATACTCTCCGGATCCCGCAGAATTGATGAATAATAATTTCCGGATCCCGCAGAATGGATGAATAATACTCTCCGGATCCCGCAGAATGGATGAATAATACTCTCCGGATCCCGCAGAATTGATGAATAATAATTTCCGGATCCCGCAGAATGGATGAATAATACTCTCCGGATCCTGCAGAATGGATGAATAATACTCTCCGGATCCAGCAGTTTAGATGAATAATACTCTCCGGATCCCGCAGTTTAGATGAATAATACTCTCCGGATCCCGCAGAATGGATGAATAATACTCTCCGGATCCCGCAGTATGGATGAATAATATTCTCCGGATCCCGCAGTATGGATGAATAATACTCTCCGGATCCCGCAGAATGGATGGATAATATTCTCTGGATCCCGCAGTATAGATGAGTAATACTCTCCGGATCCCTCAGTATGGATGAATAATATTCTCCGGATCCCGCAGTATGGATGGATAATACTGTCCGGATCCCGCAGAATGGAAGAATAATACTCTCCGGATCCCGCAGTATGGATGAATAATACTCTCCGGATCCCGCAGTATGGATGAATAATACTCTCCGGATCCCGCAGTATAGATGGATAATACTCTCGTGATCCCACAGAATGGATGAATAATACTCTCCGGATCCCGCAGTATGGATGAATAATACTCTCCAGGTCCCGCAGTATGGATGAATAATACTCTCCGGATCCCGCAGAATGGATGAATAATACTCTCCAGGTCCCGCAGTATGGATGAATAATACTCTCCGGATCCCGCAGTATAGATGAATAATACTCTCCGGATGCCACATAATAGATGGATAATACTCTCCGGATCCCGCAGAATGGATGGATAATACTCTCCGGATCCCACATAATAGATGGATAATACTCTCGTGATCCCACAGAATGGATGGATAATACTGTCCGGATCCCGCAGAATGGAAAAATAATACTCTCCGGATCCCGCAGAATGGATGAATAATACTCTCCGGATCCCGCAGAATGGAAGAATAATACTCTCCGGATCCCGCAGTATGGATGAATAATACTCTCCGGATCCCGCAGAATGGATGAATAATACTGTCCGGATCCCGCAGTATGGATGAATAATACTCTCCGGATCCCGCAATATGGATGAGTAATACTCTCCGGATCCCGCAGTATGGATGAATAATACTCTCCGGGTCCCGCAGTATGGATGAATAATACTCTCCGGATCCCGCAGTATGGATGAATAATACTCTCCGGATCCCGCAGTATGGATGAATAATACTCTCCGGATCCCGCAATATGGATGAGTAATACTCTCCGGATCCCGCAGTATGGATGAATAATACTCTCCGGATCCCGCAGAATGGATGAATAATACTCTCCGGATCCCGCAGTATAGATGAATAATACTCTCCGGATCCCGCAGAATGGATGAATAATACTCTCCGGATCCCGCAGTATAGATGAATAATACTCTCCGGATCCCACATAATAGATGGATAATACTCTCGTGATCCCACAGAATGGATGAATAATACTCTCCGGATCCCGCAGAATGGATGAATAATACTCTCCGGATCCCGCAGTATAGATGAATAATACTCTCCGGATCCCGCAGAATGGATGAATAATACTCTCCGGATCCCGCAGTATAGATGAATAATACTCTCCGGATCCCACATAATAGATGGATAATACTCTCGTGATCCCACAGAATGGATGAATAATACTCTCCGGATCCCGCAGTATGGATGAATAATACTCTCCGGATCCCGCAGTATGGATGAATAATACTCTCCGGATCCCGCAGTATAGATGAATAATACTCTCCGGATCCCGCAGTATAGATGAATAATACTCTCCGGATCCCGCAGTATGGATGAATAATACTCTCCGGGTCCCGCAGTATGGATGAATAATACTCTCCGGATCCCGCAATATGGATGAGTAATACTCTCCGGATCCCGCAGTATGGATGAATAATACTCTCCGGATCCCGCAATATGGATGAGTAATACTCTCCGGATCCCGCAGTATGGATGAATAATACTCTCCGGATCCCGCAGAATGGATGAATAATACTCTCCGGATCCCGCAGAATGGATGAATAATACTCTCCGGATCCCGCAGTATAGATGAAAAATACTCTCCGGATCCTGCAGAATGGATGAATAATACTCTCCGGATCCCGCAGTATGGATGAATAATACTCTCCGGATCCCGCAGAATGGATGAATAATACTCTCCGGATCCCGCAGTATAGATGAATAATACTCTCCGGATCCCGCAGAATGGATGAATAATACTCTCCGGATCCCGCAGTATAGATGAATAATACTCTCCGGATCCCACATAATAGATGGATAATACTCTCGTGATCCCACAGAATGGATGAATAATACTCTCCGGATCCCGCAGAATGGATGAATAATACTCTCCGGATCCCGCAGTATGGATGAATAATACTCTCCGGATCCCGCAGAATGGATGAATAATACTCTCCGGATCCCGCAGTATAGATGAATAATACTCTCCGGATCCCGCAGAATGGATGAATAATACTCTCCGGATCCCGCAGTATAGATGAATAATACTCTCCGGATCCCACATAATAGATGGATAATACTTTCGCAATCCCACAGAATGGATGAATAATACTCTCCGGATCCCGCAGAATGGATCACTAGTCGGTGACTTTCTCAGGTTGCGCAGCGTTTCGGCAGAGCGACTCGCAGGGAAGTCTATTACTCGGAGCGTCGGCTTCCTCGCTCGCCTTCCATTAAAGTATCGTTTTCTGACCTTGTTACTGTTATACAATCTGTACAGAAACATCTTACCCATCAGAAGCTCAGCGCTGGAGCCCGGCAGATGGCAGCCGCGGAGGCCTGACACATGGCAGCTAGCGGCACATGCTACCCTCAGCGGCACCATCCGAATTACAGCCGGGACGATCATTCTCCAAACTGGAAGGAACACAAAACACCCAGGACTCAAGGACGAGGACATGGCTGCTATTAACACATAGATATCTGTGCGGCCAGGATATGAGACTGGTAGATATGGGAAGGGATTGGCTGCGGGACGGGTCCTGCATAGGGCCCAACACCAGCATTGTGACACCCAGAGAGAGGGTTGTTACTGGGGCCACAATCTTGTGTCTGGGATTTAGGAATGGCCAGAAAAGATGGGGGGACCGGCCACTCCCATACCTCCTTCTCAGGTTTTGATTTAATTATTTGTGCCCCGGTTATACCGGCTGTACATATATAATTATATACATTAGATGCCCAGGTTATACCGGCTGTACATATATAATTATATACAGGAGATGTCCAGGTTATACCGGCTGTACATATATAATTATATACAGGAGATGCCCAGGTTATACCGGCTGTACATATATAATTATATACAGGAGATGCCCGGGTTATACCAGCTGAACATATATAATTATATACAGGAGATGCCCAGGTTATACCGGCTGTACACATATAATTATATACAGGGGATGTCCAGGTTATACCAGCTGTACATATATAATTATATACAGGAAATGCCCAGGTTATACCGGCTGTACATATATAATTATATACAGGAGATGCCCGGGTTATACCGGCTGTACATATATAATTATATACAGGAGATGCCCAGGTTATACCAGCTGTACATATATAATTATATACAGGAGATGCCCAGGTTATACCGGCTGTACATATATAATTATATACAGGAGATGCCCGGGTTATACCGGCTGTACATATATAATTATATACAGGAGATGCCCAGGTTATACCGGCTGTACATATATAATTATATACAGGAGATGCCCAGGTTATACCGGCTGTACATATATAATTATATACAGGAGATGCCCAGGTTATACCGGCTGTACATATATAATTATATACAGGAGATGCCCAGGTTATACCGGCTGTACATATATAATTATATACAGGAGATGCCCAGCTTATACCAGCTGTACATATATAATTATATACAGGCGATGCCCAGGTTATACCAGCTGTACATATATAATTATATACAGGAGATGTCCAGGTTATACCGGCTGTACATATATAATTATATACAGGAGATGCCCGGGTTATACCAGCTGTACATATATAATTATATACAGGAGATGCCCAGGTTATACCAGCTGTACATATATAATTATATACAGGCGATGCCCGGGTTATACCAGCTGTACATATGTAATTATATACAGGAGATGTCCAGGTTATACCGGCTGTACATATATAATTATATACAGGAGATGCCCGGGTTATACCGGCTGTACATATACAGTATAATCATATACAAGAGATGCCCAGGTTATACCAGCTGTACACATATAATTATATACAGGCGATGCCCGGGTTATACCAGCTGTACATATATAATTATATACAGGAGATGCCCGGGTTATACCGGCTGTACATATACAGTATAATCATATACAGGAGATGCCCAGGTTATACCAGCTGTACATATATAATTATATACAGGAGATGCCCGGGTTATACCAGCTGAACATATATAATTATATACAGGAGATGCCCAGGTTATACCGGCTGTACATATATAATTATATACAGGAGATGCCCAGGTTATACCGGCTGTACATATATAATTATATACAGGAGATGCCCGGGTTATACCAGCTGTACATATATAGTTATATACAGGAGATGCCCAGGTTATTCCGGCTGTACATATATAATTATATACAGGAGATGCCCAGGTTATTCCGGCTGTACATATATAATTATATACAGGAGATGCCCAGGTTATACCGGCTGTACATATATAATTATATACAGGAGATGCCCAGGTTATACCGGCTGTACATATATAATTATATACAGGAGATGCCCAGGTTATAGAGGCTGTACATATATAATTATATACAGGAGATGCCCAGGTTATACCGGCTGTAGATATATAATTATATACAGGAGATGCCCAGGTTATACCGGCTGTACATATATAATTATATACAGGAGATGCCCAGGTTATATCAGCTGTACATATATAATTATATACAGGAGATGCCCGGGTTATACCAGCTGTACATATATAATTATATACAGGAGATGCGCAGGTTATAGAGGCTGTACATATATAATTATATACAGGAGATGCCCAGGTTATAGAGGCTGTACATATATAATTATATACAGGAGATGCCCAGGTTATACCGGCTGTACATATATAATTATATACAGGAGATGCCCAGGTTATACCGGCTGTACATATATAATTATATACAGGAGATGCCCAGGTTATATCAGCTGTACATATATAATTATATACAGGAGATGCCCAGGTTATACCGGCTGTACATGTATAATTATATACAGGAGATGCCCAGGTTATACCGGCTGTACATATATAATTATACACAGGAGATGCCCAGGTTATACCGGCTGTACATATATAATTATATACAGGAGATGCCCAGGTTATACCGGCTGTACATATATAATTATATACAGGAGATGCCCAGGTTATACCGGCTGTACATATATAATTATATACAGGAGATGCCCGGGTTATACCGGCTGTACATATATAATTATATACAGGAGATGCCCGGGTTATACCGGCTGTACATATATAATTATATACAGGAGATGCCCGGGTTATACCGGCTGTACATATATAATTATATACAGGAGATACCCAGGTTATACCAGCTGTAGATATATAAGTATATACAGGAGATGCCCAGGTTATAGCGGCTGTACATATATAATTATATACAGGAGATGTCCAGGTTATAGCGGCTGTACATATATAATTATATACAGGAGATGTCCGGGTTATACCAGCTGTACATATATAATTATATACAGGAGATGTCCAGGTTATACCGGCTGTACATATATAATTATATACAGGAGATGCCCAGGTTATAGCGGCTGTACATATATAATTATATACAGGAGGTGTCTGGGCTATACCAGCTGTACATATATAATTATATACAGGAGATGTCCAGGTTATAGCGGCTGTACATATATAATTATATACAGGAGATACCCAGGCTATACCAGCTGTACATATATAATTATATACAGGAGATGCCCAGGTTATACCAGCTGTACATATATAATTATATACAGGAGATGCCCAGGTTATACCAGCTGTACATATATAATTATATACAGGAGATGTCCAGGTTATACCAGCTGTACATATATAATTATATACAGGAGATGTCCAGGTTATAGCGGCTGTACATATATAATTATATACAGGAGATACCCAGGCTATACCAGCTGTACATATATAATTATATACAGGAGATGTCCAGGTTATACCGGCTGTACATATATAATTATATACAGGAGATGCCCAGGTTATACCGGCTGTACATATATAATTATATACAGGAGATGCCCAGGTTATACCGGCTGTACATATATAATTATATACAGGAGATGCCCAGGTTATACCGGCTGTACATATATAATTAAATACAGGAGATGCGCAGGTTATACCAGCTGTACATATATAATTATATACAGGAGATGCCCAGGTTATACCAGCTGTATATATATAATTATATACAGGAGATGCCCGGGTTATACCAGCTGTACATATATAATTATATACAGGAGATGTCCAGGTTATACCAGCTGTACATATGTAATTATATACAGGAGATGCCAGGTTATACCGGCTGTACATATATAATTATATACAGGAGATGCCCAGGTTATACCGGCTGTACATATATAATTATATACAGGAGATGCCCAGGTTATACCAGCTGTACATATATAAGTATATACAGGAGATACCCAGGTTATAGCAGCTGTACATATATAATTATATACAGGAGATACTCAGGTTATACCAGCTGTACATATATAATTATATACAGGAGATGTCCAGGTTATACCAGCTGTACATATATAATTATATACAGGGGATGCCCAGGTTATACCAGCTGTACATATATAATTATATACAGGAGATGCCCAGGTTATACCGGCTGTACATATATAATTATATACAGGAGATGTCCAGGTTATACCAGCTGTACATATGTAATTATATACAGGAGATGCCAGGTTATACCGGCTGTACATATATAATTATATACAGGAGATGCCCAGGTTATACCAGCTGTACATATATAAGTATATACAGGAGATACCCAGGTTATAGCAGCTGTACATATATAATTATATACAGGAGATACTCAGGTTATACCAGCTGTACATATATAATTATATACAGGAGATGTCCAGGTTATACCAGCTGTACATATATAATTATATACAGGGGATGCCCAGGTTATACCAGCTGTACATATATAATTATATACAGGAGATGCCCAGGTTATACCGGCTGTACATATATAATTATATACAGGAGATGTCCAGGTTATACCAGCTGTACATATGCAATTATATACAGGAGATGCCAGGTTATACCGGCTGTACATATATAATTATATACAGGAGATCCCCAGGTTATACCAGCTGTACATATATAAGTATATACAGGAGATGCCCGGGTTATACCGGCTGTACATATATAATTATATACAGGAGATGCCCAGGTTATACCAGCTGTACATATATAATTATATACAGGAGATGCCCGGGTTATACCAGCTGTACATATATAATTATATACAGGAGATGCCCGGGTTATACCGGCTGTACATATATAATTATATACAGGAGATGCCCAGGTTATACCAGCTGTACATATATAATTATATACAGGAGATGCCCAGGTTATACCAGCTGTACATATATAATTATATACAGGAGATGCCCAGGTTATACCGGCTGTACATATATAATTATATACAGGAGATGCCCGGGTTATACCAGCTGTACATATATAATTATATACAGGAGATGCCCGGGTTATACCGGCTGCACATATATAATTATATACAGGAGATGCCCAGGTTATACCGGCTGCACATATATAATTATATACAGGAGATGCCCAGGTTATACCAGCTGTACATATATAATTATATACAGGAGATGCCCAGGTTATACCGGCTGTACATATATAATTATATACAGGAGATGCCCGGGTTATACCAGCTGTACATATATAATTACATACAGGAGATACTCAGGTTATACCGGCTGCACATGTATAATTATATATAGGCCTCCGCAGACCATAGCTCCACTTGTGACCAGCAGGAGGCGGCGTTTTCAGCTGGAATTGATGCCCAGGGCCACATGACAAGTTATTGAGACGCTGATATTTGGGGGGGGGGGGTGATACCCACCAATGTGATTTTGCTTTGTTGGAGATGACCCTGATGTTTTGGGGGGTATATGATATATACGCGCCCCGTCTCGTGCCTCACCCCCGGCCAGTGAGGGAGCAGCCACGTTCTCCTGGTGCCGGCCAGTGAGGGAGCAGCCACGTTCTCCTGGTGCCGGCCAGTGAGGGAGCAGCCACGTTCTCCTGGTGCCGGCCAGTGAGGGAGCAGCCACGTTCTCCTGGTGCCGGCCAGTGAGGGAGCAGCCACGTTCTCCTGGTGCCGGCCAGTGAGGGAGCAGCCACGTTCTCCTGGTGCCGGCCAGTGAGGGAGCAGCCACGTTCTCCTGGTGCCGGCCAGTGAGGGAGCAGCCACGTTCTCCTGGTGCCGGCGTGGTGTCCGGAGCCTCTTCCTTTCTCTGGGATAATTCTCACCTTTTGTTTATTTCTTTGTGTTTTCATCTTCTCGCTCTTTTCTGTATAAGCCGGTTATCTGCAGAATCCGGTAATCCTCCATCTTATTCTCCTCACCTCTAACCTTATTATACCACTTCTCAGAGAACACAAGAAGGAGCGTAATCCGGGAGATGTTACCTGGCACGGCGAGACGGGGAACTGTCCACCTTTTCTTACAGCAGAAGAGATTGTGCACAGAGTCAACTCCCCAGATATGCATCAAGTAAAGATGACACCCAGGGGACGAGCAACACCGCGCAGATCCTCACGCTACAAGATTGTAATTATGGAGAATTCACCCCCAGGACAGTCTAATTCTTCATATACCAGTGCCCAGCGGACGGGTGACTAGAAGAGGGTGATACTTAACCCCTTCCATTTCATGCTGTCAGACATGGCACCACATGGAAAAGAAATGTCACAACATCTGAGAAACAAAATAACTTTAGTACACAAGAAAGATGAAGAGTACAAGAAAATCACATACCTTCATTTATCAATCAGATACCATAGTAAAAGTGATAAAAAATGTAAGAAATAATGAGCTGCATCATTTCACAGAGACGTCCAGGGGACCACAAAAGTCACCACATAAAAGGGAGTGTCATCTGGTGAAAAGGTGAAGAAATGCAAATGTAACTTCTCTGTAGTTATCTAAAGGAGAAAGCCAAACCACTGTGACCCAAGCCAGCCAACACTGCAGAAGAACGGCATGTATGGAGGCATCCATGGGGGGCATCCATGGGGGACGTCGCTCCTAAAGCCCAGGCACACAAATGACAACTGTAATGTGCTGCGGTTCAGGCTGAAAAGTATGTAGACTCCTGGGGCTCTGTATTCTGGAGGGTCCCTCGTCTAAAGTAGATGACGCCTGTGCCTGGCGGTGCAGTCAGGTACCTAGCAGGTCGTCTTGCACGCATACCGCACTGCTGTAAACCGTGTCAATGGTCTGATGTGACACTTGGGGGCCTCTCACCTCCCTTAAATGTGCCTGGAGTTGTGTGGCATTCATCATCCATGTCTGAAGGACATTGTTCACAATGAAGCATCAGTGTGGGATGTGGCCAAAGGATGTCCAATTCTCTGTGACTCTTCCAGGCTCTCTGTATGTGTGTGTAACCTGCTGGTGACACTTTGTGATTCTCTAAACTCAGGGGACACTTCTCTTCTCTAAGCTGCTGGAGACACTCTAAGCTCAGTGGCCACTTCTCTGCCTTTCTGTGACTCTTCCAGTCTCTCTGTGTCTCTGTACAACCTGCTGGTGACACTACGTGACACTCTAAGCTCAGTGGCCACTCTTCTGCCTTTCTTTGACTCTTCCAGTCTCTCTGTGTCTCTGTACAACCTGCTGGTGACACTCTGTGATGCTCTAAGCTCAGTGACCACTTCTCTACCTTTCTGTGGCTCTTCCAGTCTCTCTGTGTCTCTGTACAGCCTGCTGGTGACACTCTGTGATGCTCTAAGCTCAGTGGCCACTTCTCTGCCTTTCTGTGGCTCTTCCAGTCTCTCTGTGTCTCTGTACAGCCTGCTGGTGACACTCTGTGATGCTCTAAGCTCAGTGGTCACTTCTCTGCCTTTCTGTGACTTTTCCAATCTCTCTGTATCCCTGTATAACCTGATAGTGACACTCTGTGATGCTCTAAGCTCAGTGACCACTTCTCTACCTTTCTGTGGCTCTTCCAGTCTCTCTGTGTCTCTGTATAACCTGCTGGTGACACTCTGTGATGCTCTAAGCTCAGTGGTCACTTCTCTGCCTTTCTGTGACTCTTACAGTCTCTCTGTGTCTCTGTACAGCCTGCTGGTGACACTCTGTGATGCTCTAAGCTCAGTGGTCACTTCTCTGCCTTTCTGTGACTCTTCCAGTCTCTCTGTATCCCTGTATAACCTGCTGGTGACACTCTGATGCTCTAAGCTCAGTGGTCACTTCTCTGCCTTTCTGTGACTCTTCCAGTCTCTCTGTGTCTCTGTACAGCCTGCTGGTGACACTCTGTGATGCTCTAGGCTCAGTGGCCACTTCTCTGCCTTTCTGTGACTCTTCCAGTCTCTCTGTGTCTCTGTACAACCTGCTGGTGACACTCTGTGATGCTCTAGGCTCAGTGGCCACTTCTCTGCCTTTCTGTGACTCTTCCAGTCTCTCTGTGTCTCTGTACAACCTGCTGGTGACACTCTGATGCTCTAAGCTCAGTGGCCACTTCTCTGCCTTTCTGTGACTCTTCCAGTCTCTCTGTGTCTCTGTACAATCTGCTAGTGACACTCTGTGATGCTCTAAGCTCAGTGGCCACTTCTCTGCCTTTATGTGACTCTTCCAGTCTCTCTGTATCCCTGTACAACCTGCTGGTGACACTCTGTGATGCTCTAAGCTCAGTGGCCACTTCTCTGCCTTTCTGTGACTCTTCCAGTCTCTCTGTGTCTCTGTACAGCCTGCTAATGACACTCTGTGATGCTCTAAGCTCAGTGGTCACTTCTCTGCCTTTCTGTGACTCTTCCAGTCTCTCTGTATCCCTGTATAACCTGCTGGTGACACTCTGTGATGCTCTAAGCTCAGTGGCCACTTCTCTGCTTTTCTGTGACTCTTCCAGTCTCTCTGTATCCCTGTATAACCTGCTGGTGACACTCTGTGATGCTCTAAGCTCAGTGATCACTTCTCTGCCTTTTTGTGACTCTTCCAGTCTCTCTGTGTCTCTGTACAACCTGCTGGTGACACTCTGTGACACTATAAGCTCAGTGGCCACTTCTCTGCCTTTCTGTGACTCTTCCAGTCTCTGTATCTCTGTACAACCTGCTGGTGACACTCTGTGACACTCTAAGCTCAGTGATCACTTCTCTGCCTTTCTGTGACTCTTCCAGTCTCTCTGTGTCTCTGTACAACCTGCTGGTGACACTCTGTGACACTCTAAGCTCAGTGGCCACTTCCATCTCAGAACATCCGGCTTGAAGCCTCACAAGGGTGCTGTCCTGCTGATACATTTTTGGCAGTCATCTTGGTTTCATGTCCGACTGTGAACAGTGTGGTGAGGAGGACGGTTATTACCAATTGTAACTGAACCCTGAAATCTATTGGGCGACACATGGACCAATCACCTGCTGTGAATTTTGCCATTAAGCTCCTTGTTAGAGAACAGCAAGGTGTACAAAAAGTCCTGAAACATTGAACATTTGGACCTGAGCATCAGAAGGTCAGAGAAGGTCACATTAAGGTCAGAGGGCATGGTAGGCTCATCCTGATATTTCACTGGAAAGCCGAGTATCCCCAGGTTTTGTGATGTGGTACATGCTCCGGGGCGTCTTATCTCGTACACTGATCACAGGACATTGTGTGGCTATTTTCTTGTTATTTTGTTAATCTATTTATTCCGTTGCTGTTCTCTGGTTTCTGCTCATCCATGTTTTATGACTACATTACTGTTCTATATTAATATATTCTATTTTTATATTAATGTTATATAAGGACATTACTGTCACTTTGTTACTGCGCGCTCCTCATCACGGCGTTATCTGATGCTCCGATGCAATGTGGCTCCTTTACTGCAATATTAAAGCTTCTAGAAGCTTCTTCTGTGTGAGGATGGAGGGGGAGGGGCGCCGGTATTACCCTGGCTTGTCTGAGTCCACCGGTGTCATCTGATGTCTCTGACTCTTCATTTCTTCTAATGTTGTCAGAGGCTTTGCCGCCATTGAGCGCTCTATGACCTTCATTCCATTAAGTCAGTGACGCGCGCAGCACTCTGTAATGGATGGGCGGTAACAGTCACGAATATGCGCGAGGACACAAAGTGCCAGTGACCTCATAATTAATAATGACGCCACACTGCGCGCAAAACGTATAGCACTATAGTAAGGTGCTAGAAATGAGGCACCCAGGGGAGAATACCGCCATATAGTGCTCATCTCAATGCCAGGGCCTGTCACACGAGCAGCACAGATTATTCTCATTTATCTACAATCATGGGAAAAAGTGTTGAAATTGTTTGAGAAAATTAAGTATTTCTACCAGAAAATAATTGTGATCGTTTTGTTATAAACTGGTTTAAACCCTTTTTTAATATTTTCACACAAAACTACAAAAATGGAAAGGACAAAATTGTTGGCACCTTTACAAAATTTTGCATGAACGACTTTGTTTCAAGCATGCGATACTTATTCAAAAGGTGCGGGCAATATGAAAATCACACTTGAAACCTGATAAAAGGGGAGAAGTTCCCTCAGTCTTTGCATTGTGTGTCTGTGTGTGCTACACTAAGCCTGGGGAACAGAAAGAGGAGAAGAGAACGGTCTGAGGACTGGAGAAACAAACTGTGGAAAAATGTCAGCAATCTCAAGTCCATCTTCAGAGATCTTGATGTTCCTTTGTCTACGATCTGCATCATATTTAAGAAGTTAGATTACAACCCATGGAGCTGTATCTAATCTCCCTGGATGTGGACGACAGAGAAAAATTGCTGAAAGGTTGTAATGCAGGAAAGTCAGGTCAGGGGGGCATCAGTGTCAGTGCGAGCAGTCTGCAAAAGAAGAGTCCAGTGGACAGGAGTAAGAGTCCTGTGGACGGGTATAGGAAGCGACTGATTGCAGTTTATTAATTCTAAAGGGCGCAACCAAATATTAAAACGAGGGGACAACAATATTGTCTGGCCCATTTGGGGGTTTTGTGTGAAATTGTGTCCAATTTGCTGTTTTTTCACGTTTTTTTGTGTTGTTCCAAAACACACAAAAGGAAACAAAACAAGTGTAACAGCGATAATGTCCTGGAGAAATACTGAATTTTCTGGGATAATTTCAAAGGTGCCAACACTTTTGGCCCTGACTGTAGATCTGCTGCAGAGGTGTCCGGTCCTGCAGTGGTTCTAAAGCTTGGCAGAAAAGCTTCTTCTCTCTGCGGAGAGGGAGCATGCTGTGGATGGAACCCGCGGTGGATGGAGCCCGCAGTGGATGGAGCCCGCAGTGGATGGAGCCCGCAGTGGATGGAGCCCGCGGTGGATGGAGCCCGCGGTGGATGGAGCCCGCGGTGGATGGAGCCCGCAGTGGATGGAGCCCGCGGTGGATGGAACCCGCGGTGGATGCAGCCCGCAGTGGATGGAGTGCGGAGTGGAGTGGATGGAGCCCACGGTGGATGGAGCGCGCGGTGGATGGAGCGCGCGGTGGATGGAGCACGCTGTGGATGGAGCCCGCGGTGGATGGAGTCCGCGGTGGATGGAGCCCGCGGTGGATGGAGCCCGCGGTGGATGGAGTGCGGGGTGGATGGAGCCCACGGTGGATGGAGCGCGCGGTGGATGGAGCGCGCGGTGGATGGAGCACGCTGTGGATGGAGCCCGCGGTGGATGGAGTCCGCGGTGGATGGAGCCCGCGGTGGATGGAGCCCGCGGTGGATGGAGTGCGGGGTGGATGGAGCCCACGGTGGATGGAGCGCGCGGTGGATGGAGCGCGCGGTGGATGGAGCGCGCTGTGGATGGAGCGCGCTGTGGATGGAGAGCGCCGTGGATGGAGCCCGCGGTGGAGGGAGAGTGCGGCGGAGGGAGAGGGCGGTGGAAGGAGAGCGCGGTGGATGGAGCGCGGTGGAGGGAGAGTGCGGTAGATGGTGCGCGGAGGATGGAGCGCGCTGTGGGTGGAGCGCGCGGTGGATGGAGTGTGGTGGATGGAGCTCGGTGGATGGAGGATGGAACGTGGAGGATGGAGCGTGCTGTGGATGGAGCGCGGAGGATGGAGCGCGCTGTGGGTGGAGCGCGCAGTGGATAGAGCGTGGTGGATGGAGCTCGGTGGATGGAGGATAGAGCGTGCTGTGGATGGAGCGTGCTGTGGATGGAGCGCGCTGGGGATGGAGCGCGGAGGATGGAGCGCGGTGGATGGAGCGCGCTTGATGGAGCTCGGTGGATGGAGGATGGAGCGTGGAGGATGGAGCGTGCTGTGGATGGAGCGCGCTGTGGATGGAGCGTGCTGTGGATGGAGCGCGCTGTGGATGGAGCGTGCTGTGGATGGAGCGCGCTGTGGATGGAGCGTGCTGTAGATGGAGCGCGCTGTGGATGGAGCGTGCTGTGGATGGAGCGCGGTGGATGGAGGATGGAGCGTGGAGGATGGAGCGCGCTGGATGGAGCGCGCTGGATGGAGCGCGCTGGATGGAGCGCGCTGGATGGAGCGCGCTGGATGGAGCGCGGTGGATGGAGCGCGGTGGATGGAGCACGGTGGATGGAGCTCGGTGGATGGAGGATGGAGCGCGCTGGATGGAGCGCGCTGGATGGAGCGCGGTGGATGGCGTCTGCTTGCTGAGGGTTCCAGTCTGGGTAAATGATGTTGTGACAGTGTAATGTGATGAGACGGCGCTGATGTGAGGGAGAAGCAGGAACGCATTATCCTGTCAGCGCTCGGCATTGTTTGTGCTGTAACAATTGATTATGTGCGGTGAATGCAGTGTAATTGTGGCTGCCGCGTGCAGTGAAGGCAGATCGCTGTCTAATTGCTGCATTCTCGCTCGCCCGCTCCCACCCGGGCAATCTTCTGCGTTTTGTTGTGTGCAGGTCGGTCCTGTGCTGGTCGGTCCTGTGCAGGTCGGTCCTGTGCTGCTCGGTCCTTTGCTGGTCGGTCCTGTGCTGGTCGGTCCTGTGCAGGTCAGTCCTGTGCTGGATGGTCCTGTGCAGGTCGGTCCTGTGCAGGTCGGTCCTGTGCAGGTCGGTCCTGTGTAGGTCGGTCCTTTGCAGATCGGTCCTGTAGTGCTCGGTCCTTTGCAGGTCGGTCCTGTACTGCTCGGTCCTTTGCAGGTCGGTCCTGTGCTGGTCGGTCCTGTGCAGCTTGGTCCTGTATTGCTCGGTCCTTTGCAGGTCGGTCCTGTACTGCTCGGTCCTTTGCAGGTCGGTCCTGTGCAGGTCGGTCCTTTGCAGGTCGGTCCTTTGCAGGTCGGTCCTGTAGTGCTCGGTCCTTTGCAGGTCGGTCCTGTACTGCTCGGTCCTTTGCAGGTCGGTCCTTTGCTGGTCGGTCCTGTGCAGCTCGGTCCTGTACTGCTCAGTCCTTTGCAGGTCGGTCCTGTACTGCTCGGTCCTTTGCAGGTCGGTCCTGTGCTGGTCGGTCCTGTACTGCTCGGTCCTTTGCAGGTCGGTCCTTTGCAGGTCGGTCCTGTGCTGGTCGGTCCTGTGCAGCTCGGTCCTGTACTGCTCGGTCCTTTGCAGGTCAGTCCTGTGCTGGTCGGTCCTGTGCAGCTCGGTCCTTTGCAGGACGGTCCTGTACTGCTCGGTCCTTTGCAGGTCGGTCCTTTGCAGGTCGGTCCTGTGCTGGTCGGTCCTGTGCAGCTCGGTCCTGTGCTGGTCGGTCCTGTGCAGCTCGGTCCTTTGCAGGTCGGTCCTGTGCAGGTCGGTCCTGTGCAGCTTGGTCCTGTGCTGCTCGGTGCTTTGCAGGTCGGTCCTGTACTGCTCGGTCCTTTGCAGGTCGGTCCTGTGCAGCTCGGTCCTTTGCAGGTCGGTCCTGTGCTGCTCGGTCCTTTGCAGGTCGGTCCTGTGCTGGTCGGTCCTGTGCAGCTCGGTCCTGTGCTGGTCGGTCCTGTGCAGCTCGGTCCTTTGCAGGTCGGTCCTGTGCAGCTCGGTCCTTTGTAGCTCGGTCCTGTGCTGCTCGGTCCTTTGCAGGTCGGTCCTGTACTGCTCGGTCCTTTGCAGGTCGGTCCTGTGCAGGTCGGTCCTTTGCAGGTCGGTCCTGTGCAGGTCGGTCCTGTACTGCTCGGTCCTTTGCAGGTCGGTCCTGTGCTGCTCGGTCCTTTGCAGGTCGGTCCTGTGCAGCTCGGTCCTGTGCTGCTCGGTCCTTTGCAGGTCGGTCCTGTACTACGTAATACTGTAATACGGCCTCCCCTTATATCCCCAATGCAGAGACCTCCTATGGCACATAGCTGGCGGTAGTGAGTATGACCGGCGGACTTCTCCTGACCATGGTGAGACGCGAGTGCAGATATGGAGCTATTAGTGCATGTGACAAGCCGCTGGCGGGAGGCCGGAATCTGGCTGCTGATAGACACCGGTAGCTGTTTATGGCGCCATCCCATCACCATGCCTCCGTATCACCCATCCTCGCGGCTTCTCCCACCTGTTATGTGACTACAGAGCGGCACAATATTCACCCGTTATGTAATAACCTGGCTGATATTTCGTTTTGGCAGCCTGATGCCATTTACATAGATGAATGGGAGCGCCGAGCCCGAAATCCGGAAGAAATGACATGAAGAACATTTCTGGGGAAAGATTAATACAAATTATAACGCGTCTAAGACTAACGTTGATGGTTTCCGAAAATGAGAGATTAAAGGCAAGAAGTTTCCTCTGACCACATTCACCGACGCCGGATCAATGAACACGCGGTCAATGGAGTTATAGGAAAAGATTAATATGAAGATACAGGAGACGATGGAGGCATCAAACACAGAACTAGCCAGAGATGGTCCGGGATTAATGGGATGAAGCGCGAGGATCCCCGGTGCAAGTAATTAGCGAGAAATAAGCAATTAATAGAGCGCTGGATCGACATTTTTGGACCTTCATGCCCCCATTGGTGGTGACCTCCCCACGTGCCTTAACCTTTCTCATTACAGATTCCTGAATACAGCATATCCCCGGTGCCACAGAAATCCATAATATTGCCAGCTCCGCTACCGTAGAAGAGCGATAGTGATCTGGATACAAGGATGCCGGTAGCCACGCTCCACCAGGAGCTCAAGATCTTCCGGAAAGCCATAAGTTTGCCGAATCTGCCGTCATAGAAGAGCGATAGTGATCTGGTTATGAGGACGCCGGAAGCCACGCTCCACTAGGAGCCCAAGATCTTCCAGAAATCCATGACCGTTCTCCCCCGCCAATAGCCACTACACATGCAGGGTCTGACTAGCGTGTCGGCTTGCTCCTCTCCTACTCCTTCTCTAACTGCCACTGCACAACTAGCTGCCGGCCTCCGTACAGCACCACTTGCTGAGATGTGTAGGCCACGCCCCCTCCTGGGTCTGCCCAGGGGTTCCCTCTAAGGTGTGTGTGTGTGTGTGTGTGTGTGAGACCTGGTTACTATGTGTTTGTGCGTACACACCCTACTCAGCCTTTAGGATTACCTGCTTGCACTCACCCAGCGTGGGTGCAGTACTCAGTGGCGCCTGACCAGGTCAGGGGTGCCACACTGTGATCTTTACTTTGTAGGCCTCATTCTATTTCCGGTAAATAGTAGAATGATGCTCTTTACCATAAATCTTTATCTTGTTCTTGTCTGTCCACAAGATGCTTTCTCAGAAGGATCTTGTACATTTTGGCTTTTTTCTGTCTGTGTGTCAGCAGTGGGGTCCTCCTGGGTCTCCTCCATAGCATTTCATTCAGATGTAGACTGATAATTCCCCTGACACTGATGCCTCTGAACTACAGCTTGGATTTCTCTGGAGCTTGTTTGGGGCTTATCCATCATCCGGACTTTCCTGCGTTACAACTTTTCATCAATTTTTCTCTGCCATCCACATCCAGGGAGATTAGATACAGTGCAATGGGTTGTAAACTTCTTGATTATGTTGCGCACAGTGAAAAAAGGAACATCAAGATCTCTGGAGATGGACTTGTGACCTGGAGATTGTTGATATTTTTCCACAACTTTGGTTCTCCAGTCCTCAGACCGTTCTCTTCTGTTCTCCATTCTTAGTGCAGCACACGCAGACACACAATGCAGAGATTGAGGCGACTTCTCCCCTTTTTATCTGGATTCAGGTGTGATTTCCGTATTGCCCACACTTGTTACTTGCCATAATTTAGTGTTAACAAGTTACACAAGCTTCAAACAAAGATATTTACTCACAAGTTTGTAAAGATGCCAACAATTGTGTCCGGCCCACCTTTGGGGTTGTGTGTGAAATTATCCAATTTGCCTTTCTATTTTTTTTGTTGGGGGGGAGTGTTTTATCCACACAAAGGAAATAAACGTGTAGAACAAAACGTGTAATTCCAATAATTTTCTGGGAACAATTCCAAGGGTGCTAATACTTTTGTTACAAACCTCAATTAAATTATTTCTCTCACCATAAGGGTATATATCAATATAAACAAAAAGGCCCCTTATAAAAAATATATATAGTTTATTAATATTCTCAGAAATCAGTGCAGGTTAAAAACTGTGGGTGCATAGATTATGGTTCAGGGATACCATAATCTATGCACCCACAGTTTTTAACTTGCACTGATTTCTGAGAATATTAATAAACTATATATATTTTTTATAAGGGGCCTTTTTGTTTTTATTGCTAATACTTTTGACCATGACTGTAGGTGCTGAAAGAAAAATGTGTTGGCTAATCTTGGCTTTATTTTGCCATCATCAGCACTTCTCGTGGCCTCTGCACGGGCCGCCAAGGATATTTTCGTGTGAGAAGACAATGTTGTTCGGCATCAGATTCAGCTGGATAGTTTTTGGGAATGTTTGTTTTCTTTGTGAATTCTCCGATAGGAGAACTTTTTGTAACTCTAGGATGACACGATGTGGCGTAGAACGTGGCATTGCCTGCGGCGGCCTCACAGGAGGCGCTGAGCTTGCTGATGCGTCCTTATGTCAGTTACTCATTTCACTGTTGTGTTGCAGTTATTTGCCACTGTGTTCATGATTTTCTTCCCCATCTCCCTAAAGCCCCCACATCCCCTGAATCCCCATACCCATGCAGTCCCCTGCTCTGCAGTCCCCCCATCCCCCATGGCTCCCAGCTCTGCAGCCCCCCATCCCCCTGTAGCACCCCACATCCCCCTGATCCCCCCATCTCCCTGCAGCCCCCCGCTCTACAGCCCCCCCATCCCCCTGCACCCCCCCCATCCCCCTGATCCACCCCATCCCCTTGCAGCCCACCGTTCTGCAGCCCCCCGTTCTGGTAATTGCTGCTATACAAGGTTTACTTTTTGAACCTGAAGTAGGAGGAACAAATCCTGAAGCGAATGAGAAAATAAACCTTCACCTTGATTCCTCATTAGTCTCCAGACAGTGCAGTGCGCACCGCGGCTCCGGCATACCAAGTGCCGCCCCTTCAGCCGCCTGATTACTTGATGCCACATTTATCTGCTTTTTTCCTATTCACTAATTCCCCAGGGACAACATTCAATTTACAGAAAAATGAAGATTGTTAGAGAAGTTTGCAAATGTTCCTGCTCATGGCCGCTTCTTCTTCAGTCTGCTTTTCCTTGGAAGCAAACGCATGAACGTTCTACTGTTCCAATTTAGTCCTAATTAGTGATGAGCGAGCACTACCATGCTCGAGTGCTCAATACTAGTGATGAGCGAGCACTACCATGCTCGAGTGTTCAGTACTGGTAACTAGTGATGAGTGGGCACTACCATGCTCGAGTGCTCAATACTAGTGATGAGCGAGCACTACCATGCTCGAGTGCTCAATACTAGTGATGAGCAGGCACTACCATGCTCGAGTGCTCAATACTAGTGATGAGCGGGCACTACCATGCTCGAGTGTTCAGTACTGGTAACTAGTGATGAGCGGGCACTACCATGCTCGGGTGCTCAATACTAGTGATAAGCGGGCACTACCATGCTCGGGTGCTCAATACTAGTGATGAGCGGGCACTACCATGCTCGAGTGTTCAGTACTGGTAACTAGTGATGAGCGGGCACTACCATGCTCGGGTGCTCTGTACTGATAACTAGTGATGAGCGGGCACTACCATGCTCGGGTGCTCAGTACTGGTAACTAGTGATGAGCGAGCACTACCATGCTCGGGTGCTCAGTACTGGTAACTAGTGATGAGCGGGCAGTACCATGCTCGGGTGCTCAGTACTGATAACTAGTGATGAGCGGGCACTACCATGCTCGGGTGCTCAGTACTGGTAACTAGTGATGAGCGGGCACTACCATGCTCAGGTGCTCATTACTGGTAACTAGTGATGAGCGAGCACTACCATGTTTGGGTGCTCATTACTGGTAACTAGTGATGAGCGGGCACTACCATGCTCGGGTGCTCAGTACTGGTAACTAGTGATGAGCGGGCACTACCATGCTCGGGTGCTCAGTACTGGTAACTAGTGATGAGCGGGCACTACCATGCTCGGGTGTTCAGTACTGGTAACTAGTGATGAGCGGGCACTACTATGCGCGGGTGCTCTCTACTTGTAATTAGTGATAAGCGGGCACTACTCTGCTCATACATGTATGCGGCACAGTTTGTGCTCGGATGGGCATTACTCAAGTACCCAGGTATAATGGTAGTCATTGGGGAGCTGAAGCATTTTTTCAGGAAATCTTCCAGTAAAATGCTCGAGTATCCCATTGACTTCCATTATACTCGGTGACTCGAGTCGCACCGATCCAAGCATCCAAGTTAAAGCAGACAGCTGGGGGCTGGTATTCTTAGGCTAGATAGGCCCATGGTAATTGGTCCCTCCCCAGCCTAAAACAGAAGCCTGTAGCTGCTCCAGCATTGGCAGATCCATTAGATTGGGGTGGTAATCTGGGTAATAAAAGGGGTTAATGACAGCTCTAATTTGTCAAAAAAACACAGCTGTCATCAAGCCCAAGATTAGTAATGTCGAGAGGTCTTTGAGACCCCCCATTACTATTCATGTAAGTAAAAAGATTTAAACACAACACAGAGAAAAATCCTTTATTAGAAAAAAAAAAACAAAAATCACCCAGTGACATGGGTTGTAGAGTTCTTGATTCTGTTGCACACTGTGGACAAAGATCTCTGGAGGTGGACAGGTAACCCCCGAGATTGTTAATATTTTTCAACAATTTTGGTTCTTCAGTCTCAGACCGTTCTCTTCTCGTCTTTCTGCTCCCCAGGCTTAGTGTGGCACACAGACACACAATGCGGAGATTGAGGCAACTTCTCCCCTCTTTACCTGTTTTCAGGTGTGATTTTCTTATTGCCCACACGCGTTACTTGCCACACGTGAGTGTGAATGAGAATTACATGCTGGAAATAAAGTTGGTTACCCACAACTTTGGAAACGTGTCAACAATTTTGTCCACCATTTTGGGGGTTTTGTCTATTTTTTTTTTCTCTGTTTTTTTGTGTTATTCCAATACACATAAAGGAAATAAACCTGTGTATAAGAAAACAAGAGTAACTGCAATAATCATCAGTGAGAAAGACTTCACTCTCCGCAACTGTGTGAAGAGTGCCAACACTTCGAATAGATAATAGATGCATACACAGTCATATCTGCCTCCCAGACCAGTGCCCCCTTTATTCCTCCCCTCAGTAGATCTATGGGAGCCATGCTGTAGTGGCCGCAGTAATAAGACATTTGTGATTGATTGCTGGAGACGCCGAAAAGACGGATAGAATTGGATTATATTTAAGGCTGGAGAACCATCAGGACGTCTTCTCGGAAAGCGCCATTATCTTAGTGCGCTCCGGATCTGCAGAGCGCAGCGCGGTGATCTCCGCAGTACAGTGCTCTCCGCAGGACAGTGATCTCCGCAGTACAGTGATCTCCGCAGTACAGTGATCTCCGCAGTACAGTGAACTCCGCAGTACAGTGATCTCCGCAGTACAGTGATCTCCGCAGTACAGTGATCTCCGCAGTACAGTGATCTCCGCACGGACCGGTCACTTATAATAAACTGATCATCTGTTTCCATCAACTTAGGAATTGTCGTTATAATAAAAGCTCCGCACCGCACAGTATCGTCAAAGTGTTCCTCCACACAGGAAACGCCATGCTCCAGATCATCACATACAGAGTACAACAGGCGTGGTGTATAATTATATACAGGAGATGCCCGGGTTATACCGGCTGTACATATATAATTATATACAGGAGATGCCCGGGTTATACCGGCTGTACATATATAATTATATACAGGAGATGCCCGGGTTATACCGGCTGTACATATATAATTATATACAGGAGATGCCCGGGTTATACCGGCTGTACATATATAATTATATACAGGAGATGCCCGGGTTATACCGGCTGTACATATATAATTATATACAGGAGATGCCCGGGTTATACCGGCTGTACATATATAATTATATACAGGAGATGCCCGGGTTATACCGGCTGTACATATATAATTATATACAGGAGATGCCCGGGTTATACCGGCTGTACATATATAATTATATACAGGAGATGCCCGGGTTATACCGGCTGTACATATATAATTATATACAGGAGGTGCCCGGGTTATACCGGCTGTACATATATAATTATATACAGGAGGTGCCCGGGTTATACCGGCTGTACATATATAATTATATACAGGAGGTGCCCGGGTTATACCGGCTGTACATATATAATTATATACAGGAGGTGCCCGGGTTATACCGGCTGTACATATATAATTATATACAGGAGGTGCCCGGGTTATACCGGCTGTACATATATAATTATATACAGGAGGTGCCCGGGTTATACCGGCTGTACATATATAATTATATACAGGAGGTGCCCGGGTTATACCGGCTGCACATATATAATTATATACAGGAGATGCCCGGGTTATACCGGCTGCACATATATAATTATATACAGGAGATGCCCAGGTTATACCGGCTGCACATATATAATTATATACAGGAGATGCCCAGGTTATACCGGCTGCACATATATAATTATATACAGGAGATGTCCAGGTTATACCGGCTGCACATATATAATTATATACAGGAGATGTCCAGGTTATACCGGCTGCACATATATAATTATATACAGGAGATGTCCAGGTTATACCGGCTGCACATATATAATTATATACAGGAGATGTCCAGGTTATACCGGCTGTACATATATAATTATATACAGGAGATGTCCAGGTTATACCGGCTGTACATATATAATTATATACAGGAGATGTCCAGGTTATACCGGCTGTACATATATAATTATATACAGGAGATGCCCAGGTTATACCGGCTGTACATATATAATTATATACAGGAGATGCCCAGGTTATACCAGCTGTACATATATAATTATATACAGGAGATGCCCAGGTTATACCAGCTGTACATATATAATTATATACAGGAGATGCCAGGTTATACCAGCTGTACATATATAATTATATACAGGAGATGCCCGGGTTATACCGGCTGTACATATATAATTATATACAGGTGATGCCCAGGTTATACCGGCTGTACATATATAATTATATACAGGTGATGCCCGGGTTATACCGGCTGTACATATATAATTATATACAGGAGATGCCCGGGTTATACCGGCTGTACATATATAAATATATACAGGAGATGCCCGGGTTATACCGGCTGTACATATATAATTATATACAGGAGATGCCCAGGTTATACCGGCTGTACATATATAAATATATACAGGAGATGCCCGGGTTATACCGGCTGTACATATATAATTATATACAGGAGATGCCCGGGTTATACCAGCTGTACATATATAATTATATACAGGAGATGCCCGAGTTATACCAGCTGTACATATATAATTATATACAGGAGATGCCCGGATTATACCGGCTGTACATATATAATTATATACAGGAGATGCCCGGGTTATACCGGCTGTACATATATAATTATATACAGGAGATGCCCGGGTTATACCGGCTGTACATATATAATTATATACAGGAGATGCCCGGGTTATACCGGCTGTACATATATAATTATATACAGGAGATGCCCAGGTTATACCGGCTGTACATATATAATTATATACAGGAGATGCCCAGGTTATACCGGCTGTACATATATAATTATATACAGGAGATGCCCAGGTTATACCGGCTGTACATATATAATTATATACAGGAGATGCCCAGGTTATACCGGCTGTACATATATAATTATATACAGGAGATGCCCAGGTTATACCGGCTGTACATATATAATTATATACAGGAGATGCCCAGGTTATACCGGCTGTACATATATAATTATATACAGGAGATGCCCAGGTTATACCGGCTGTACATATATAATTATATACAGCAGATGCCCAGGTTATACCAGCTGTACATATATAATTATATACAGGAGATGCCCAGGTTATACCGGCTGTACATATATATAATTATATACAGGAGATGCCCGGGTTATACCGGCTGTACATATATAATTATATACAGGAGATGCCCGGGTTATACCGGCTGTACATATATAATAATTATATACAGGAGAAGCCCAGGTTATACCAGCTGTACATATATAATTATATACAGGAGGTGCCCAGGTTATACCGGCTGTACATATATAATTATATACAAGAGATGCCCGGGTCATACCGGCTGTACATATATAATTATATACAGGAGGTGCCCAGGTTATACCGGCTGTACATATATAATAATTGTATACAGGAGATGCCCAGGTTATACCGGCTGTACATATATAATTATATACAGGAGGTGCCCAGGTTATACTGGCTGTACATATATAATAATTATATACAGGAGATGCCCAGGTTATACCGGCTGTACATATATAATTATATACAGGAGATGCCCGGGTTATACCGGCTGTACATATATAATTATATACAGGAGATGCCCAGGTTATACCGGCTGTACATATATAATTATATACAGGAGATGCCCGGGTCATACCGGCTGTACATATATAATTTTATACAGGAGATGCCCAGGTTATACCGGCTGTAATATAATATATAAAATTGTAATGACCTGGGCCCCAAACGTATTGGGTCACACGTCGGTCGGTGGGATCGGGACACACACGAGCACTTTGTCACTTAAACAGTCCAGGTGATTTATTCACATCCTCATAAATCACGCAGTGTAACGGGCCTCAGCCACTCTCCTGCAGGACAATGTCTCACTGTCAGGTTAAACAGCCGAGTGTCCATACAGGTCATTCTCTGGTATCAGCCGGTCTACATCCCCTTTTCTCAGGTTGTTACCTGTCAATCACTTTGTAGGTTTCTACGTCTGCCTTTATCCAGGCTCGACCTCCAGGGAGATTCTCTCACTGGGCTCATTAACCAGGTCCTCGGACCAGCTCCGTTGGGCGGCAGCTGCTGTCAGTCCAGAGCCCCCGTAGACTCTGCAGCTCCCTGGACTCTGAGTCCTTGGCTGTCTCAGCATGCACAGGATCTCCTGACCATGTGCACCTACTCACAGCGAGCATGTGACAAACAACAGCTCCATTATGTCCCATGAGACACACCTATGTATGGAAGGCATGTGGATTGTCCGTCTGCCCATCACTTCTGACCATCCCCGGAACCCAGCCCTGAATGTGTACAACAGTCATGGAACTACAAGTCCCAGAGAAACATTTCCACCTCTGCGACACACACCGGCCATTTACCACATTGCCAGCTGCATCCTTATATATATATATATATATATATATACACACTCATACATACGGCATCTCTGTGTAGGTGAAGGAAGAAGTCAGATTCGTTTGTTCCTATAAATCTACTGTATAAAGAGATGAGAAAAAAAAATACTAAAAATAACATTTATTTTTCTTAACTTCCCCCCACTGGAATGACGCCAGACCCTTCTAAGCATGTGTCCAGCTGTCCTCGCTGTGCAGCCACAGGCTCTGCTGGGGTTTTTCATTTTCTCTCTCCTCCTTTTCGCTGGTGTCGTGCAGTCGTTCCCTCCTTTCTTCCCTGCAGCTGCCTCTTTTCTTTGCTTCTATAATGGACCTTTTTCTCCATCTTCTGCACTATTTGTGACTTAGCGATTCTTCTGGAGTTTCCCTCCGTGGAGTTCCCTCCCGATTCCCTGTCATTGTTAGTCTGGACGTATCCGGAGGGTAAAGGCTGTGATAACCTTGCAGCATATTTACATATTTGTGGAAAAATGTCAACCAGCTGAGCTCTCTCCGGCTTTTAACATAAAACATCCCGAGAGATCCGCTAATAAGCATATTTAGCGAGAAATGTTTCTGCTGCTAAAGGCAATGTTGTGTCGGATAAAAGAAAACAAAGCTTTGATGATGTGAACCGGCTGTCCAAAGGCCGGGCTCCGCGGAAAGCTGGCAACAAATGGCATCCCATGCTGCCAGGAGAGAGCCCGTGCTGGCAGGAGAGAGCCCGTGCAGCCAGGAGAGATCCCGTGCAGCCAGGGGAGAGCCCACCCATGCTGGCAGGAGAGAGCCCGTGCTGGCAGGAGAGAGCCCACCCATGCTGGCAGGAGAGAGCCCGTGCTGGCAGGAGAGAGCCCGTGCAGGCAGGAGAGAGCCCGTGCAGGCAGGAGAGAGCCCGTGCTGGCAGGAGAGAGCCCGTGCAGCCAGGAGAGAGCCCGTGCAGCCAGGAGAGAGCCCGTGCAGCCAGGAGAGAGCCCGTGCAGCCAGGAGAGAGCCCGTGCAGCCAGGAGAGAGCCCGTGCTGTCAGGAGAGAGCCCGTGCTGTCAGGAGAGAGCCCGTGCTGTCAGGAGAGAGCCCGTGCTGTCAGGAGAGAGCCCGTGCTGTCAGGAGAGATCTCGTGCTGGCAGGAGAGAGCCCGTGCTGGCAGGAGAGAGCCCGTGCTGGCAGGAGAGAGCCCGTGATGTCAGGAGAGAGCCCGTGCTGGCAGGAGAGAGCCCGTGCTGGCAGGAGAGAGCCCGTGCTGTCAGGAGAGAGCCCGTGCTGGCAGGAGAGAGCCCGTGCTGGCAGGAGAGATCTCGTGCTGGCAGGAGAGAGCCCGTGCTGGCAGGAGAGAGCCCGTGCTGGCAGGAGAGAGCCCGTGCAGCCAGGAGAGAGCCCGTGCAGCCAGGAGCGAGCCCGTGCAGTCAGGAGCGAGCCCGTGCAGCCAGGAGAGAGCCCGTGCAGCCAGGAGAGAGCCCGTGCTGGCAGGAGAGAGCCCGTGCTGGCAGGAGAGAGCCCGTGCTGGCAGGAGAGAGCCCGTGCTGGCAGGAGAGAGCCCGTGCTGGCAGGAGAGAGCCCGTGCTGCCAGGAGAGAGCGCGTGCTGGCAGGAGAGATCTCGTGCAGCCAGGAGAGAGCCCGTGCAGCCAGGAGAGAGCCCGTGCAGCCAGGAGAGAGCCCGTGCTGGCAGGAGAGAGCCCGTGCAGCCAGGAGAGATCTCGTGCTGCCAGGAGAGAGCCCGTGCAGCCAGGAGAGAGCCCGTGCTGGCAGGAGAGAGCCCGTGCTGCCAGGAGAGAGCGCGTGCTGCCAGGAGAGAGCCCGTGCTGCCAGGAGAGAGCCCGTGCTGCCAGGAGAGAGCCCGTGCTGCCAGGAGAGAGCCCGTGCTGCCAGGAGAGAGTCCGTGCTGGCAGGAGAAAGCCCGTACAGCCAGAGCCAGGAGAGAGCCCATGCTGGCAGGAAAGAGCCCGTGCAGCCAGGAGAGAGCCCGTGCTGACAGGAGAGATCCTGTGCTGGCAGGAGAGATCTCCTGCTGGCAGGAGAGAGCCCGTGCTGGCAGGAGAGAGCCCGTGCTGCCAGGAGAGAGCCCGTGCTGCCAGGAGAGAGCCCGTGCTGGCAGGAGAGAGCCCGTGCTGGCAGGAGAGAGCCCGTGCTGCCAGGAGAGAGCCCGTGCTGCCAGGAGAGAGCCCGTGCTGGCAGGAGAGAGCCCAGGCTGGCAGGAGAGAGCCCGTGCTGCCAGGAGAGAGCCCGTGCTGCCAGGAGAGAGCCCGTGCAGCCAGGAGAGAGCCCGTGCAGCCAGGAGAGAGCGCGTGCTGCCAGGAGAGAGCCCGTGCTGCCAGGAGAGAGCCCGTGCTGCCAGGAGAGAGCCCGTGCAGCCAGGAGAGAGCCCGTGCTGTCAGGAGAGAGCCCGTGCTGCCAGGAGAGAGCCCGTGCAGCCAGGAGAGAGCCCGTGCAGCCAGGAGAGAGCCCGTGCTGTCAGGAGAGAGCCCGTGCTGCCAGGAGAGAGCCCGTGCAGCCAGGAGAGAGCCCGTGCAGCCAGGAGAGAGCCCGTGCTGCCAGGAGAGAGCCCGTGCTGCCAGGAGAGAGCCCGTGCTGCCAGGAGAGAGCCCGTGCTGCCAGGAGAGAGCCCGTGCTGCCAGGAGACAGCCCGTGCTGCCAGGAGAGAGCCCGTGCTGCCAGGAGAGAGCCCGTGCTGCCAGGAGAGAGCCCGTGCAGCCAGGAGACAGCCCGTGCTGGCAGGAGAGAGCCCAATAGAATCTGATCTGCAGGGAGAGGTCCACATTTGTAATCATTAGATGAGCACCAAGCTGAGATCTCAGAGCTTTTATACAAGCATCCCCTGCGGTATCACCACTGGACCTGGCCCCCATGATCATGTGACACTGCTTCCATAGGACGGGTCCATTTTTAAGTTGTTGATCAAACTCCTGCTCCTGAACACATCAAATGTGTTCATTATATATATATATATATATATATACACATACACCCATACATATATATATATATATATATGTACATATATAACGTTGCACCTCGCTTGCAGCGGGGTGAGGCAGCTTCAGCAACACATATACACAGTCTCTTTATAAAAATCCAGCAGTTTATGTAAAACACTCCCAGCATAAACTGCTCTTAAACATAAATAATCCACGTACCGTGGGCTTCCAGTCCATTACAAGTCCATAGTGGAAGTTTAGCAACTTTCCCCACTCTCTGGCTCCTGCCAGCGTACACCTCTACCTGAGGTTCCTTCCCAGCACCCAGGGCCCTCTGCAGACTCCTGTCTGCCTCTCCTCCGGGAGAGGTTCAGCCCCAGCCCCAGCCCCAGCCCCAGCCCCAGCCTGGCTGCACTCACCTCAGTCTCAACTGAGACTGAGTTCCAAACTCTGACAGTCTCCTAAATCAGACTGGACACACCCACAGGTGGAGGTCTGTTATTCTCCAGACCTGCACAGCACACTGGCATTATTAAAGGGAATCTGACCCTTATATGCAGAAACAAGCCATGGTGGAACTACAAGTCCCATAGCAACCTCTTCAGTTTAATCGGGACCTTCTCCACTGCGACATATAGCCACCATTTACAACATTGGTGGTCAATGCCTCAAAATATATATATATAATATACACACACAGTGCCTGATGATGATAAATATAATCTCCTGTGTGTGATAAAGTCTCCGTATAATGCCCCTGCTCTGTGATAGCCTCAGTGTTCTGTGTAAAGCGCAGAGAACATCATGAAGACCAAGGAACACAACAGGCAGGTCCAGGATACTGTTGTGGAGACGTTTAAAGCTGGATTTGGTTACAAAAAGATTTCCACAACTTTACACATCCCAAGAAGCACTGTGCAAGCGATCATATTGAAATGGAAGGAGTATCGTACCACTGCAAATCTACCAACACCCGGCCTCCATCCAAACTATCATCTCACACAAGGAGAAGACTGATCAGAGACGCAGCCAAGAGGCCCATGATCCCTCTGGATGATCTGCAGAGATCTACAGCTGAGGTGGGAGAGTCTGTCCATAGCACAACAATCAGTCTACACTTCACAAATCTGGCCTTTATGGAAGAGTGAAGCCTCATATATGTGATAGCAGCTAGGGAATAACAATACACATGCACACAGACTGTCCCTATAAAACCGAAATACTTTATTAAATCACTTAAAACCACACCGTGATTACTAAAAGTGCACAGAATAGATTGCTCGCCCTCAACCTAACAGCGGGGGTTGGCACCCTAAAAATGCGATATGGCGCCCCCACTCCGCGACGACTCTCCCCGCTGCCCCTGAAGTCCCTGCCGGGAAAAAGGTGCAGTGCCTAAGATAAGTGCAACATACAAACTGGTGTGGCGGCGGGAGGACAGTAGGGAGCAAAAATCAAGAACTTATCTCATTGATGTGAACAGAATGGTAATTTCAAACCTCAGCGCGTTTCTCCAGAAGTGGCTTCCTCAGGAGGCCAATAGTAACCTACAATGAGATCTCATTGAATAGGGCGTTTTCCCTTGGACACCAGCGCTATTTGGGTCTGCAGTGCACTATTTATCAACAGGATCCCCTAACCCCATTCTGTTCACATTAATGAGATAAGTTCTTGATTTTTGCTCCCTACTGTCCTCCCGCCACACCAGGTTGTTTGTTGCACATATCTTAGGCACTGCACCTTTTTTCCGGCAGGGACTTCAGGGGCAGCGGGGAGAGTCGTCGAGTGGGGGCGCCATATCGCATTTTTAGGCTGCCAACCCCCGCTGTTAGGCAGAGCACAGAGAGGTGCAGCTATTGAGGGCTAGCAATCTATCCTGTGCACTTTTAGTAATCACGGTGTGGTTTTAAGTGATTTAATAAAGTATTTAAGTTTTATAGGAACAGTCTTTATGGAAGAGTGGCAAAAAGAAAGCCATTTCTCAAAGATATCCATAAAAAGTGTAGTTTAAAGTTTGCCACAAGCCACCGGGAGACACCAAACATGTGGAAGAAGGTGCTCTGCTCAGAGGAAACCAAAACCACACTATTTGGGCACAATGCCAAACGATATGTTTGGCATTAAAGCAACACAGCTCATCACCCTGAGCACACCATCCCCACTGTCAAACATGGTGGTGGCATCATCATGGTTTGGGCCTGCTTTTCTTCAGCAGGGACAGGGAAGACGGTTAAAATTGATGAGAAGATGGATGGAGCCAAATAAAGGAGCATTCTTGAAGAAAACCTGTTGGAGTCTGCAAAAGACCTGAGACTGGGACGGAGATTTGTCTTCCAACAAGACAATGATCCCAAACATAAAGCAAAATCTACAATGAAATGGTTCACAAATAACCGTATCCAGGTGTTAGAATAGCCAAGTCACAGTCCAGACCTGAACCCAATCGAGAATCTGTGGAAAGAGCTGAAAACTGCTGTTCACAAACGCCTCCATCCAACCTCACTCAGCTCCAGCTGTTTACAAAGGAAGAACGGGCGAGAATTTCACCTCTCCATGTGCAAAACTGATAGACACATACCCCAAGAGACTGCAGCTGTAAATCGCAGCAAAAGGGGGTGCTACAAAGGATTCACTTACAGGGGACGAATAATATTGCACGCCACGATTTACAGTTATTTATTTTTTAAAAAAGTTTAAAACAAGCAATAAATTTCCTTCCTCTTCACAATTGTGTCACTTGTAGATTCTTCACCAGAACATTCACATTTTATCTTTGTCTGAAGCCTGAAATGTGGGAAAAGGTTGTAAAATTCAAGGCGAATACTTTCGCAAGGCACTGTAATAGATAGATAGATATATTGATATATGTGTGATAAGATATGGAGTGATGTTATGTAGGAATGTATAGTGTAAGGTGTTGTAATATATAAGATGTAGCAGAGGTGAGGCTGCTCCTATGTGGCGGTGTAGCAGAGGTGAGGCTGCTCCTATGTGGCGGTGTAGCAGAGGTGAGGCTGCTCCTATGTGGCGGTGTAGCAGAGGTGAGGCTGCTCCTATGTGGCGGTGTAGCAGAGGTGAGGCTGCTCCTATTTGGCGGTGTAGCAGAGGTGAGGCTGCTCCTATGTGGCGCTGTAGCAGAGGTGAAGCTCCGTCCTCCAGGTGAAGCGTCTTCCGTCCTTCAGGTGAAGCGCCTCCCGTCCTCCAGGTGAGGCGTCTCCCGTCCTCCAGGTGAAGCGCCTCCCGTCCTCCAGGTGAGGCGTCTCCCGTCCTCCAGGTGAGGCGCCTCCCGTCCTCCAGGTGAGGCGTCGCCCGTCCTCCAGGTGAGGCGTCGCCCGTCCTCCAGGTAAGGCGCCTCCCGTCCTCCAGGTGAGGCGCCGCCCGTCCTCCAGGTGAGGCGCCGCCCGTCCTCCAGGTGAGGCGTCGCCCGTCCTCCAGGTGAGGCGTCGCCCGTCCTCCAGGTGAGGCGTCTCCCGTCCTCCAGGTGAGGCGTCGCCCGTCCTCCAGGTGAAGCGTCGCCCGTCCTCCAGGTGAAGCGTCGCCCGTCTTGTAGGTGAAGCGTCGCCCGTCCTGTAGGTGAAGCGTCGCCCGTCCTGTAGGTGAAGCGTCGCCCGTCCTCCAGGTGAAGGGTCGCCCGTCCACCAGGGGAAGTGCCCCCCGTCCTCCAGGGGAAGCGCCCCCCCCGTCCTCCAGGTGAAGAAGTCGCCCGTCCTGTAGGTGAAGCGTCACCTGTCCTCCAGGTGAAGCGCCTCCCGTCCTCCAGGTGAAGCGCCTCCCGTCCTCCAGGTGAAGAGTCGCCCGTCCTGTAGGTGAAGGGTCGCCCGTCCTCCAGGTGAAGCGCCCCCCGTCCTCCAGGTGAAGCGCCTCCCGTCCTCCAGGTGAGGCGCCTCCCGTCCTCCAGGTGAAGCGTCTACCGTCCTCCAGGTGAAGCGTCGCCCGTCCTCCAGGTGAGGCGTCGCCCATCCTCCAGGTGAGGCGTCGCCCGTCCTCCAGGTGAGGCGTCGCCCGTCCTGTAGGTGAAGCGCCGCCCGTCCTGTAGGTGAAGCGTCGCCCGTCCTCCAGGTGATGGGTCGCCCGTCCTCCAGGGGAAGCGTCTCCCGTCCTGTAGGTGAAGCGTCACCCGTCCTCCAGGTAAAGGGCCCCCCGTCCTCCAGGGGAAGCGCCCCCCGTCCTCCAGGGGAAGCGCCCCCCGTCCTCCAGGGGAAGCGCCCCCCGTCCTCCAGGGGAAGCGCCCCCCGTCCTCCAGGTGCTGCCTCTCGCACGGCCCTTTGTTGGTACTGCCGCAGCCAGAACTCTTTCTCATTGTGATTGTATGCCGCCATGAATGTCACTTTCCATGGAGATTTTACCGCTGAGCCCTCAAGTGTTGCTTAACTAATCTATTGGATGTCTTGTATACCTAGCGGTGCACAATGGCGCTTTATTCTGAGGAGCTGAGGAGCTCAAGGTTAGTTTTACATTTGTAAATACATTATGAGGCATATGGAAACACAATACTAAACAAGGTCAGGTGAGGGCATGGCGGTGCGCTGTGAAGTATCAGCACAGATGGCGGCACATCAGATACGGGCGCAGCCACTTTACTGATAACCAACGCACAATTAGCCGCCATTCAGCAGCTGCACACGTTGTTCCCTTTGCTCGAGCACCTTGGGACTGGGGACAAAACACTCACAGAATAACTTTTTATTTTTTGACATCTTATCAATTTGATGCAGCAGTTGAAGCTCTTCAGCGAGACGGCCAGGGCCTCCCTGGTGGCAGCGCACGCTGTGCCGTGTATAGTAATGCCGCGCGGCCGCATGTCTCCGCCGCTCCTTCCTTTACACCTTATTTCAGATGAAGCAAATCGTACAAATTTACACGTCTGTTACATTTAGAAAGAAAACACGGATAAAACCGTCAGAAGACACCGAACTCCCCCCGTCTGATTTATCTCACAGAGATCACATACACGGAGGAGGAGTGGGGAAGCTAGGCCTGGAGCAGGCGGGCCCAAACATGGAACCGCCCCAAAGCTACCGACCTGAACACTGGCCCCGAAGGGGCAGGACTGTGCCCAGTGTTCAGACACAATTCTCGCACATTTGGGGCGTCCCAGACTAAAATAGGCAGGATTTATATAAAGCAGGCGGAGAAAGGGGCATCGCTGGGTTTGGTGGTTGTTACTGGGAGGGTTGGGGCGTTAGTGGTTGAGGTTTGTGATCGGAGATTTCACGTCCTTATTCTCCCAATATGTGGCTGAGGGTCTATCAGACGCCTCAAGACTCAGGGCCCAAGTGTAACAGCTAAAGGCTCCCCGCTGAACCGCACACCCCGCTGAACCGCACACCCCGCTGAACCGCACACCCAGCTGAACCGCACACCCCGCTGAACCGCACACCCCGCTGAACCGCACACCCCGCTGAACCGCACACCCCGCTGAACCGCACACCCCGCTGGGTCTCTTATGTGCGAATTGTTGGGGTTTGTGTGGTGCGTGATGGCTCCTCTAATCTTTTTGTAGGTGATGAGCGCAGATCAGGACCTGGGTGCTGTTTCTTCTAAATTGGGTGATCCAAAACAATATATATTGCTAGTTAATGGGTTTATGGTAACATCCCCAGGGTGTAGGACAGTGACCGAAGTAAAGTCTGTATCCTGATTGTCCAGGAAAGAGAAAACCTGACCTGCAGTCCAGGAGGACATGGAAGACTAAACCTCAGCCAAAAATGGACAGACTAATCCCCCACCGACTGCTCTCCATGGCCCCTCTCTCCCCACAGACTGCTCTCTATGGCCCCCCCCACAGACTGCGCTCTATGACCCCTCCCCCCACAGACTGCTCTCCATGGCACCTCCCCCCCACAGACTGCTCTCCATGGCCCCTCTCCCCCACAGACTGCTCTCCATGGCCCCTCTCCCCCACAGACTGCTCTCCATGGCCCCTCTCCCCCACAGACTGCTCTCCATGGCCCCTCTCCCCCACAGACTGCTCTCCATGGCCCCTTTCCCCCCACAGACCTCTCTGACAAATCCCCCACAGATTACTCTCCATGGTCCCCCCCCCCCACAGAATGCTCTCCATGGCCCCGCTCCCACCCTCCAGCATGGACTGCTCCCACCCTCCAGCATGGACTGCTCCCACCCTCCAGCACTGACTGCTCCTATGCCCCTGTCTCACATTGCAGTAGCTCTGCTTTTTGTGGAAAGGGGAATATCTCATGTTCAGATTTCCTTTATGCCATTCACTGATGATGGGATGAGTTGGGTGCAGGGGAATAAAGGGGCTGTGCCAAGAACAAAGCGTCATCAGCGCTCTGCCCGATCATTAACCCTAGTACCCGGAACCATAGAACACAAGTCCCCTAGCAGGCCTGCGAGGCCCTGGGTATGCGTTCTAGGGTTAAGGAGACAGCGCAGGAGAAGCCGTTCCCCGGGCTGTAGGACGCGTGACACGCTCAGCTCTGCTACATCTGTCCGTGTTGTCCTGGTTTAGGCATGAGGCTCCCTGGCTGCGTTCCTAATGCGGCTTTATTCCTTTGCTGCACCTCCTCACTCTTCACAGGGTTAATGTCCCCAGTTTGGAAGCATAAAAGAAAGGTTATCATTTGGCAAGAAGTAAAAGGGCATCTCGGATCATCGCCTCCACTTAACTAACCTTTAAGAACGCAATTAACATTTAAAGAAAATAAAGTTTTTAGGAATGTTATAAAATAATTGCCAAAATTTTAATGGTTTGTGTTTCTGTAAGAGTTTCTTAATGTAGCGGAGTGCTGACTCTCAGCAGATTACAAAGTGCCCTCTGTTCATAAAACAAGAGCGGAACTGCTGAACCGCGGCCCGTCCGGAAGAAACGACCGTCCGGAGGGCCGCCATATATCCGACATGTCACCGGCAGTGCCATGTATCCGACATGTCGCCGGCCGTGCCATGTATCCGACATGTCGCCCGCCGTGCCATGTATCCGACATGTCGCCCGCCGTGCCATGTATCCGACATGTCGCCCGCCGTGCCATGTATCCGACATGTCGCCCGCCGTGCCATGTATCCGACATGTCGCCCGCCGTGCCATGTATCCGACATATCCGATAATAGATAAATACAGTAACGTGTAAAAGTTTGTGCACCTCTGGTCAAAATTACTGTTATTGTAAACACTGAAGCAAGATAAAGAGGAAATGATCTCTAAAAGGCATGAAGTTAATGATGACACATTTCCTTTATATTTTGGGGAAAAAAATAGATATATTACATTTTCTAAATTATGAAAAGGAAAATGGGTCAATGCAAAAGTTTGGGCACCCTTTGAGACTTGTGTGCGCAGATAACTTTGACGGAGGTTTCAGACCGTAATTATCCTGTTAGGGTTATATCTTGTTCACTATCTTCGTTAGGAAAGGCCGGGGATGGAAATGTCACAGCTTTATAAACACCCGGCCTCCTCTAACCTTGTGCCAAAAACAGCAGCCATGGGTATTCTAAGCAGCTGCCTAGCACTCTGAAAATGAAGATGATGGAGGCCCACAAAGCAAGAGAAGGCCATAAGACGATAACAAAGCATTTTCAAGTTGCCCTTTCCTCAATTCAAAATGTAATTAAGAAATGACGATTACTAAGAAGAGTGGAAATCAAGATAAGTTCTGAAGAGCAAGCAAAATGTCTGTGAGAGCTGCAGGTAGGATTGCTAGAGGTAAATCACAACCCCTGCATGACTGCAAAAGACTCAGGAAGATTTCAGAAGAAAACCTCTCCTGCGTCCTCACCATAAAATTCAGAGTCAGAAGTCTGCAAAACAAAATCTAACCAAGCCTGATGCATTCTGGAAACAAGTCCTGTGGACCGATGAGGTTAAGATAGATTCTATGGCCACAATGATCAAAGGTATGTGTGGAGAAAAATAGCCACAGAATTTCAGGTAAAGAACATCTCGCCAACCATTAAGCATGGGACTGGATCAGTCATGCTTTGGGGTTGTGTTGCAGCCAATGCCACAGGGAACATTTCACAGGTAGAGGGAAGAATGGATTCAATGACATTTCAAAAATGATGCAAACATAACACCACTTGTAAAAAAAGCTGAAGTTGAAAAGGGGAGAAAAGAGGACGGCTTCTATAAATGGATAATGATTCTAAACACACGTCAAAATCCACAATAGACGACCTCAAAAGGAGCAAGCTGAAGATTTTACAATGGACTCACAGTGCCCAGATCTGAATATCATTGCAATCTGTGGCTAGACTCCAAAAGGGCAGTACATGCAAGACCAGCCAGGAATCTCACAGAACTGGAAGACGTCTCCAAGGAAGAGCAGTGCATGCAAGACCAGCCAGGAATCTCACAGAACTGGAAGACGTCTCCAAGGAAGAGCAGTGCATGCAAGACCAGTCAGGAATATCACAGAACTGGAAGATGTCACCAAGGAACAGCAAAGCATGCAAGACGAGCCAGGAATCTCACAGAACTGGAAGACGTATCCAAGGAAGAGCAGTGCATGCATGACAAGCCAGGAATCTCACAGAACTGGAAGACGTCTCCAAGGAAGAGCAGTGCATGCAAGACCAGCCAGGAATCTCACAGAACTGGAAGACGTCTCCAAGGAAGAGCAGTGCATGCAAGACCAGTCAGGAATCTCACAGAACTGGAAGATGTCACCAAGGAACAGCAAAGCATGCAAGACGAGCCAGAAATCTCAAAGAACTGGAAGACGTATCCAAGGAAGAGCAGTGCATGCATGACAAGCCAGGAATCTCACAGAACTGGAAGACGTCTCCAAGGAAGAGCAGTGCATGCAAGACCAGCCAGGAATCTCACAGAACTGGAAGACGTCTCCAAGGAAGAGCAGTGCATGCAAGACCAGTCAGGAATCTCACAGAACTGGAAGATGTCACCAAGGAACAGCAAAGCATGCAAGACGAGCCAGAAATCTCAAAGAACTGGAAGATGTTGCCAAGGAAGAGCAGTGCATGCATGACAAGCCAGGAATCTCACAAAACTGAAAGAGGTCTCCAAGGAAGAGCAGTGCATGCAAGACGAGCCAGAAATCTCACAGAACTGGAAGATGTTGCCAAGGAAGAGCAGAGCATGCAAGACCAGCCAGGAATCTCACAGAACTGGAAGATGTCTCCAAGGAAGAGCAGAGCATGCAAGAAGAGCCAGGAATCTCACAGAACTGGAAGATGTCTCCAAGGAAGAGCAGAGCATGCAAGACCAGCCAGGAATTTCACAGAACTGGAAGACGTCTCCAAGGAAGAGCAGTGCATGCAAGACCAGCCAGGAATCTCACAGAACTGGAAGACGTCTCCAAGGAAGAGCAGTGCATGCAAGACCAGTCAGGAATCTCACAGAACTGGAAGATGTCACCAAGGAACAGCAAAGCATGCAAGACGAGCCAGAAATCTCAAAGAACTGGAAGACGTATCCAAGGAAGAGCAGTGCATGCATGACAAGCCAGGAATCTCACAAAACTGAAAGAGGTCTCCAAGGAAGAGCAGTGCATGCAAGACCAGTCAGGAATCTCACAGAACTGGAAGACGTCTCCAAGGAAGAGCAGTGCATGCAAGACCAGTCAGGAATCTCACAGAACTGGAAGATGTTGCCAAGGAAGAACAGAGCATGCAAGACGAGCCAGAAATCTCACAGAACTGGAAGATGTTGCCAAGGAAGAGCAGAGCATGCAAGACAAGCCAGGAATCTCACAGAACTGGAAGATGTTGCCAAGGAAGAACAGTGCATGCAAGACAAGCCAGGAATCTCACAGAACTGGAAGATGTTGCCAAGGAAGAGCAGAGCATGCAAGACAAGCCAGGAATCTCACAGAACTGGAAGATGTTGCCAAGGAAGAGCAGAGCATGCAAGACGAGCCAGAAATCTCACAGAACTGGAAGATGTTGCCAAGGAAGAGCAGAGGATGCAAGACGAGCCAGAAATCTCACAGAACTGTAAGATGTTGCCAAGGAAGAGCAGA
The DNA here is from genome assembly GCF_048569485.1 of Anomaloglossus baeobatrachus. Taxonomy (NCBI): domain Eukaryota; kingdom Metazoa; phylum Chordata; class Amphibia; order Anura; family Aromobatidae; genus Anomaloglossus; species Anomaloglossus baeobatrachus. Next base: position 3,073,764 of record NC_134361.1, read on the forward strand.
GCATGCAAGACGAGCCAGGAATCTCACAGAACAGAACTGCTACAAGAAGTGTTTACAAGCTGTGATATTTGCCTAAAGGGGTGTTACTAGGTACTAACCATGGGGGGTGCCCAAACTTTTGCATCAGTCTATTTTCCTTTTTTGTTAATTTTAAAAAGTAAAAGATGAAATTAAAATCTTTGTTATGTGTAAAACACAAAGGGAATGCGTCATTTCTACTGTTCTGCCTGTGGGAGATCATCTCATCTTCGATTTGCTGAACTGATCACGATAACGGTAATGTGGATGATCGGGAGATCGATGATTTGAGGATTATGTAGATAGATCAGAGGCATGAGTAGTGAGGAACCTCAGATATTCGCTGTTTCCATCCTCCAAACCGATGACGAGCGATGATTATAGGAACGCAGATGAATCCGGACCAAATGCATAAGAGCTGATTCTGGTTTACAGAGAAATCAGCTGCAGCGCTCCCGGGTCTCCAAGCCTCCGGGCCTCCAAGCCTCCCAGGCCTCCTGGTCCTCCAAGCCTCCCGATCCTTCGAGCCTCCCGGTCCTCCGGGCCACCGAGCCTCCCGGTCCTCCAATCCTTCCGGTCCTTCGAGCCTCCCGGTCCTTTCTCAGCCTCTCAGATTCTGTTTAAGAAAGATGTGAGAAAAATATCTACATAAATAGCAGAGGATGATTGTGGCCCCATCAAGTCATAGGGCCACGGTGACTGCACCTCAGGTCTTTGTATAGTTATGCCCCTGCATAGTGCAATAATGGTGTCTAGCCAGTACTTCAGCCGCACTCACACTCACACTCACACTGGTCTTTTACATTAACACCACCTGAATTCCTTTTGTTTTTCAGAATCTTATAAAGAATCTTCCGGAACAGAAGGAGCTGAATTCCCTGTCCCAGCTGAGGAGCGAGTACGAGGATCTGTGCGAGCCGGAGCAGTTTGGAGTAGTGGTAGGTACCGAGCCCCGTCCCTCCCCCGCCTCCGGTCACACGCAGTGAAGAGAAGACATTGCCAGTGGGTATTGATTTCCCATCATAGGAACTGGTGACATTGGTGGGGAGAGCGGCGCGGCCTCATATTATGTGCCCGAGCGGCCGCATAAAACCCCAAAAATGAACCATGTGCTCATCATCATCACCCGTCTAATTGTAGGGATCAACTCAGACACACAATGGGGCTTCAGTACCTGACAGACGCGACTCAGGTGTGAACGAGGCCAATAAGAAGTGCGCCAATTGTGGACTCCAGCTGCGCTCCTCAACATAGGATTATATCTCTCATCTATATATTATCTATCCATCCATTTATCCATCCATCCATTATCTATCCATCTATTATCTATCCATCTGTTATCTGTCTATATATTATCTTTCCATCCATCCATCCATTATCTATCCATCCATCCATCCATCTATTATCTATCCATCTATTATCTATCCATCTGTTATCTGTCTATATATTATCTATCCATCCATCCATCCATTATCTATCCATCCATCCATCCATCTATTATCTATCCATCTATTATCTATCCATCTGTTATCTGTCTATATATTATCTATCCATCCATCCATCCATCCATTATCTATCCATCCATCCATTTATCCATCCATCCATTATCTATCCATCTATTATCTATCCATCTGTTATCTGTCTATATATTATCTATCCATCCATCCATCCATTATCTATCCATCCATCCATCCATCCATTATCTATCCATCTATTATCTATCCATCTGTTATCTGTCTATATATTATCTATCCATCCATCCATTATCTATCCATCCATCCATTTATCCATCCATCCATTATCTATCCATCTATTATCTATCCATCTATTATCTATCCATCTATTATCTATCCATCTATTATCTATCCATCTATTATCTATCCATCTATTATCTATCCATCCATCCATTTATGCATCCATCCATCTATTATCTATCCATCCATTATCTATCCATCCATCCATCCATTATCTATCCATCTATTATCTATCCATCTGTTATCTGTCTATATATTATCTATCCATCCATCCATTATCTATCCATCCATCCATTTATCCATCCATCCATTATCTATCCATCTATTATCTATCCATCTATTATCTATCCATCTATTATCTATCCATCTATTATCTATCCATCTATTATCTATCCATCCATCCATTTATCCATCCATCCATCTATTATCTATCCATCCATTATCTATCCATCTATTATCTATCCATCTGTTATCTGTCTATATATTATCTATCCATCCATCCATCCATCCATCCATCCATCTGTTATCTATCCATCCATCCATCCATCCATTTATCCATCCATCCATTATCTATCCATCTATTATCTATCCATCCATTATCTATCTATATATTATCTATCCATCCATCCATTTATCCATCCATCTATTATCTATCTATATATTATCGATTATCTGTCTATATATTATCAATTATCTATCAATGCATCCATCTATCCATCCATCCATCCATCTATCCATCCATCCATTTATCCATCCATCCATCCATTTATCCATCCATCCATTTATCCATCCATCCATCTATTATCTATCCATCCATCTATTATCTATCCATCCATCTATTATCTATCCATCCATCCATTATCTATCTATGCATCTATCCATCCATTATCTATCCATCCATTATCTATCTATATATTATCTATCCATCCATCATCTATCCATCCATTATCTATCCATCCATCATCTATCCATCCATCATCTATCCATCCATTATCTATCTATATATTATCTATCCATCCATTATCTATCCATCCATTATCTATCCATCCATCCATCCACTTATCCATCCATTATCTATCCATCCATCCATCCACTTATCCATCCATTATCTATCCATCCATCCATCCACTTATCCATCCATTATCTATCCATCCATCCATCCACTTATCCATCCATTATCTATCCATCCATCCATCCACTTATCCATCCATTATCTATCCATCCATCCATCCACTTATCCATCCATTATCTATCCATCCATCCATCCATTTATCCATCCATCCATCTATGCATGCATGCATCCATCCATCTATGCATGCATGCATGCATCCATCCATCTATGCATGCATCCATCCATCCATCCATCCATCGCAGGTGGCGCTGCTCTTGTGATTGGACTCTAGCAGTCACTTCTTACAGATCAGCGATGATACTTAGGAGATTATTAAATTACCTCCCCAGCACGGTTTAGCGGTTGATAGTGTGTAAGTGGCACAATTAACCCACTGGAGTCAGAATGTGGTATAGAGCGATGCGATGTGGTCGTTATTGCTCACTAATGGCCATCGACATGAATGGATACTAATGAGCAATAAGGAAAATTGCAATTCAGCTTTGAAGAGAGGAATTAAAAATAAATAAGAGGATAATTAAAGCTAAGTGCTACAATTTATCATGTTTTTTTTTTTCTTTTTGCAAAAATTGTTTTTTTTCCTATTTCATAGAAGGTGCAGATTTTTACCCAATTAAAAAAATTACCAAATAATGCGCGGGATCGGTGCAGGATCGGTGCGGGATCGGTGCGGGATCGGTGCGGGATCGGTGCGGGATCGGTGCAGGATCAGCTCCTACAAATTATAGAAAAGTTGTTCCCGCTTTTTGTTGCAAGAAATGTAAAAGCAACATTAATGATAAAAAATCATATTATTGTAAAGAGTTGGAGTATTTTCTTCCCTGTAAACATTGGGTTTGAAGTGTCTGTCACTGCTGGAGACTTTCCAGAATGTTCTGCCCTGTGTGATTACATGAGGAATAATAGGATTTCTGGCCATTACATCACTTTTATTCTGTGGATTCTTTTTCTACTTTTCACTTGTCTTTGAGCTCCTGGGAGGACACTAGGTGCAATGTCTCCTATACACCAACACAAGAGGGATTTCTGATCTCTCTAAGATGCAAATGTAAAGAAGCAGCAGCAGCATTAGGGGAGGACATTATACAGCAGCACTGAGCAGTGTAACTGTGCATCCAGCCCTGTATCAGATAAAACACCAACAGCAGCACAGAGGACGCTATACAGCAGCACTGAGCAGTGTAACTGTGCATCCAGCCCTGTATCAACAGCAGCACAGAGGACACTATACAGCAGCACAGAGGACGCTATACAGCAGCACTGAGCAGTGTAACTGTGCATCCAGCCCTGTATCAGATAAAACACCAACAGCAGCACAGAGGACGCTATACAGCAGCACTGAGCAGTGTAACTGTGCATCCAGCCCTGCATCAACAGCAGCACAGAGGACACTATACAGCAGCACAGAGGACGCTATACAGCAGCACTGAGCAGTGTAACTGTGCATCCAGCCCTGTATCAGATAAAACATCAACAGCAGCACAGAGGACACTATACAGCAGCACTGAGGACACTATACAGCAGCACAGAGGACATTATACAGCAGCACTGAGCAGTGTAACTGTGCATCCAGTCCTGTATCCGATAAAACATCAACAGCAGCACAGAGGACACTATACAGCAGCACTGAGGACATTATACAGGAGCACCGAGGACATTATACAGCAGCACTGAGGACACTATACAGCAGCACTGAGGACACTATACAGCAGCACTGAGGACATTATACAGGAGCACCGAGGACATTATACAGCAGCACTGAGGACACTATACAGCAGCACTGAGGACATTATACAGGAGCACCGAGGACATTATACAGCAGCACTGAGGACACTATACAGCAGCACTGAGGACATTATACAGGAGCACCGAGGACATTATACAGCAGCACTGAGGACACTATACAGCAGCACTGAGGACACTATACAGCAGCACTGAGGACATTATACAGGAGCACCGAGGACATTATACAGCAGCACTGAGGACACTATACAGCAGCACTGAGGACATTATACAGGAGCACCGAGGACATTATACAGCAGCACTGAGGACACTATACAGCAGCACTGAGGACATTATACAGGAGCACCGAGGACATTATACAGCAGCACTGAGGACACTATACAGCAGCACTGAGGACACTATACAGCAGCACTGAGGACATTATACAGGAGCACCGAGGACATTATACAGCAGCACTGAGGACACTATACAGCAGCACTGAGGACATTATACAGGAGCACCGAGGACATTATACAGCAGCACTGAGGACACTATACAGCAGCACTGAGCAGTGTAACTGTGCATCCAGCCCTGTATCAGATAAAACATCAACAGCAGCACAGAGGACACTATACAGCATCACTGAGGACATTATACAGCATCACTGAGGACATTATACAGCATCACTGAGCAGTGTAACTGTGCATCCAGCCCTGTATCAGATAAAACACCAACAGCAGCACAGAGGACATTATACAGCATCACTGAGCAGTGTAACTGTGCATCCAGCCCTGTATCAGATAAAACACCAACAGCAGCACAGAGGACATTATACAGCATCACTGAGGACATTATACAGCATCACTGAGGACATTATACAGCAACACTGAGCAGTGTAACTGTACATCCAGCCCTGTATCAGATAAAACACCAACAGCAGCACAGAGGACACTATACAGCATCACTGAGGACATTATACAGCATCACTGAGGACATTATACAGCATCACTGAGGACATTATACAGCATCACTGAGGACATTATACAGCATCACTGAGGACATTATACAGCATCACTGAGCAGTGTAACTGTGCATCCAGCCCTGTATCAGATAAAACACCAACAGCAGCACAGAGGACACTATACAGCAACACTGAGCAGTGTAACTGGGGGTGGAGATGGTGCCTCTGCCTCCCTTCCCCCGCTCTATGGAGGGCATTATACAGTGTAGTGAGCAGTGTAGCTGTATATTCAGCTCTGGGGGTGGAGATGGTGCCTCTGCCTCCCTTCCCCCGCCCTATGGAGGGCATTATACAGAGTAGTGAGCAGTGTAGCTGTATATTCAGCTCTGGGGGTGGAGATGGTGCCTCTGCCTCCCTTCCCCCACCCTATGGAGGGCATTATACAGAGTAGTGAGCGGTGTAGCTGTATAGTCAGCTCTGGGGGTGGAGATGGTGCCTCTGCCTCCCTTCCCCCACCCTATGGAGGGCATTATACAGTGTAGTGAGCAGTGTAGCTGTATATTCAGCTCTGGGGGTGGAGATGGTGCCTCTGCCTCCCTTCCCCCGCCCTATGGAGGGCATTATACAGTGTAGTGAGCAGTGTAGCTGTATATTCAGCTCTGGGGGTGGAGATGGTGCCTCTGCCTCCCTTCCCCCGCTCTATGGAGGGCATTATACAGTGTAGTGAGCAGTGTAGCTGTATATTCAGCTCTGGGGTGCAGATGGTGTCTCTGCCTCCCTTCCCCCCACTCTATGGAGAGCATTATACAGAGTAGTGAGCAGTGTAGCTGTATATTCAGCTCTGGGGGTGGAGATGGTGTCTCTGCCTCCCTTCCCCCGCCCTATGGAGGGCATTATACAGAGTAGTGAGCGGTGTAGCTGTATATTCAGCTCTGGGGGTGGAGATGGTGCCTCTGCCTCCCTTCCCCCGCCCTATGGAGGGCATTATACAGAGTAGTGAGCAGTGTAGCTGTATATTCAGCTCTGGGGGTGGAGATGGTGCCTCTGCCTCCCTTCCCCCGCCCTATGGAGGGCATTATACAGAGTAGTGAGCAGTGTAGCTGTATATTCAGCTCTGGGGGTGGAGATGGTGCCTCTGCCTCCCTTCTATCCTCCCTATGGAGGGCATTATACAGAGTAGTGAGCGGTGTAGCTGTATAGTCAGCTCTGGGGGTGGAGATGGTGCCTCTGCCTCCCTTCTCTCCTCCCTATGGAGGGCATTATACAGAGTAGTGAGCAGTGTAGCTGTATATTCAGCTCTGGGGGTGGAGATGGTGCCTCTGCCTCCCTTCCCCCCGCTCTATGGAGGGCATTATACAGAGTAGTGAGCAGTGTAGCTGTATATTCAGCTCTGGGGGTGGAGATGGTGCCTCTGCCTCCCTTCCCCCGCCCTATGGAGGGCATTATACAGAGTAGTGAGCGGTGTAGCTGTATATTCAGCTCTGGGGGTGGAGATGGTGCCTCTGCCTCCCTTCCCCCGTCCTATGGAGGGCATTATACAGAGTAGTGAGCAGTGTAGCTGTATATTCAGCTCTGGGGGTGGAGATGGTGTCTCTGCCTCCCTTCCCCCGCCCTATGGAGGGCATTATACAGAGTAGTGAGCAGTGTAGCTGTATAATCAGCTCTGGGGGTAGAGATGGTGCCTCTGCCTCCCTTCCCCCGCCCTATGGAGGGCATTATACAGAGAAGTGAGCGGTGTAGCTGTATATTCAGCTCTGGGGGTGGAGATGGTGCCTCTGCCTCCCTTCTCTCCTCCCTATGGAGGGCATTATACAGAGTAGTGAGCAGTGTAGCTGTATAGTCAGCTCTGGGGGTGGAGATGGTGCCTCTGCCTCCCTTCCCCCACCCTATGGCGGGCATTATACAGAGTAGTGAGCAGTGTAGCTGTATATTCAGCTCTGGGGGTGGAGATGGTGCCTCTGCCTCCCTTCCCCCGCCCTATGGAGGGCATTATACAGTGTAGTGAGCAGTGTAGCTGTATATTCAGCTCTGGGGGTGGAGATGGTGCCTCTGCCTCCCTTCTCTCCTCCCTATGGAGGGTATTATACAGAGTAGTGAGCGGTGTAGCTGTATATTCAGCTCTGGGGGTGGAGATGGTGCCTCTGCCTCCTTCCCCCGCCCTATGGCGGGCATTATACAGAGTAGCTGTATATTCAGCTCTGGGGGTGGAGATGGTGCCTCTGCCTCCCTTCCCCCGCCCTATGAAGGGCATTATACAGAGTAGTGAGCGGTGTAGCTGTATATTCAGCTCTGGGGGTGGAGATGGTGCCGGTGCCTCTGCCTCCCTTCCCCCCGCTCTATGGAGGGCATTATACAGTGTAGTGAGCGGTGTAGCTGTATATTCAGCTCTGGGGGTGGAGATGGTGTCTCTGCCTCCCTTCCCCCCGTCCTATGGAGGGCATTATACAGAGTAGTGAGCAGTGTAGCTGTATATCCAGCTCTGGGGGTGGAGATGGTGCCTCTGCCTCCCTTCCCCCCGCCCTATGGAGGGCATTATACAGAGTAGTGAGCAGTGTAGCTGTATATTCAGCTCTGGGGGTGGAGATGGTGCCTCTGCCTCCCTTCCCCCCGCCCTATGGAGGGCATTATACAGTGTAGTGAGCAGTGTAGCTGTATATTCAGCTCTGGGGGTGGAGATGGTGTCTCTGCCTCCCTTCCCCCCGCTCTATGGAGGGCATTATACAGAGTAGTGAGCGGTGTAGCTATATATCTAGCTCTGGGGGTGGAGATGGTGCCTCTGCCTCCCTTCCCCCGCCCTATGGAGGGCATTATACAGAGTAGTGAGCGGTGTAGCTGTATATCCAGCTCTGGGAGTGGAGATGGTGCCTCTGCCTCCCTTCCCCCGCCCTATGGAGGGCATTATACAGAGTAGAGAGCAGTGTAGCTGTATATTCAGCTCTGGGGGTGGAGATGGTGCCTCTGCCTCCTTCCCCCGCCCTATGGCGGGCATTATACAGAGTAGCTGTATATTCAGCTCTGGGGGTGGAGATGGTGCCTCTGCCTCCCTTCCCCCGCCCTATGAAGGGCATTATACAGAGTAGTGAGCGGTGTAGCTGTATATTCAGCTCTGGGGGTGGAGATGGTGCCGGTGCCTCTGCCTCCCTTCCCCCCGCTCTATGGAGGGCATTATACAGTGTAGTGAGCGGTGTAGCTGTATATTCAGCTCTGGGGGTGGAGATGGTGTCTCTGCCTCCCTTCCCCCCGCTCTATGGAGGGCATTATACAGTGTAGTGAGCAGTGTAGCTGTATATTTAGCTCTGGGGGTGGAGATGGTGTCTCTGCCTCCCTTCCCCCCGCTCTATGGAGGGCATTATACAGAGTAGTGAGCGGTGTAGCTATATATCTAGCTCTGGGGGTGGAGATGGTGCCTCTGCCTCCCTTCCCCCGCCCTATGGAGGGCATTATACAGAGTAGTGAGCGGTGTAGCTGTATATCCAGCTCTGGGAGTGGAGATGGTGCCTCTGCCTCCCTTCCCCCGCCCTATGGAGGGCATTATACAGAGTAGTGAGCAGTGTAGCTGTATATTCAGCTCTGGGGGTGGAGATGGTGCCTCTGCCTCCCTTCCCCCGCCCTATGGAGGGCATTATACAGTGTAGTGAGCAGTGTAGCTGTATATTCAGCTCTGGGGGTGGAGATGGTGCCTCTGCCTCCCTTCCCCCGCCCTATGGAGGGCATTATACAGAGTAGTGAGCAGTGTAGCTGTATATTCAGCTCTGGGGGTGGAGATGGTGCCTCTGCCTCCCTTCCCCCGCCCTATGGAGGGCATTATACAGTGTAGTGAGCAGTGTAGCTGTATATTCAGCTCTGGGGGTGGAGATGGTGTCTCTGCCTCCCTTCCCCCCGCTCTATGGAGGGCATTATACAGAGTAGTGAGCGGTGTAGCTGTATATTCAGCTCTGGGGGTGGAGATGGTGCCTCTGCCTCCCTTCTCTCCTCCCTATGGAGGGCATTATACAGAGTAGTGAGCAGTGTAGCTGTATAGTCAGCTCTGGGGGTGGAGATGGTGCCTCTGCCTCCCTTCCCCCACCCTATGGCGGGCATTATACAGAGTAGTGAGCAGTGTAGCTGTATATTCAGCTCTGGGGGTGGAGATGGTGCCTCTGCCTCCCTTCCCCCGCCCTATGGAGGGCATTATACAGAGTAGTGAGCAGTGTAGCTGTATATTCAGCTCTGGGGGTGGAGATGGTGCCTCTGCCTCCCTTCCCCCGCCCTATGGAGGGCATTATACAGAGTAGTGAGCAGTGTAGCTGTATATTCAGCTCTGGGGGTGGAGATGGTGCCTCTGCCTCCCTTCCCCCGCCCTATGGAGGGCATTATACAGAGTAGTGAGCAGTGTAGCTGTATATTCAGCTCTGGGGGTGGAGATGGTGCCTCTGCCTCCCTTCCCCCGCCCTATGGAGGGCATTATACAGTGTAGTGAGCAGTGTAGCTGTATATTCAGCTCTGGGGGTGGAGATGGTGCCTCTGCCTCCCTTCCCCCGCCCTATGGAGGGCATTATACAGAGTAGTGAGCAGTGTAGCTGTATATTCAGCTCTGGGGGTGGAGATGGTGCCTCTGCCTCCCTTCCCCCGCCCTATGGAGGGCATTATACAGAGTAGTGAGCAGTGTAGCTGTATATTCAGCTCTGGGGGTGGAGATGGTGCCTCTGCCTCCCTCCCCCGCCCTATGGAGGGCATTATACAGAGTAGTGAGCAGTGTAGCTGTATTTTCAGCTCTGGAGGTGGAGATGGTGCCTCTGCCTCCCTTCCCCCGCCCTATGGAGGGCATTATACAGAGTAATGAGCGGTGTAGCTGTATATCCAGCTCTGGGAGTGGAGATGGTGCCTCTGCCTCCCTCCCCCCGCCCTATGGAGGGCATTATACACAGAGTAGTGAGCGGTGTAGCTGTATATCCAGCTCTGGGGGTGGAGATGGTGCCTCTGCCTCCCTCCCCCCGCCCTATGGAGGGCATTATACACAGAGTAGTGAGCGGTGTAGCTGTATATCCAGCTCTGGGGGTGGAGATGGTGCCTCTGCCTCCCTCCCCCCGCCCTATGGAGGGCATTATACAGAGTAGTGAGCGGTGTAGCTGTATATCCAGCTCTGGGGGTGGAGATGGTGCCTCTGCCTCCCTCCCCCCGCCCTATGGAGGGCATTATACAGAGTAGTGAGCGGTGTAGCTGTATATCCAGCTCTGGGGGTGGAGATGGTGTCTCTGCCTCCCTTCCCCCGCCCTATGGAGGGCATTATACAGAGTAGTGAGCAGTGTAGCTGTATATTCAGCTCTGGGGGTGGAGATGGTGCCTCTGCCTCCCTTCCCCCGCCCTATGGAGGGCATTATACAGAGTAGTGAGCAGTGTAGCTGTATATTCAGCTCTGGGGGTGGAGATGGTGCCTCTGCCTTCCTTCCCCCGCCCTATGGAGGGCATTATACAGAGTAGTGAGCAGTGTAGCTGTATAGTCAGCTCTCGGGGTGGAGATGGTGCCTCTGCCTCCCTTCTCTCCTCCCTATGGAGGGCATTATACAGAGTAGTGAGCAGTGTGGCTGTATAGTCAGCTCTGGGGGTGGAGATGGTGCCTCTGCCTCCCTTCCCCCGCCCTATGGAGGGCATTATACAGAGTAGTGAGCAGTGTAGCTGTATATTCAGCTCTGGGGGTGGAGATGGTGTCTCTGCCTCCCTTCCCCCGCCCTATGGAGGGCATTATACAGAGTAGTGAGCAGTGTAGCTGTATATTCAGCTCTGGGGGTGGAGATGGTGTCTCTGCCTCCCTTCCCCCGCCCTATGGAGGGCATTATACAGAGTAGTGAGCAGTGTAGCTGTATAGTCAGCTCTGGGGGTGGAGATGGTGCCTCTGCCTCCCTTCCCCCGCCCTATGGAGGGCATTATACAGAGTAGTGAGCAGTGTGGCTGTATAGTCAGCTCTGGGGGTGGAGATGGTGTCTCTGCCTCCCTTCCCCCGCCCTATGGAGGGCATTATACAGAGCAGTGAGCGGTGTAGCTGTATAGTCAGCTGTGGGGGTGGAGATGGTGTCTCTGCCTCCCTTCCCCCGCCCTATGGAGGGCATTATACAGAGTAGTGAGCAGTGTAGCTGTATATTCAGCTCTGGGGGTGGAGATGGTGCCTCTGCCTCCCTTCCCCCGCCCTATGGAGGGCATTATACAGAGTAGTGAGCAGTGTAGCTGTATAGTCAGCTCTGGGGGTGGAGATGGTGCCTCTGCCTCCCTTCCCCCGCCCTATGGAGGGCATTATACAGAGTAGTGAGCGGTGTAGCTGTATAGTCAGCTCTGGGGGTGGAGATGGTGCCTCTGCCTCCCTTCCCCCGCCCTATGGAGGGCATTATACAGAGTAGTGAGCAGTGTAGCTGTATAGTCAGCTCTGGGGGTGGAGATGGTGCCTCTGCCTCCCTTCCCCCGCCCTATGGAGGGCATTATACAGAGTAGTGAGCGGTGTAGCTGTATATTCAGCTCTGGGGGTGGAGATGGTGCCTCTGCCTCCCTTCCCCCGCCCTATGGAGGGCATTATACAGAGTAGTGAGCAGTGTAGCTGTATAGTCAGCTCTGGGGGTGGAGATGGTGCCTCTGCCTCCCTTCCCCCGCTCTATGGAGGGCATTATACAGAGTAGTGAGCAGTGTAGCTGTATATTCAGCTCTGGGGGTGGAGATGGTGCCTCTGCCTCCCTTCCCTTGCCCTATGGAGGGCATTATACAGAGTAGTGAGCAGTGTAGCTGTATAGTCAGCTCTGGGGGTGGAGATGGTGCCTCTGCCTCCCTTCCCCCACCCTATGGAGGGCATTATACAGAGTAGTGAGCGGTGTAGCTGTATATTCAGCTCTGGGGGTGGAGATGGTGCCTCTGCCTCCCTTCTCTCCTCCCTATGGAGGGTATTATACAGAGTAGTGAGCGGTGTAGCTGTATATTCAGCTCTGGGGGTGGAGATGGTGCCTCTGCCTCCTTCCCCCGCCCTATGGAGGGCATTATACAGAGTAGTGAGCAGTGTAGCTGTATATTCAGCTCTGGGGGTGGAGATGGTGTCTCTGCCTCCCTTCCCCCCGCTCTATGGAGGGCATTATACAGAGTAGTGAGCGGTGTAGCTGTATATTCAGCTCTGGGGGTGGAGATGGTGCCTCTGCCTCCCTTCCCCCCGCCCTATGTAGGGCATTATACAGAGTAGTGAGCAGTGTAGCTGTATATTCAGCACTGGGGGTGGAGATGGTGCCTCTGCCTCCCTTCCCCCGCCCTATGGAGGGCATTATACAGAGTAGTGAGCGGTGTAGCTGTATATTCAGCTCTGGGGGTGGAGATGGTGCCTCTGCCTCCCTTCCCCCGCCCTATGGAGGGCATTATACAGTGTAGTGAGCAGTGTAGCTGTATAGTCAGCTCTGGGGGTGGAGATGGTGCCTCTGCCTCCCTTCCCCCACCCTATGAAGGGCATTATACAGAGTAGTGAGCAGTGTAGCTGTATATTCAGCTCTGGGGGTGGAGATGGTGCCTCTGCCTCCCTTCCCCCGCCCTATGGAGGGCATTATACAGAGTAGTGAGCAGTGTAGCTGTATATTCAGCTCTGGGGGTGGAGATGGTGCCTCTGCCTCCCTTCCCCCGCCCTATGGAGGGCATTATACAGTGTAGTGAGCAGTGTAACTGTATATTCAGCTCTGGGGGTGGAGATGGTGCCTCTGTCTCCCTTCCCCCGCCCTATGGAGGGCATTATACAGAGTAGTGAGCAGTGTAGCTGTATATTCAGCTCTGGGGGTGGAGATGGTGCCTCTGCCTCCCTTCCCCCGCCCTATGGAGGGCATTATACAGAGTAGTGAGCAGTGTAGCTGTATATTCAGCTCTGGGGGTGGAGATGGTGTCTCTGCCTCCCTTCCCCCGCCCTATGGAGGGCATTATACAGAGTAGTGAGCGGTGTAGCAGTATATTCAGCTCTGGGGGTGGAGATGGTGCCTCTGTCTCCCTTCTCCCGTCCTATGGAGGGCATTATACAGAGTAGTGAGCAGTGTAGCTGTATATTCAGCTCTGGGGGTGGAGATGGTGCCTCTGCCTCCCTTCCCCCGCCCTATGGAGGGCATTATACAGTGTAGTGAGCAGTGTAGCTGTATATTCAGCTCTGGGGGTGGAGATGGTGCCTTTGCCTCCCTTCCCCCCGCTCTATGGAGGGCATTATACAGTGTAGTGAGCAGTGTAGCTGTATATTCAGCTCTGGGGGTGGAGATGGTGTCTCTGCCTCCCTTCCCCCGCCCTATGGAGGGCATTATACAGTGTAGTGAGCAGTGTAGCTGTATATCCAGCTCTGGGAGTGGAGATGGTGTCTCTGCCTCCCTTCCCCCGCCCTATGGAGGGCATTATACAGAGTAGTGAGCAGTGTAGCTGTATATTCAGCTCTGGGGGTGGAGATGGTGCCTCTGCCTCACTTCCCCCCGCTCTATGGAGGGCATTATACAGAGTAGTGAGCAGTGTAGCTGTATAGTCAGCTCTGGGGGTGGAGATGGTGCCTCTGCCTCCCTTCTCTCCTCCCTATGGAGGGCATTATACAGAGTAGTGAGCGGTGTAGCTGTATATTCAGCTCTGGGGGTGGAGATGGTGTCTCTGCCTCCCTTCCCCCGCCCTATGGAGGGCATTATACAGAGTAGTGAGCAGTGTAGCTGTATAGTCAGCTCTGGGGGTGGAGATGGTGCCTCTGCCTCCCTTCTCTCCTCCCTATGGAGGGCATTATACAGAGTAGTGAGCGGTGTAGCTGTATATTCAGCTCTGGGGGTGGAGATGGTGTCTCTGCCTCCCTTCCCCCGCCCTATGGAGGGCATTATACAGAGTAGTGAGCAGTGTAGCTGTATATTCAGCTCTGGGGGTGGAGATGGTGCCTCTGCCTCCCTTCCCCCCGCCCTATGTAGGGCATTATACAGAGTAGTGAGCAGTGTAGCTGTATATTCAGCTCTGGAGGTGGAGATGGTGCCTCTGCCTCCCTTCCCCCGCCCTATGGAGGGCATTATACAGAGTAGTGAGCGGTGTAGCTGTATATTCAGCTCTGGGGGTGGAGATGGTGCCTCTGCCTCCCTTCCCCCGCCCTATGGAGGGCATTATACAGTGTAGTGAGCAGTGTAGCTGTATAGTCAGCTCTGGGGGTGGAGATGGTGCCTCTGCCTCCCTTCCCCCACCCTATGAAGGGCATTATACAGAGTAGTGAGCAGTGTAGCTGTATATTCAGCTCTGGGGGTGGAGATGGTGCCTCTGCCTCCCTTCCCCGCCCTATGGAGGACATTATACAGAGTAGTGAGCAGTGTAGCTGTATATTCAGCTCTGGGGGTGGAGATGGTGCCTCTGCCTCCCTTCCCCCGCCCTATGGAGGGCATTATACAGAGTAGTGAGCAGTGTAGCTGTATATCCAGCTCTGGGGGTGGAGATGGTGTCTCTGCCTCCCTTCCCCCGCCCTATGGAGGGCATTATACAGTGTAGTGAGCAGTGTAGCTGTATATTCAGCTCTGGGGGTGGAGATGGTGCCTCTGCCTCCCTTCCCCCGCCCTATGGAGGGCATTATACAGAGTAGTGAGCAGTGTAGCTGTATATTCAGCTCTGGGGGTGGAGATGGTGCCTCTGTCTCCCTTCCCCCGCCCTATGGAGGGCATTATACAGAGTAGTGAGCAGTGTAGCTGTATATTCAGCTCTGGGGGTGGAGATGGTGCCTCTGCCTCCCTTCCCCCGCCCTATGGAGGGCATTATACAGAGTAGTGAGCAGTGTAGCTGTATATTCAGCTCTGGGGGTGGAGATGGTGTCTCTGCCTCCCTTCCCCCGCCCTATGGAGGGCATTATACAGAGTAGTGAGCAGTGTGGCTGTATAGTCAGCTCTGGGGGTGGAGATGGTGCCTCTGCCTCCCTTCCCCCGCCCTATGGAGGGCATTATACAGAGTAGTGAGCAGTGTAGCTGTATATTCAGCTCTGGGGGTGGAGATGGTGTCTCTGCCTCCCTTCCCCCGCCCTATGGAGGGCATTATACAGAGTAGTGAGCAGTGTAGCTGTATATTCAGCTCTGGGGGTGGAGATGGTGCCTCTGCCTCCCTTCCCCCGCCCTATGGAGGGCATTATACAGAGTAGTGAGCAGTGTAGCTGTATAGTCAGCTCTCGGGGTGGAGATGGTGCCTCTGCCTCCCTTCTCTCCTCCCTATGGAGGGCATTATACAGAGTAGTGAGCAGTGTGGCTGTATAGTCAGCTCTGGGGGTGGAGATGGTGCCTCTGCCTCCCTTCCCCCGCCCTATGGAGGGCATTATACAGAGTAGTGAGCAGTGTAGCTGTATATTCAGCTCTGGGGGTGGAGATGGTGTCTCTGCCTCCCTTCCCCCGCCCTATGGAGGGCATTATACAGAGTAGTGAGCAGTGTAGCTGTATATTCAGCTCTGGGGGTGGAGATGGTGCCTCTGCCTCCCTTCCCCCGCCCTATGGAGGGCATTATACAGAGTAGTGAGCAGTGTAGCTGTATAGTCAGCTCTGGGGGTGGAGATGGTGCCTCTGCCTCCCTTCCCCCGCCCTATGGAGGGCATTATACAGAGTAGTGAGCGGTGTAGCTGTATAGTCAGCTCTGGGGGTGGAGATGGTGCCTCTGCCTCCCTTCCCCCGCCCTATGGAGGGCATTATACAGAGTAGTGAGCAGTGTAGCTGTATAGTCAGCTCTGGGGGTGGAGATGGTGCCTCTGCCTCCCTTCCCCCGCCCTATGGAGGGCATTATACAGAGTAGTGAGCGGTGTAGCTGTATATTCAGCTCTGGGGGTGGAGATGGTGCCTCTGCCTCCCTTCCCCCCGTCCTATGGAGGGCATTATACAGAGTAGTGAGCAGTGTAGCTGTATATTCAGCTCTGGGGGTGGAGATGGTGCCTCTGCCTCCCTTCCCCCGCCCTATGGAGGGCATTATACAGAGTAGTGAGCAGTGTAGCTGTATAGTCAGCTCTGGGGGTGGAGATGGTGCCTCTGCCTCCCTTCCCCCGCTCTATGGAGGGCATTATACAGAGTAGTGAGCAGTGTAGCTGTATATTCAGCTCTGGGGGTGGAGATGGTGCCTCTGCCTCCCTTCCCCCGCCCTATGGAGGGCATTATACAGAGTAGTGAGCAGTGTAGCTGTATAGTCAGCTCTGGGGGTGGAGAGGGTGCCTCTGCCTCCCTTCCCCCACCCTATGGAGGGCATTATACAGAGTAGTGAGCGGTGTAGCTGTATATTCAGCTCTGGGGGTGGAGATGGTGCCTCTGCCTCCCTTCTCTCCTCCCTATGGAGGGTATTATACAGAGTAGTGAGCGGTGTAGCTGTATATTCAGCTCTGGGGGTGGAGATGGTGCCTCTGCCTCCTTCCCCCGCCCTATGGAGGGCATTATACAGAGTAGTGAGCAGTGTAGCTGTATATTCAGCTCTGGGGGTGGAGATGGTGCCTCTGCCTCCCTCCCCCGCCCTATGGAGGGCATTATACAGTGTAGTGAGCAGTGTAGCTGTATATTCAGCTCTGGGGGTGGAGATGGTGTCTCTGCCTCCCTTCCCCCGCCCTATGGAGGGCATTATACAGAGTAGTGAGCAGTGTAGCTGTATATTCAGCTCTGGGGGTGGAGATGGTGCCTTTGCCTCCCGTCCCCCCGCTCTATGGAGGGCATTATACAGTGTAGTGAGCAGTGTAGCTGTATATCCAGCTCTGGGAGTGGAGATGGTGTCTCTGCCTCCCTTCCCCCGCCCTATGGAGGGCATTATACAGAGTAGTGAGCAGTGTAGCTGTATATTCAGCTCTGGGGGTGGAGATGGTGCCTCTGCCTCCCTTCCCCCGCCCTATGGAGGGCATTATACAGAGTAGTGAGCGGTGTAGCTGTATATTCAGCTCTGGGGGTGGAGATGGTGCCTCTGCCTCCCTTCCCCCGCCCTATGGAGGGCATTATACAGAGTAGTGAGCAGTGTAGCTGTATATTCAGCTTCTGGGGTGGAGATGGTGCCTCTTCCTCCCTTCCCCCGCCCTATGGAGGGCATTATACAGAGTAGTGAGCAGTGTAGCTGTATATTCAGCTCTGGGGGTGGAGATGGTGTCTCTGCCTCCCTTCCCCCCGCTCTATGGAGGGCATTATACAGTGTAGTGAGCGGTGTAGCTGTATATTCAGCTCTGGGGGTGGAGATGGTGCCTCTGCCTCCCTTCCCCCACCCTATGACGGGCATTATACAGAGTAGTGAGCAGTGTAGCTGTATATTCAGCTCTGGGGGTGGAGATGGTGTCTCTGCCTCCCTTCCCCCCGCTCTAAGGAGGGCATTATACAGTGTAGTGAGCAGTGTAGCTGTATATTCAGCTCTGGGGGTGGAGATGGTGCCTCTGCCTCCCTTCCCCCGCCCTATGGAGGGCATTATACAGAGTAGTGAGCAGTGTAGCTGTATATTCAGCTCTGGGGGTGGAGATGGTGCCTCTGCCTCCCTTCCCCCGCCCTATGGAGGGCATTATACAGAGTAGTGAGCAGTGTAGCTGTATATTCAGCTCTGGGGGTGGAGATGGTGTCTCTGCCTCCCTTCCCCCCGCTCTATGGAGGGCATTATACAGAGTAGTGAGCGGTGTAGCTGTATATTCAGCTCTGGGGGTGGAGATGGTGCCTCTGCCTCCCTTCCCCCCGCCCTATGTAGGGCATTATACAGAGTAGTGAGCAGTGTAGCTGTATATTCAGCTCTGGGGGTGGAGATGGTGCCTCTGCCTCCCTTCCCCCGCCCTATGGAGGGCATTATACAGAGTAGTGAGCGGTGTAGCTGTATATTCAGCTCTGGGGGTGGAGATGGTGCCTCTGCCTCCCTTCTCTCCTCCCTATGGAGGGCATTATACAGAGTAGTGAGCAGTGTAGCTGTATATTCAGCTCTGGGGGTGGAGATGGTGTCTCTGCCTCCCTTCCCCCGCCCTATGGAGGGCATTATACAGAGTAGTGAGCAGTGTAGCTGTATATTCAGCTCTGGGGGTGGAGATGGTGCCTCTGCCTCCCTTCCCCCCGCCCTATGGAGGGCATTATACAGAGTAGTGAGCAGTGTAGCTGTATATTCAGCTCTGGGGGTGGAGATGGTGTCTCTGCCTCCCTTCCCCCCGCTCTATGGAGGGCATTATACAGTGTAGTGAGCGGTGTAGCTGTATATTCAGCTCTGGGGGTGGAGATGGTGTCTCTGCCTCCCTTCCCCCGCCCTATGGAGGGCATTATACAGAGTAGTGAGCAGTGTAGCTGTATATTCAGCTCTGGGGGTGGAGATGGTGCCTCTGCCTCCCTTCCCCCGCCCTATGGAGGGCATTATACAGAGTAGTGAGCAGTGTAGCTGTATAGTCAGCTCTGGGGGTGGAGATGGTGTCTCTGCCTCCCTTCCCCCCGCTCTAAGGAGGGCATTATACAGTGTAGTGAGCAGTGTAGCTGTATATTCAGCTCTGGGAGTGGAGATGGTGTCTCTGCCTCCCTTCCCCCCATCCTATGGAGGGCATTATACAGAGTAGTGAGCGGTGTAGCTGTATATCCAGCTCTGGGGGTGGAGATGGTGCCTCTGCCTCCCTTCCCCCGCCCTATGGAGGGCATTATACAGTGTAGTGAGCGGTGTAGCTGTATATTCAGCTCTGGGGGTGGAGATGGTGCCTCTGCCTCCCTTCCCCCACCCTATGACGGGCATTATACAGAGTAGTGAGCAGTGTAGCTGTATATTCAGCTCTGGGGGTGGAGATGGTGTCTCTGCCTCCCTTCCCCCCGCTCTAAGGAGGGCATTATACAGTGTAGTGAGCAGTGTAGCTGTATATTCAGCTCTGGGGGTGGAGATGGTGTCTCTGCCTCCCTCCCCCCGCCCTATGGAGGGCATTATACAGAGTAGTGAGCGGTGTAGCTGTATATCCAGCTCTGGGGGTGGAGATGGTGCCTCTGCCTCCCTTCCCCCGCCCTATGGAGGGCATTATACAGAGTAGTGAGCGGTGTAGCTGTATATTCAGCTCTGGGGGTGGAGATGGTGCCTCTGCCTCCCTTCCCCCGCCCTATGGAGCTCATTATACAGAGTAGTGAGTGGTGTAGCTGTATATTCAGCTCTGGGAGTGGAGATGGTGCCTCTGCCTCCCTTCCCCCACCCTATGGAGGGCATTATACAGAGTAGTGAGCAGTGTAGCTGTATATTCAGCTCTGGGGGTGGAGATGGTGCCTCTGCCTCCCTTCCCCCCGCCCTATGGAGGGTATTATACAGAGTAGTGAGCAGTGTAGCTGTATATCCAGCTCTGGGAGTGGAGATGGTGCCTCTGCCTCCCTTCCCCCGCCCTATGGAGGGCATTATACAGAGTAGTGAGCAGTGTAGCTGTATATTCAGCTCTGGGGGTGGAGATGGTGCCTCTGCCTCCCTTCCCCCGCCCTATGGAGGGCATTATACAGAGTAGTGAGCAGTGTAGCTGTATATTCAGCTCTGGGGGTGGAGATGGTGTCTCTGCCTCCCTTCTCTCCTCCCTATGGAGGGCATTATACAGAGTAGTGAGCGGTGTAGCTGTATATCCAGATTTGGGGGTAGAGATGGTGTCTCTGCCTCCCTTCCCCCACCCTATGGAGGGCATTATACAGAGTAGTTAGCAGTGTAGCTGTATATTCAGCTCTGGGGGTGGAGATGGTGTCTCTGCCTCCCTTCCCCCGCCCTATGGAGGGCATTATACAGAGTAGTGAGCATTGTAGCTGTATATTCAGCTCTGGGGGTGGAGATGGTGCCTCTGCCTCCCTCCCCCCGCCCCATGGAGGGCATTATACAGAGTAGTGAGTGGTGTAGCTGTATATTCAGCTCTTGGGGTGGAGATGGTGCCTCTGCCTCCCTTCTCCCCGCCCTATGGAGGGCATTATACAGAGTAGTGAGCGGTGTAGCTGTATATTCAGCTCTGGGGGTGGAGATGGTGCCTCTGCCTCCCTTCCCCCGCTCTATGGAGGGCATTATACAAAGTAGTGAGCAGTGTAGCTGTATATTCAGCTCTGGGGGTGGAGATGGTGCCTCTGCCTCCCTCCCCCGCCCTATGGAGGGCATTATACAGAGTAGTGAGCAGTGTAGCTGTATAGTCAGCTCTGGGGGTGGAGATGGTGCCTCTGCCTCCCTTCCCCCGCCCTATGGAGGGCATTATACAGAGTAGTGAGCGGTGTAGCTGTATATTCAGCTCTGGGGGTGGAGATGGTGTCTCTGCCTCCCTTCCCCCGCCCTATGGAGGGCATTATACAGAGTAGTGAGCGGTGTAGCTGTATATTCAGCTCTGGGGGTGGAGATGGTGTCTCTGCCTCCCTTCTCTCCTCCCTATGGAGGGCATTATACAGAGTAGTGAGCAGTGTAGCTGTATAGTCAGCTCTGGGGGTGGAGATGGTGCCTCTGCCTCCCTCCCCCGCCCTATGGAGGGCATTATACAGAGTAGTGAGCAGTGTAGCTGTATAGTCAGCTCTGGGGGTGGAGATGGTGCCTCTGCCTCCCTTCTATCCTCCCTATGGAGGGCATTATACAGAGTAGTGAGCAGTGTAGCTGTATATCCAGGTCTGGGGGTGGAGATGGTGCCTCTGCCTCCCTTCCTCCGCCCTATGGAGGGCATTATACAGAGTAGTGAGCGGTGTAGCTGTATATTCAGCTCTGGGGGTGGTGATGGTGTCTCTGCCTCCCTTCCCCCGCCCTATGGAGGGCATTATACAGAGTAGTGAGCGGTGTAGCTGTATATTCAGCTCTGGGGGTGGAGATGGTGTCTCTGCCTCCCTTCTCTCCTCCCTATGGAGGGCATTATACAGAGTAGTGAGCAGTGTAGCTGTATAGTCAGCTCTGGGGGTGGAGATGGTGCCTCTGCCTCCCTCCCCCGCCCTATGGAGGGCATTATACAGAGTAGTGAGCAGTGTAGCTGTATAGTCAGCTCTGGGGGTGGAGATGGTGCCTCTGCCTCCCTTCCTCCGCCCTATGGAGGGCATTATACAGAGTAGTGAGCGGTGTAGCTGTATATTCAGCTCTGGGGGTGGAGATGGTGTCTCTGCCTCCCTTCCCCCGCCCTATGGAGGGCATTATACAGAGTAGTGAGCGGTGTAGCTGTATATCCAGCTCTGGGGGTGGAGATGGTGCCTCTGTCTCCCTTCCCCCGCCCTATGGAGGGCATTATACAGAGTAGTGAGCAGTGTGGCTGTATAGTCAGCTCTGGGGGTGGAGATGGTGTCTCTGCCTCCCTTCCCCCGCCCTATGGAGGGCATTATACAGAGTAGTGAGCGGTGTAGCTGTATATTCAGCTCTGGGGGTGGAGATGGTGTCTCTGCCTCCCTTCTCTCCTCCCTATGGAGGGCATTATACAGAGTAGTGAGCGGTGTAGCTGTATATCCAGATTTGGGGGTAGAGATGGTGTCTCTGCCTCCCTTCCCCCACCCTATGGAGGGCATTATACAGAGTAGTGAGCAGTGTAGCTGTATATTCAGCTCTGGGGGTGGAGATGGTGTCTCTGCCTCCCTTCCCCCGCCCTATGGAGGGCATTATACAGAGTAGTGAGCATTGTAGCTGTATATTCAGCTCTGGGGGTGGAGATGGTGCCTCTGCCTCCCTCCCCCCGCCCTATGGAGGGCATTATACAGAGTAGTGAGCAGTGTGGCTGTATAGTCAGCTCTGGGGGTGGAGATGGTGCCTCTGCCTCCCTTCTCTCCTCCCTATGGAGGGCATTATACAGAGTAGTGAGCGGTGTAGCTGTATATCCAGCTCTGGGAGTGGAGATGGTGCCTCTGCCTCCCTTCCCCCGCCCTATGGAGGGCATTATACAGAGTAGTGAGCGGTGTAGCTGTATATTCAGCTCTTGGGGTAGAGATGGTGCCTCTGCCTCCCTTCTCCCCGCCCTATGGAGGGCATTATACAGAGTAGTGAGCGGTGTAGCTGTATATTCAGCTCTGGGGGTGGAGATGGTGCCTCTGCCTCCCTTCCCCCGCTCTATGGAGGGCATTATACAAAGTAGTGAGCAGTGTAGCTGTATATTCAGCTCTGGGGGTGGAGATGGTGTCTCTGCCTCCCTTCCCCCGCCCTATGGAGGGCATTATACAGAGTAGTGAGCAGTGTAGCTGTATATTCAGCTCTGGGGGTGGAGATGGTGTCTCTGCCTCCCTTCTCTCCTCCCTATGGAGGGCATTACACAAAGTAGTGAGCAGTGTAGCTGTATATTCAGCTCTGTGGGTGGAGATGGTGCCTCTGCCTCCCTTCCCCCCGCCCTATGTAGGGCATTATACAAAGTAGTGAGCAGTGTAGCTGTATATTCAGCTCTGGGGGTGGAGATGGTGCCTCTGCCTCCCTTCCCCCGCTCTATGGAGGGCATTATACAAAGTAGTGAGCAGTGTAGCTGTATATTCAGCTCTGGGGGTGGAGATGGTGTCTCTGCCTCCCTTCCCCCGCCCTATGGAGGGCATTATACAGAGTAGTGAGCGGTGTAGCTGTATATTCAGCTCTGGGGGTGGAGATGGTGTCTCTGCCTCCCTTCTCTCCTCCCTATGGAGGGCATTACACAAAGTAGTGAGCAGTGTAGCTGTATATTCAGCTCTGTGGGTGGAGATGGTGCCTCTGCCTCCCTTCCCCCCGCCCTATGTAGGGCATTATACAAAGTAGTGAGCAGTGTAGCTGTATATTCAGCTCTGGGGGTGGAGATGGTGCCTCTTCCTCCCTTCCCCCGCCCTATGGAGGGCATTATACAGAGTAGTGAGCAGTGTAGCTGTATATTCAGCTCTGGGGTGGAGATGGTGCCTCTTCCTCCCTTCCCCCGCCCTATGGAGGGCATTATACAGAGTAGTGAGCAGTGTAGCTGTATATTCAGCTCTGGGGGTGGAGATGGTGCCTCTGCCTCCCTTCCCCCGCTCTATGGAGGGCATTATACAGAGTAGTGAGCGGTGTAGCTGTATATTCAGCTCTGGGGGTGGAGATGGTGCCTCTGCCTCCCTTCTCTCCACCCTATGGAGGGCATTATACAGAGTAGTGAGCAGTGTAGCTGTATATTCAGCTCTGGGGGTGGAGATGGTGTCTCTGCGTCCCTTCCCCCGCCCTATGGAGGGCATTATACAGAGTTGTGAGCAGTGTGTATATAGGACCCCCACTATTCAGGATCCCCTCCAAAGATTAAGGCTCTTCCCATGTGCAGGTCATAGATCACCATTCACAGAGATAATCTACGCTGCTCTCAGGGTTACAGGCGATGATGGCTGCAGATTATTCCAGCTCTGCAACCCCCAATACACCACATCCGGACAGTGGAGGTTCCAGCATCTGTTCACACCAGGAGCAGTGTGTAAGGGGGGCAGGACACTCAGGGCCGATACTGCTGTGTGTGATGTTGTAGGGGGCAGCATGGGAGGGGGACAGGACACTCAGGGCCGATACTGCTGTGTGTGATGTTATATTTGGACAGCGTGGGAGGGGGACAGGACACTCAGGGCCGATACTGCTGTGTGTGATGTTATATTGGGGCAGCGTGGGAGGGGGACAGGACCCTCAGGGCCGATACTGCTGTGTGTGATGTTGTAGGGGGCAGCATGGGAGGGGGACAGGACCCTCAGGGCCGATACTGCTGTGTGTGATGTTATATTGGGGCAGCATGGGAGGGGGACAGGACCCTCAGGGCCGATACTGCTGTGTGTGATGTTGTAGGGGGCAGCATGGGAGGGGGACAGGACCCTCAGGGCCGATACTGCTGTGTGTTATGTTATATTGGGGCAGCATGGGAGGGGGACAGGACCCTCAGGGCCGATACTGCTGTGTGTGATGTTATAGGGGGCAGCATGGGAGGGGGACAGGACCCTCAGGGCCGATACGGCTGTGTGTGATGTTATAGGGGGCAGTATGGGAGGGGGACAGGACTCTCAGGGCCGATACTGCTGTGTGTGATGTTATAGGGGGCAGCATGGGAGGGGGACAGGACCCTCAGGGCCGATACTGCTGTGTGTGATGTTATAGGGGGCATTGCACACCCACTTATGACAGGTCCATTGTATTGGCCCCTTCTACTCCATAGGGCGCCAGAGTCCTTCTACTTGAGATATAGGTTCTGGGATAGGATACAGCATCTCAGCTCGCAGACGGTATCCGAAGACTACATTTCAGGTGGCGACATAATCGGATTGTTGTGATGTACGACTTTGATATTAGAGAACCGGATCCTGCCCACAAAGACATTTTTAATACCAAGAAACAAGCAGAGTGCGCTGACCTCGCGCAGATCGGAAAATTCCCCAGACAAAGCGGAAAATGAATCCGTCTATAGCTAAACAACGATCTATGGATGAATTTATGGGGAGAAAAAAGGTAATTGTCCACAACTAGGGAGAAGGTACAAAAGTCTGAAAAGAAGGAGCGAGAACAGACGTGCATTGCCCAACGTTATCCATTAGTGATGGGCGAGCAGTAAAATGATCAGGAGCTCGTTACTCCAGATGAGCAATTTCTCCAGTAACGAGCATAATGGAAGTCAATGGGAAACGCGAGCCCCGGGGAAGTCTGAGGGGGGCCTGGAAATCCCTGAAATGGATGGAAACGTGCTGAAAAGGATGGGAGCAGCGTGGGGAAGACGCCCGGACACATCTGACTCCCCGGTCGCTGCTGGGAACACTGATGTCAGAGGATTACACCACTTTATCAGACTGACAATAAAACATACATTATACAGGAATATTCCCTCCTGTAGAAGGATTTGTATAGAAGGCAAATTAACAAGAGAGAAAAACTCCTTCAAAAGCATTGGCGGGCTCCTTTCAAAAACTCGGAAATTTTCCATTTCAGTCAGGAAAAAAAAAAGGAATTGTGTGCATGAGAGGTCAGAATTGTTTCCCATTTGTAAGGAGCGGGACTCCACTGCAAGGGCAGTCAATGGTTAAAAAGGAAGGATGGTTAAAAAGGAAGGATTGCAAATACACCCTGCAATACATGTAAAGGAAGGCTTCAGAAGACATTTCTTCCCCATTTGGAAGGAGCGGGACTCCTCGACTGGTGAAGCGTATGTGCAAGAGCTGCCAAAATTAGAAGACACCCCAATACACCCTGGAAGACCTGTACAGAAGGCCTCAGAAGACAAGTAGAAGTGGAACTTCTTTGCCCAACAACAAGAAGTCCCAGATTTGCGGCCTCTACTCCGGGTACAATGATCACAACAAGAACCTTCATACATCCAACTCTGATATTGCTCCATCTAAGATGTGGGCAGTCCCTCCTCTGCCGGATAAGGGCGTCAGGCAGCCCCGAGGCTTAGATTGAAGCAGGGGATTCCAAACATTTTCTCCTTGGAGACCTTTCCCAATGAAACTTCAATCATGAACCAGGTGGGGGGACTTCTCCAGCCCCTCCCGAGGAGAGAACACCACAAATCCTAGTGTTCACACAGGAGGGGCATTTGGCCTTTCTCCCCTTGTATGAATGCATTTTTAATTGTTTTTAAAAATGAAGTTGAGGCAAATCGCAGGCCGCGGTCACTGCTCTCTCTCTGCTTAATTTCAGCCAGCCCATATTCCAAATATTTAGAGGGCCAGTAGCCGGCCTATACACATAATATCTAGGAGGGCCAGTTGCCGGCCTATACACATAATATCTAGAGGGTCAGTAGCCAGCCCATGCTTATAATATTTGGAAGGCCAGTAGCCGGCCTATACACATATCTAGAGGGCCAGTAGCCGGCCTATACACATAATATCTATAGGGTCAGTAGCCAGCCCATGCTTATAATATTTGGAGGGCCAGTAGCCGGCTTTCACTCAACTGACAAAACTTTGAGGAATCAGCCAAGATGGTGAGCAGCGATGACGCCGTAATCAGCGTAACCATCCCACTTCTGTGTCTATTGAAATGCTCGCTGCTCACAATTAAAGAGGAATTTTTGCATACGGAACCGGTGGAGACGGAGAAAGTGTGCAGGTGCTACAGTACGTGCTTACACATCCTGACTGGTTGCCCCAGAAATATTGCTGTTTAGGCTTGTGGACTCTGAGGCTTTCTGCAACCTCTTAGCAATGGCCGTCCCGCAGTACTCGGTTCCCAGCCGACAATATATTACCCGCTGTGCCATTCCCGCCTTACACCTGCATGTGTCCCATAAAATCACCCATGCCCTGTCCAATGCAGTTAGATTGCGGAAGCAGTATACCTATAGAAGAACTGTAAAGCAATATATTCTGACTATA
The DNA here is from genome assembly GCF_048569485.1 of Anomaloglossus baeobatrachus. Taxonomy (NCBI): domain Eukaryota; kingdom Metazoa; phylum Chordata; class Amphibia; order Anura; family Aromobatidae; genus Anomaloglossus; species Anomaloglossus baeobatrachus. The sequence continues at coordinate 3,100,494 of NC_134361.1, forward strand.
AGCCTCTAATCCCAAACTATCCCTCCTCCAGCAGCTATCCCTACACTGAATGCAGCTAATAGCGGTATTAATAGGGAATAGAATAGCTGTAGGCCTGAAAAGGACTTTTGGTTTTAGGTAGCAGCAGCAAGGCCTGTAAGGCTAGAGTCCCTGCCTACAGGCCTTTAATACACTATCCCGTCTTCAGGAGCCTGCCCTACACTAAATGCAGCTAAGAGCAGTATTATTAGAGAATAAGCCCTAAAAAAGGACTGATCGTTTAAAAGGGAACCTGTCAGGTGTAATATGCACCCATGACCACGAGCCGTTCTGGGTGCATATTGCTAATCCCTGCCTAACTGTAAGCATCTACTAGCATAGATAAAAGAGATCTATAGAAAAAGTATTTCTAAAGATACTTTATTATATGCCAATGAGGCCAGTGACTAGTCGCAAGGGCGTTAGTTCCCTTGACTAGTCGGTCTCCTTAGCATGTTAGTACCACCCTGTGGGCCCCTGTGGGCGTGCTAACGTGCTAATGAATGCACAGCATCAGAGGCAGGGTCACTCTCACTTCTGCTGCCACCACTGGTTTTCAGCTCAGTGCGCATGATCAGAACATCCCCGGACTTCCGTTCATGCGCACTACACCAGTTTGAAGCCTCGATGTGTACACCCGGCTTCATAGTATGCACGACTGGAAGTCCAGGACTTCTGATCATGCGCACTGAACCAAAAACCAGTGTTGGGTGCGGAGGCGGCAGAGAATGGTGAGAACAACCATAGCTCTGATGCTGCGCATTAATTAGCATGCTAGCACGCCCACAGGGGCCCACAGGCATGTGCTAACATGCTCAGGGGGCCAACTAGCCAAGGGAACTGACGCCCTTGTGACTAGTCGCTGGCTGCATAGGCATATCATATGGGATCTTTAGAAATACTTTCTCTATAGCTCTCTTTATCTATGCTAGTGTATACAGGGACGGTCAGGCCGGGATTAGCGATATACACCCAGCACTGCTCGTGGTCCTGGCTGCAGAGAGGACCTGACCGCGTCTCTTTAATGTTGCACCAGCAGGAACGGTCCCGCAATAACTCCCTGTCCCTTCTCCAGCAGAAGCTCTCTCTACACTATATCCGGGTAGAATGCAGCAAACTCGGTGTTTCTGGTCTTATATAGACCCAATAATGCTATGTGGCCGACCAATCACAGTAATGTTAGTAGCCAAGGCGGCTATGGCATTACCATCATAGGCGGCAATCCCTGCATGTTTAGTCGCTGATGAAAAGCCAAAAACATGCAGTGCCGGAACTCGAGCATGGAGCCAAGACCCAGGATACTCGATCGAGAACCGAGCACACTAATGCTCGATCGAATACCAAACACGCTAACCCATCACTAAGGCTATGTGCCCACGGGACTATGTACCCACTGGATTTTCTAGATAAATCCACAAGTAGAGACACTCCCCATGTTATCCTATGGGACATGGGGAGTGTCTGTCCATGCTGCGGTATGTGCGTCTGCGAAATATGCTGCGGATGTCCCACAGCCGCACGTAACTGCATGTCAATTATCCTATAATCTGCTCCTGGTCCATAATCTGTTCCTGGTCCATAATCTGCTCCTGGTCCATAACCTGCTCCTGGTCCATAACCTGCTCCTGGACCATAACCTGCTCCTGGACCATAACCTGCTCCTGGTCCATAACCTGCTCCTGGTCCATAACCTGCTCCTGGTCCATAACCTGCTCCTGGTCCATAACCTGCTCCTGGTCCATAACCTGCTCCTGGTCCATAACCTGCTCCTGGTGCATAACCTGCTCCTGGTGCATAATCTGCTCCTGGTGCATAACCTGTTCCTGGTCCATAACCTGCTCCTGGTGCATAATCTGCTCCTGGTCCACAACCTTCCTTTATTTGGTGGTTCAGGTCCCTTTCTGCCCCCTCTTTGATGGAGCAATTAGGCATTAGTCCCTTTGCAAACTCCCAGTCAAAGGGCTGAAATTGGTGTTTACTGCAGGGGTCCTCTTATAATGGGCACTACACGGGGGCGGGGGGGGGGGGGGGGTCAGGAGGTCATACTGTGCACGTTGCACTTTTCGGGAGTCCTGGGTGCCGTGGGTTGAATCCGCCGAGTCCCGATGTGGCTTTTGAGTGAGTCAGTTGAGCTTTACTGTGCCATGTTCTTCTTTTTGGCCACTACATGGCGATGCCTCGGCCATCCCCGGTCGTGTCGCTGCATTCGAGCATTGAATGTATTATAATGTAGCATTTTGCATTCTGACGAGCGCGGTCCTCGCCGTGCGCCGCACACAACTCATTGTGGAGACATTCTGACCCTCTATAGCTTTTCCCGTTCCATCAGAAAACCTCGGCCCGAGGCCACAATTTACTCTGTGCCCCTCTAACATTAAGCACATTGCAATTTAGGGAAACATTTGTCATCCTGAGAGCTGTGATCAGACTCCGCTCTGCAGAACCTCATCCAGTGAAGCCATGAATGGACGGGATCAGGCGGCCCGCCGTGTCCGGCACCGCACAATACCGCCATGATGTATGCAATGACAATGAAGATCAGCCATCAGAAGAGGACACCTTGTGCAGCTCCTAAGGCTGCGTTCACACGTCCAGTTATCATCCGGTTTTTGTATCCGGCACTTTTTCTTGCTCCATTTCTGGCATTCGCTCTGTTCTCCTCACCGGCCCGGAAATCACCGGCGTAATTAAGGACAGTAACTTACTCTTTGTCCAAAGTATAAAATGCCTGAAGCGAGGATTGTGGGAGCTCCTTATATTTCTGAAGATTAGACTAGAAGTCCTCAATCTACAGATGTCACCATAGCAACCGGAAAGAGCTCCGCGCTCCTCGCCAAATCACCGTGCTCCACGCCGAATCACCACGCTCCTTGCCATATCACCGCACTGATCGCAGTATCACCGCACTGATCGCAGTATCACCATGCTCCTCACCGAATCACCACGCTGATCACCATATCACTACGCTCCTCGCCGAATCACCACACTGATCGCAGTATCACCATGCTCCTCACCGAATTACCGCGGTGAATCATCACGCTCCTTGCCAAATCACCACACTCCTCACCAAGTCACTGTGCTCCTCGTCGAAATCACCGCCTTGATCACCTTATCACCATGCTCCTTGCCGAATCACTGCGCTCCTCGCCAAGTCACTGCGCTCCTCGCCAAGTCACTGCGCTCCTCACCGTATTACCACACTCCTTGCCAAGTGACTATGCTCCTCGACAAATCACCGCATTTCTCGCTGAATAACCACGCTCCTCGCCAAATTACCGTGTTCCTCGCTGAATCACCACCCTTTTTACTGAATCACTGCATTCCTCGCCGAATCACCGCGCTTCTAGCCAAATCACTGTGCTCCTGAATGAGAAGAAGCCATTTATTCATTTCTCAGAACCTCAAGAGAGCAAGATGGACATAGGGTAAATGAGAACGGCTTAGGTACACGGCGCGCCAAACGATATCACACAGGAGAGGATTAGATACACAGCATAGTACAGTATCACACAAGAGCAGCTTAGATAATGGCCTGCCTGATGTCAGCCTGCCTGTAGTGAGACAGTGACTCCACAGCAGATTACACTGGACATAGAGCTCCATTGTACAGAGCAGTGCGGCCTCTGACTCCACAGCAGATTACACTGGACATAGAGATCCATTGTACAGAGCAGTGCGGCCTCTGACTCCACAGCAGGTTATAGTAATATGGACATAGTGGTTGTCCCTATAATCGTATTGAATCACACAACCGCAGCGATCAGATTATTTATGGGGATCGGTAAATGACGTAAAGACATGGCACGATTATTTTTTTGTATTAAATCCATTAAAAAGTGTAATAAAGATGTGACGCTGAGGCCGTTTTCACACCTAGCGTATATGCGGCGTTTCTTTTTGCTGCACTTTTTCTGCAGGTTTCCGCTCCACAAGACGTAATAGCAGTCTTCTCTGATTATTGTGTTTGCTGCTTTTTTTTATGGGGTTTCCCCCTTATTTGATGCATTTTTGTTGCAGACGTGAATTTGGATATTTCATACATTTTAATACGTCTCCTACTTACGACTAATCACCCAAAACTGCACTGCTAAGGGGTACTTTGCACACTACGACATCGCAGCTGCGATGTCGGTGGGGTCAAATTAAAAGTGATGCACATCCGGCATCGCTGTCGATATCGTAGTGTGTAAAGCCTGGATGATACGATTAACGAGCGCAAAAGCGTCTAAATCGTATCATTGGTGTAGCATCGGTCATTTCCATAATTTCGGAAGGACCGATGTTACGATGTTGTTCCTCGTTCCTGCGGCAGCGCACATCGCTGTGTGTGAAGCCGCAGGAGTGAGCAACATCTCCTTACCTGCGTCCTGCGGCTCACGCCGGTTATGCGGAAGGAAGGAGGTGGGCGGGATGTTTACATCCCCCTCATCTCCACCCCTCCGCTTCTATTGGCCGCCTGCCGTGTGACGTCGCTGTGAAGGAGGCAGGTCGCCGGTCACAGCGACGTCGCAGGGCAGGTAAGTGCGTGTGAAGCTGCCGTAGCCATAATGTTCGCTACGGCAGCTATAAACACTATCGTATGTGCAACGGGGGCGGGGACTATCGCGCTCGGCATCGCACGCATCGGCTTGCGATGTCGTAGTGTACAAAGTACCCCTAAGGCTAGGCTCAAGAGCTACCACTCGTTAGGCAGCCTTCAGTTATTTCCTCTCAGTGCACAATCACACCGTGTGATTAAGGAAACAAGAGAGAACTACTTAAGCATGGCTGAATGTGGTGGAAACAGACACAATTACAGGGATTTCCATGACTTTTCGGTATATACTTGTATTGATGTATGGCTTCTATGAGCGCACTCCGCAGGGATCACATCACATTGGTTGTTGTGCAGATTCTTGCTCCTCCTTTGTGTCTGACACTTCCTTTTCCGGCACAAAAATCAGACAAAAGGAAAGGAAGTTGTCACCGGGGTCCTGCGGTGGGTGTGGACAATGATGAGGGAATCACAATTAGCCCTACACAAACTGAGCTGACAGTTCATCCAGCAGTAACAGCAGGGGCCAACACCTAGTGAAGTGCTGCGATCTGCATTTCAAAAGCAAATGGTTTAGGTAATCAAATCACTGACATGAACAGCTGAAAAGTGCTGACATTTGCATAACAAACAGTGGCATGGCTGTATCCTGCAGTTACCAGGTTGGCTGGTACCTACCCTGGGCTGCTCTGACACTTGGTATCTCCCTATATCTTCAGCAGCACTGGGTGGAGAAGGGAGGCAGAGAGCTAAGTGCTGGATCACAGGCTGCAGCAATGCATGATGGAACTTGTAGTATTAGCACACAGAAGATGTGGGGAGGGGGAAGAGATGGATGTAAACATGGGAGCTGCTGCTGGGAGACACCAACTGCTGCAATCTGCATGACAAAAGGTTTATATTACTATAATAAGAGTATGGATGCATTTAGTGGCATATAATAGCACAATTGATGACTAGAATATGAATGAATTAGGGTATCCCACAGCCAGGTTCTAACAGTAACCCCTAAGATGGATACATTGTATGTGCAGAGGGACAGGGAGGTAAGTGTGGAGACGTCACTGTGGAGACGTCACTGTGGAGTCACCTCCAGGAGCCGACGCTGCGGTGACCTTGGCTTTGCAGAAGACTAATGATCTAACACTATGTCCCCGGACAATACGACCCACGTATGATAGGGGATCTGCGCTGCCCCCGGCCATTCATCTCGTGTCCATCTCTGCTATATACCGCCCCGATTTCCGCAATATGCTGTCCCCAAACCTTCTCTAGTAAGTTCATGTGCATGAAGGCAGAGAGAATAGATGGAAGCGGGTCAGTGTCTCCAAGAAGCACAGAGTATTTCAGGAGAGGATTGTGCGGATCTTGTGTCCACGCTTTATAATAGAGAGGCGTAGACTGCGAGTGACCGAGGTGAGGAAGGTTACACTGGAAAGCTGGATACTGGGATCGGATCAGTGGGAATAATTTGTGTCCAGTTTTAGGAAATTTGCTGAATTCAAATGACTTGTGATTCTATTTAATTAGAAACAAAATGCTGCAGTTATTTTACACTTTGCAGAAGATTGGATCCGCGAGAGACGGCTCACATGTCAGTGACAGCCACACGCGCTTTCCCATAATGCCTTGCAGTTATCATTATCACATGGTACAGCACAGCCAATCATGAGGGAATATCAGAGTCTGTATAAAAGCCGAGGCAAGGAATGCAGCAGCCATTGTAGGGTGAATCAGGACAGAGGGACAGTATCACCGCTCTGCCGCAGAGAGGAGTATTGATCGGTGATGGTGGAGCGGCCGTCTGCTCTGCCGCCTCTGATTTACACATTTATAGTTCATTCTTCTTGCACAAGAAAGCAGCGTCAAGGTGTCTGTCAGGAAAGTGTGCCTGGATTGAGCTCTCCCATTTGTTGTGCAATCATTTTTGGGAAGGAGGGAAGAATTGCATTAAAACATGCAAAATAAAATGACCCAAAATCCAGGCCTGTTGCGGTCTCGTCTCCCTCACGAGTGCGTGTTTCCGCCTCTTTTCCAGGCAATCTCTGGCTTTGCAGTGTTTGTGAGTCGCAGTGAATCCAATTTTTGGGAAAAATTCAGTGAATTTGAATTAACATTTTAAATTTAAAAAGAATTTCTCATCTGTAGCAGCGGGAATTTAAGGAAGTAAGTGTGCTGTAGCTGTGGGGGGCAGGGACCTGTCCACCATGATGATGACGATGATGGGGGGGGGGGAAGAGGAGTCAGAGCTCATACTGATGGGGGCGTTTTAGGGTCCTTGTGCACTCAAATAATACATTCATCCTGTTTTTCTTACTACAGATGAGCACAGTGAAAATGCTGCGGCCGCGTCTTAACGGGATTCTCTTTAAACTGACCTTTGAGGAACACATAAGTAACATCAAGCCTGATATCATAGCGGTGACACTGGCCTGCGAGGAGCTGAAGAAGAGCGAAAGCTTCAAGAAAATGCTAGAACTGGTGTTACTGGTGGGAAATTACATGAACTCGGGCTCTAGAAATGCAAAGTCCCTCGGCTTCAACATCAGCTTCCTCTGCAAGGTAAGAAATGGCACAAATCATGGGATTGGGAGAGATCAGGATAATCACGACTGACATGGCTGCAGGGGCCGACACTGACGGCTCGGGGCCCTTGTGCAAGAAATGTGTGAGCCCCGCTCCTTTTGTGATGACCAAGCTGCAGATTATATACACTGTGTGTGTATTACATAGTCTCCTCTCATTATGCATTTGCCGCCGCCCCTTATTACATAGCGCCCTCTTTTGTTATGTACCGCACCGTACCTTACATATTGGATTCTCTTGTTATTTTTGCTATTTCTACCTCCTTGTCTTTATTTCATAGTGTCCTCCCTTGTTATATATAACATGACATGACTGCTGAGGGAACATGGTAAAGCTTCTTTTCTGATGAAAAAGCTGATGGACTGGTCTCAGATATCGCACCATCAGCAGGTATTTTATATCTAACAAGAGTGGATTAGATAATAAAGAGAGGGCGCTGTGAATAACAAAAAAACAAGAATACACCATGTAAGGGACGATCTTATATATAACAAGAGAGGACCCTATATAAAAAGGTAAAGTGCCAGACATAACTAGCGAGGACACTATATAATGAGGGACAGCACCATACATAACTAGAGCACACTATATAATAAGGGACGGTGCTATATATAACAAGAGATGACACTATATAATAAGGGACAGTGCTTTGCAAAACAAGAAAGGACATTATATAATAAGGGACGGTGCTATTCAAAACAAGAAAGAACACTATATAATAAGGGACCGTTCTATTCAAAACAAGAAAGAACACTATATAATAAGGGACCGTTCTATTCAAAACAAGAGAGGACACTATATAACAAGGGACCGTTCTATTCAAAACAAGAGAGGACAGTATATAACAAGGGACCGTTCTATTCAAAACAAGAGAGGACACTATATAATAAGGGACTGTGCTATTCAAAACAAGAGAGGACACTATATAATAAGGGACGGTGCTATTCAAAACAAGAGAGAACACTATATAATAAGGGACGGTGCTATTCAAAACAAGAGAGGACACTATATAATAAGGGACCGTTCTATTCAAAACAAGAGAGGACACTATATAATAAGGGACGGTGCTATTCAAAACAAGAGAGGGCACTAAATAATAAGGGACGGTGCTATTCAAAACAAGAGAGGACACTAAATAATAAGGGACGATTCTATTCAAAACAAGAGAGGACACTATAATAAGGGACGGTGCTATTCAAAACAAGAGAGGACACTATATAATAAGGGACGGTGCTATTCAAAACAAGAGAGGACACTATATAATAAGGGACGGTGCTATTCAAAACAAGAGAGGACACTATATAATAAGGGACTGTGCTATTCAAAACAAGAGAGGACACTATATAATAAGGGACGGTGCTATTCAAAACAAGAGAGGACACTATATAATAAGGGACTGTGCTATTCAAAACAAGAGAGGACACTATATAATAAGGGACGGTGCTATTGAAAACAAGAGAGGACACTATATAATAAGGGACGGTGCTATTCAAAACAAGAGAGGACACTATATAATAAGGGACTGTGCTATTCAAAACAAGAGAGGACACTATATAATAAGGGACGGTGCTATTCAAAACAAGAGAGGACACTATATAACAAGGGACCGTTCTATTCAAAACAAGAGAGGACACTATATAATAAGGGACTGTGCTATTCAAAACAAGAGAGGACACTATATAATAAGGGACGGCGCTATTCAAAACAAGAGAGGACACTATATAATAAGGGCCGACACCATACATAAATAGGTAATAAGGGACAGTGTTACATATCATTTATTATAATGAAAGAGTAAACGGTCAGTAAGGACAGGGCTGTATATAGCGACAGTATACTGCACGGAACTTATATAAAAAAAACACAACACTTCTGTTTCCTTTCATTTTTCATGTGATGATCTCTAAAGCCGCTTTCACACTGCGTCCTGATCTCCATTCAGTGGTCCTTTCGGGGCTTCTGTCCGAACCCCCCCCCCTCAAAAAAAGGGTTTTGAATGTATGCGCCGAAGGGGCCATTATCTATAATGGTGCAGATGGAGTGTGCTCTGTCGTGCGTTCTGTCGGGAGTATATGCTTTCCGGAGGCGGACACCCAGACATGGCAGACATTTGAAGGCTGTGTGCACACATTGCTTTTTTGTTGCATTTTTCCACAGGATTTGTTGCGAGTAATATGCAGAGTTTTACAGTACAAGCAAAGTGACTGAGATTCCTGAAATCTGATGCACGGGGGGGCTTCTATTTATGGGGACAAATACGAAAAAACGTGTATTTCACGCAGCTTGTGTCCTGCCATCACATCAGCATTTACTGCAGAATTTTCTGCTGCAAATCCTGACCATGTGCACATGGCCTTCAGTGGGCTTTACACGCTACGATATATCTATCTAAGGAGATGTCGGCGGGGTCACGTCGTAAGTGACGCACATCTGGCATCGTTAGTGATATCGTAGCGTGTGACAGCGGTGAAGGAGCAGAAATACTCACCTTCTCGTTCATCGCTGACACGTCGCTCATTTTCTAAAAATCACACGTCCTGTTGTTCATCGTTCTCGAGGCAGCGCACATCGCTCCGTGTGACACCCCGGGAACAATGAACTGCAGCTAACCTGTGTCCCGCCGGCTATGCGGAAGGAAGGAGGTGGGCAAGATGTTTACGTCCCGCTCATCTCCGCCCCTCCGCTTCTATTGGGCAGCTGCTGTGTGATGTCGCTGTGACGCCGAACGTCCCTCCCCCTTCAGGAAGTGGATGTTTGCGGCCCACAGCGAGGTTGTTTGGAAGGTAAGTGCATGTGACGGGGGGGTTACAACATTGTGCGACACGGGCAAGAAATTGCCTGTAACGCACAAACGATGGGGGCGAGTGCGATTGCAAATACGGTCGCACAATAAATTGTGACGTGTAAAGCAGCTTAGTCCCTGTCCTGGGTCCACACACACTCATTATCAGTCTCTGATAGCGTTATGAATTAGGGGGTGGGAGAAAATGCTATCAGCTACTCAGCAAAATTTTGACCTGGTCCCCCACCTGCATGGTAGTGTGAAGTAGCCCTACTGGCGTCCTAGATCCTATAAAGACACAAGTGTTTACCCCCTATGTAGTGATGTTCCTCATCCTGGACCCTTCATGGTATCATGTCCCCCATTCTAGGCTCTTTCCAGTAATATTGTACTCCATCCTAGAGTAATGTGCCCCATCCTAGAGTAATGTGCCCCATTCTAGAGTAATGTGCCCCATCCTAGAGTAATGTGCCCCATCCTAGAGTAATGTGCCCCATGTTGGGTCAGTCCCTGGCATATTGTGCCCCATCCTGGTATAATGTGCCCCATCCTGGTATAATGTGCCCCATCCTGGTATAATGTGCCCCATGCTGGGTCAGTCCCTGGCATATTGTACTCCATCCTAGAGTAATGTGCCCCATCCTAGAGTAATGTGCCCCATGCTGGGTCAGTCCCTGGCATATTGTGCCCCATCCTGGTATAATGTGCCCCATCCTGGTGTAATGTGCCCCATCCTGGTGTAATGTGCCCCATCCTGGTATAATGTGCCCCATGCTGGGTCAGTCCCTGGCATATTGTGCCCCATCCTGGTATAATGTGCCCCATCCTGGTATAATGTGCCCCATGCTGGGTCAGTCCCTGGCATATTGTGCCCCATCCTGGTATAATGTGCCCCATCCTGGTATAATGTGCCCCATGCTGGGTCAGTCCCTGGCATATTGTGTCCCATCCAAGTATAATGTGCCCCGATTCTGTCAAATACATATAAAAAGATTCTCCTGACCGTCTTCTGATCTCACGCTGCCCGCCGTCCTCTTCTACAGCCAGCGCAGGAGCCGGCAGCTCACATCGTTGTTAGGTGCCGCAGTCACGGGCACGCCGACCTCAGCTACCAGCCTCTGATTGGCCGGTGGCCTCTATTGCAGCACAGGGATCTAGCAGATTCCCTGCACGCACCACATTACAATACAGCTCAATGTGCGACCACGGATCCATGTCCATCTGAAATAGTCGCTGTTGTCGGCCTCCACCTCTGGGCCCCGGGGCAGCTGCACCAGCGATATATCTGCTCCTGATGGGTGGCCTAGGACTAGACCACCAGTATTATTATACTGTTTTGGGTATTATTTGGCACCCGTCCGCTAAGAAACCTAAAAGCTCTTATTACTAGTGAGAGTCTGGCGCCTCGGCCATTGCTCCCGAGTCCTCCACCAGACTTGGCCTTTGTCTCCATTTAGCTGTCAGTCCTTTATCACATGAAATGCGGCCATTTCCACAAGACAGACAGTAATTAGGCGTGCTCATTCTGAAGTAGAATACGTCCCTGGACCCCGGGTCCCTGTGCTTCCTGGCGACTGTTCACATTCCGCTGTTCCGTGTGGATAGATGAGGAATAACGCTTTTGGTGCCCATTATCTGGTTTTGGTCATATAATGTCACAAGTATTTCTGTCCATTTCTGAGTTTTCCCCTGAGGGTCTCTCTGCTGTTCATTGTCTGAGCTGGTGGGTGGAGACGAGCTGCTATGGGGTCTATGCTCAGGGCACTCAGATATGCAGGATCCCGCTCTCCTGGCCCTGTGCTGCACATGCTCAGAAGCAGCAGCTGCATGGGGGACATTCTGCAGCAGTACTGAGTGGTGTGACTACGAAGCCATCACTGAGGTGACATAAAACACTTACTAAGAAGCTTCTGCATAGATATCGTGAGATAAAACAACATAATGCAGAAGACATTATTCAGCAAGTTCTGAGCAGCGTAGCTGTGAATCCACCTCTGGGGTGAGATTCAAAACACTTCAAGAAACAGTAGCATCATGGTGCGTATTATAAAGCAGTACTTGTGAATTCAGGGCTGGGATGAGATGAAACACTTACTATAATGCAGCAGCATGGAGGACAATATTCAGAAAATACTGAGCGATGTAATCTTGGGAAGAATAAAACAATGCCTAGAGTGCAGCAGCATGGCTGTCATTACAAAGCAGTACTGAATAGTGTAGCTGTGAATCCAGCTCTGGGGTGAGATGAAACTCTTACTATAAAGCAGCAGTAGCAGCATGGAGGTCCTGGTCCAAATTCAAAATTGTTGCTTAGTGTATTTTGTATTGTCTATGACGGTCTGGATACCACAGTAATGACTGGCATGTCTCTCCACTCTCCTTCTTTCACCTTCTTGTCCCGGCCGTTCTGTGCACCTCTCTTCCCGCCGTGGTCATTGCTGGCGTGTCCCTCCGCTCTTCTCCAGCTACATCTTTCACCTTCTCGTCCCGGCCGTTCTATGCTCCTCTCTCCCCACTGTGGACGTTGCTGGCGTGTAACTCTGTCCTGGCAGTTCTATGCTCTTCTCTCCCCGCCGTGGCCGTTGTTAGCGTGTCCCTCTGCTCTCCTCCAGCTCCATCTTTCGACTTCTCGTCCTGGCCGTTCTATGCATCTCTCTCTCCCAGGCGTGGCTGTTGCTGGCGTGTCCCTCCGCTCTCCTCCAGCTCCATCTTTAACCTTCTCGTCCTGGCCGTTCTATGCACCTCTCTCCCAGGCGTGGCTGTTGCTGGCGTGTCCCTCCGCTCTCCTCCAGCTCCATCTTTAACCTTCTCGTCCTGGCCGTTCTATGCACCTCTCTCCCAGCCGTGGCCGCTGCTGGCGTGTCCCTCCGCTCTCCTCCAGCTCCGTCTTTCACTTTCTCGTCCTGGCCATTCTATGCTCCTCTCTCCCCGCCGTGGCCATTGCTTGCGTGTTCCTCAGTCCCGGCCGTTCTGTGCACCTCTCCCCCCGCCGTGGTCATTGCTGGCGTGTTCCTCTGTCCCGGCAGTTCTATGCTCTTCTCTCCCCGCTGTGGCCATTGCGGGCGTGTTCCTCTGTCCCGGCCGTTCTATGCTCCTCTCTCCCCGCCGTGGCTATTGCTGGCGTGTCCCTCCGCTCTCCTCCAGCTCCATCTTTCACCTTCTCGTCCCGGCAGTTCTATACACCTCTCTCCCAGCCGTGGCTGTTGCTGGCGTGTCCCTCCGCTCTTCTCCAGCTCCATCTTTCGCCTTCTCGTCCCGGCAGTTCTATGCTCTTCTCTCCCCGCCGTGGCCGTTGTTAGCGTGTCCCTCCACTCTCCTGCAGCTCCATCTTTCACTTTCTCGTCCTGGTCGTTCTATGCACCTCTCTCCCCGCCGTGGCCGTTGTTGGCGTGTCCCTCCGCTCTCCTCCAGCTATATCTTTCACTTTCTCGTCCCGGCCATTCTATGCTCCTCTCTCCTCGCCGTGGCCATTGCTGGCGTGTTCCTCTGTCCCGGCTGTTCTGTGCACCTCTCTTCCTGCCGTGGCCATTGCTGGCGTGTTCCTCTGTCCCGGCAGTTCTGTGCACCTCTCTCCCAGCCGTGGCCGCTGCTGGCGTGTCCCTCCGCTCTCCTCCAGCTCCGTCTTTCACTTTCTCGTCCCGGCCATTCTATGCTCCTCTCTCCCCGCCGTGGTCATTGCTGGCGTGCTCCTCTGTCCCGGCAGTTCTATGCTCTTCTCTCCCCGCCGTGGCCATTGCTGGCGTGTTCCTCAGTCCCGGCCGTTCTGTGCACCTCTCCCCCTGCCGTGGCCATTGCTGGCGTGTTCCTCTGTCCCAGCAGTTCTATGCACCTCTCTTCCCACCGTGGCCATTGCTGGCGTGTTCCTCTGTCCCGGCAGTTCTATGCTCTTCTCTCCCCGCTGTGGTCATTGCTGGCGTGTTCCTCTGTCCCGGCCGTTCTATGCACCTCTCTTCCCGCCGTGGCCATTGCTGGCGTGTTCCTCTGTCCCGGCAGTTCTATGCTCTTCTCTCCCCGCTGTGGTCATTGCTTGCGTGTTCCTCTGTCCAGGCCGTTCTATGCACCTCTCTTCCCGCCGTGGCCATTGCTGGCGTGTTCCTCTGTCCCGGCAGTTCTATGCTCTTCTCTCCCCGCTGTGGCCATTGCGGGCGTGTTCCTCTGTCCCGGCCGTTGTATGCACCTCTCTTCCCGCCGTGGCTATTGCTGGCGTGTCCCTCCTCTCTCCTCCAGCTCCATCTTTCACCTTCTCGTCCCGGCCATTCTATGCTCCTCTCTCCCAGCCGTGGCCATTGTTAGCGTGTCCCTCCGCTCTCCTCCAGCTCCATCTTTCACCTTCTCGTCCCGGCTGTTCTATGCACCTCTCTCCCAGCCGTGGGCGCTGCTGGCGTGTCCCTCCGCTCTCCTCCAGCTTTCTCCTTCTCGTCCCGGCCATTCTATGCTCCTCTCTCCCAGCCGTGGCCATTGTTAGCGTGTCCCTCCGCTCTCCTCCAGCTCCATCTTTCACCTTCTCGTCCCGGCCGTTCTATGCACCTCTCCCCCCGCCGTGGTCATTGCTGGCGTGTTCCTCTGTCCCGGCAGTTCTATGCTCTTCTCTCCCCGCCGTGGCCATTGCTGGCGTGTCCCTCCGCTCTCCTCCAGGTAAATAATTCACGGCTGCTCTTATTTCTTCCAGGTAAGTTTGCTTCTCCTTGGTTTGATGACAGCTCCTTGATTTGTGACGGGATTTTTTGCCATCATTTCCTTTACAAGCAAATGCTTTCTGGCGTCTCAATTATTGAAGGAGCCGATCATCTGAGATGATTCCAAACAAAAAGTGCGCGGGGGAAGGGAAGGGACAACTTTCTGCGATCCGTAATTATGACTGACACTGCAAAATTAAAAGCATAAGTGAAATTGAAAAGCAAAAGCCTCCGGTAATTGTGGCGGCAGAGTCTGCTTATTTACGGGCGAGCGGCAGTCACATGCAGTTAATCGCAGACAGTTTGTGACTTTTTTGGATTAGGAGGGATTGGGGATTAAACTGTGCATTGTAAATACAAGCTGGAAGATTGGTTTCCTGCTTCGGAGCCGTCCGCGATCCCGTCCTCGGCTGAATCAAGCATGGATTACCCAAGTTTAGCTGTGTATGCTGCATTAAACACGCTGCGGTCAGTGATCTGCACAGCCTGACAGAACCGTGCGTCTCCTGTAAAGTGAGCGGCGTCCTGACCCAGCACATGGGGGGGGGGGGCGGGCATCAATCTGCAGAAACCAGAGGTGAAGCGTGCGTCTCCTGAAAAGTAAGCGGCGTCCTGACCCAGCACATGGGGGGGGGGGCGGGCATCAATCTGCAGAAACCAGAGGTGAAGCGTGCGTCTCCTGAAAAGTAAGCGACGTCCTGACCCAGCACATGGTGGGCGATCAGTCTGCAGAAACCAGAGGTCAACCGTGAGTCTTCTGTAAAGTGAGCGGCGTCCTGAGCCCAGCACATGGGGGGCGATCAGTCTGCAGAAACCAGAGGTCAACCGTGAGTCTTCTGTAAAGTGAGCGGCGTCCTGAGCCCGGCACATGGGGGGCGATCAATCTGCAGAAACCAGAGGTCAACCGTGCATCGTCCTGAGCCCAGCACATGGGGGGCGATCGATCTGCAGAAACCAGAGGTCAACCGTGTGTCTTCTGTAAAGTGAGCGACGTCCCGAGCCTGGCACATGGGAGGCGATCAATCTGCAGAAACCAGAGGTGAAGCGTGCGTCTCCTGTAAAGTGAGCGACGTCCCGAGCCTGGCACATAGGGGGTGCTCAATCTGCAGAAAACCAGGAGGTGATATTATGGTATGTAATCACATTATAAATAATAATACAAAATCTACCACTACTGGTGTTTACATCATCAAGGAGACCAGCGGGGGCAGGGTAGAAAGCTCTGTACATGCAGCTCCCTGGGGGTGGGTATTCATAAAGGGCGTGGCCTGCACTGGTACCGCCCTTGATCATCACAACATCCCACTTTAAGATTGCGATAACACTGAGTTATTCTGGCTCTCACCTTTCCTGAGATCAGCCGGGCCTCTCGCGGTAGCTCCATCACATGTGGCAGACATGACCCTTTATGAGTAAACTTTGAGGATCGCACCTGGCATCTACCAAATTTCAGCTGAAATCAAAGAAATCTGCGAGGAAATATCATCACATAGGCATAATGGAAGGAGACAGAGGCTGGCGGCCCTCAGTGGGGACACGGACCGTCCGCTCCCAGATGATGCACATTAGGAGGTAATCAGAAACATGGAGGATCAGAAGTCCTGAGTATTGTCCCACCTCTCCCCACGCTCTCTGGGGTCTCCTGTGGTGATCTGAGCAGTATCCTCTACAGACGGGTTCACTGGTCACAGACACTTTGTAAAATCTAGAATCTGGAATAGTCAGTGTGCTGTGTCCTGGGGACGGTGGGTAACAAAGCCCCCAATAAAGGGACGAGCAGAGAGAGCAGCCCGTCCCCAGAGCACGGTCAGACACGGCCATTATGTGGCACCCCAGGGTTGCCACAGTAACAACACAAAGGGTTAAGTCCCCACACACAACACTAGCACCTCCTAGCCAGAAGGGGGAGACCAAGCTGCTTCCCTGTATATTCTGGTGTGGAGAGGAAGTCGTCAGTTAAGTTTCAGTTTGTTTGTTCAGTCAGTGCAGAGGACTGAGGAAAGAGGATCTGCAGGTTGGAGCTGGGACAGCTCACCTCAGGATCCGCTGACCAATTCTAGGCCTAAACCGAGGGTCTGAGGAAAGGAGACAGATTAAGCAGAGGAACATACCTGGGAGAAAGTATTGCTGAACTCACCCCAGTGGAGCACACAGAACGGATGCTGGATCTGAGGCTGTGCAGATTACACACCGCACAGTTAACACCAGAGAAGTGAAGATTCCACATTCTTCACCTGTACCACAGACACCGCAACAAACGCAGAGTTCAGGAACATAAAAGTAAGGACTCGAGTGGCCTGTCAGGTCGGTACCTGGGAGCAGAACAGGGCCGGCTGCCTAGTTTATACAGCAGCAGGCCACAGACAGTGCAGATAAGGGAGCCAAAACGGCCCGGCTGGGTGGGAGAAACTCTGAACCCTTCACAGACTCCATAGACAGTACTCTGCTGAATGCCATCTACAGTAAAGGACAAAGAAACTGCAAAACTGTGAGTCTGCTTGTTTATTGTGCTCATGTTCTGCACCTCCCCATAGACTATCACACTGTCCCGGGGAGAAGGCTCTACCCGTGGGGAGCCGTCCCATCTCAAGCTGCCATCCATCACCCCCAGAGGTTCTGCAGCAGCGGTGGTCATCTCTGATCACATTCCACGGTTATCACATCCAAGATCTATTCATTAAAATGAACTTTGTTCATGGGAAAGGCCTTTAAGGTAAAGCACCCGACAAGTGCACAGCCCCTATGGGAACTCCTCCAGGACTGAAGACTGGCTGCGGATCAAAGTCGAGGGCCGCTGTCATCTGAGCCCAGTGCATGGGAAAGTCAGGCCCTGTGTGATGGAGCCAGTGATCTGCTCCGGGCCAGGTCCATGTAAGGGATGAGTCTAGTGCGTACCCCCGGCTGGTGCTGTGCTGATACCCTGTATACAGTGGTAATATATGTCAGCGTGTGGATAACTAAGTGTGGATCTATAAGTGTGAAATAATGAATTAGGCCCGAATTGGGCCAGAAGGGACCGGAAGGTTTCTGGACACATACTCTGTAAACAATGTTTGTGTTTTTCACTCTCACCCCAATAACACTTCACTTTCTACTTACCCCTCTGACCCCTACACCTAGTAATGAACTATTCATCTCTCACTCCATCCTCCCCACCCATCTCACCCTCCATCCTCCCCACCCATCTCTCCCTCTCCTCAGATCTGTTCCTTCACATTACACCCTGTCTCTCCAGACACACACGACCACCTCATGGCCTCTCCTGCTCCCACCTGCTAACACTCTCTGCTGGAGATATCTCCTAATCCTGGCCCACTCCATCACATCCCCCACAGTCTCTTCTAACTGCCATACACGATGTATGACAAATTTTCAAAACCCTTCTAACCTTATACCTATTCCCCCAGCCCCTCTAACAGGAGCTCTATGGCACGCTCACTCTGTCTGTAATAAACTTTCCTACATTCATGATCTTTTCATCACTAATAAACTTTCCCTCCTCAGCATCACAGAAACCGGGCTCACCCTCCTCTCACACGGCCTCTCCTGCCTCACCCTCCTCTCACACGGCCTCTCCTGCCTCACCCTCCTCTCACACGGCCTCTCCTGCCTCACCCTCCTCTCACACGGCCTCTCCTGCCTCACCCTCCTCTCACACGGCCTCTCCTGCCTCACCCTCCTCTCACACGGCCTCTCCTGCCTCACCCTCCTCTCACACGGCCTCTCCTGCCTCACCCTCCTCTCACACGGCCTCTCCTGCCTCACCCTCCTCTCACACGGCCTCTCCTGCCGCACCCTCCTCTCACACGGCCTCTCCTGCCGCACCCTCCTCTCACACGGCCTCTCCTGCCGCACCCTCCTCTCACACGGCCTCTCCTGCCGCACCCTCCTCTCACACGGCCTCTCCTGCCGCACCCTCCTCTCACACGGCCTCTCCTGCCGCACCCTCCTCTCACACGGCCTCTCCTGCCGCACCCTCCTCTCACACGGCCTCTCCTGCCGCACCCTCCTCTCACACAGCCTCTCCTGATGCGCTTTCTTATGGTGGCCTCCATCTGTCTCACACTCCCCGCCCCAGTAACAAACATGGTGGAGGAGTTGGCTGACCACAACCTATTCACATTCACTTCCCTCTCTTTTCCAAGTACACAACCCCCTCCACAAACATTCACACCCTCGTAGAAATATCAATCACCTTGACTTACAGTCACGTTCTCAGTCTCTTTTCCCTCTTGCAGACATTGCTTTTTTACACGATACAGATGCTGCAGCCACTTTATACAACACCATCATCTCTGCAGCTCTCGAATCTACTGCCCCCGCCCCCCATCCCTTACACATACCAATACCTGCACAATCAACAGGCAACCCTGGCACACGAGCCAGACTAAACAATTGAGACGGGCTTCCAGAATTACTGAGTGCAGATGGAAGAGGTCTCATGCCACAGAGCACCTTGTCATATACAAACAGCTCCTCGCCACTTTCAAGTCCACACTCACTGCTGCATAACAAACCTATTTTTCATCCCTCATATCCTCTCTCACAACCCTAAACAGCTATTCAACACTTTCAATTCTCTCCTCCGTCCCCCAGCACCACCTCCCTCTCCTCTCCTCCGTCCCCCAGCACCACCTCCCTCTCCTCTCATCTCAGCTGAAGATTTTGCCTCTTTCTTCAAGCAGAAGATTGACACCATCAGAGCAAGCTTTGGCCCACAATCACCACAGCCCCTCATCACAACTACTCAGCCTTCTTTCTCCAAATCCAGCTTCTCCACCATGACAGAAGATCATCTTTCCACTCTACTCTCAAGATCACATCTCACAACCTGCCTGCTTGATCCACTCCCATCCCACCTCATCCCCAACATCACCGCAGTCCTCATTCCAGCCCTAACCCATCTCTTCAACCTATCACTAACAAGTGGTGTATTCCCTTCATGCTTTAAACATGCCTCCATGACACCCATCCTCAAAAAGCCCTCCCTTGACCCTTCCTCGGTGTCAAACTATTGCCCCATATCACTTCTCCCCTATGCCTCAAAACTACTGGAACAGCATGTCCATCTTGAACTGTCCTCACACCTCTCTTCCTGCTCCCTCTTTGACCGGTTACAATCTGGCTTCCGACCGCATCATTCCACTGAAATTGCCCTAACCAAAGTCACTAACAACCTACTAACCGCCAAAGCCAAGCGACACTACTCTGTCCTCCTCCTCCTGGACCTGTCCTCTGCCTTTGCACAGCAGGACCCTCTCTCCTCCTGTAGACTGTGAGCCCTCGCAGGCAGGGCCCTCTCTCCTCCTGTAGACTGTGAGCCCTCGCGGGCAGGGTCCTCTCTCCTCCTGTAGACTGTGAGCCCTCGCGGGCAGGGTCCTCTCTTCTCCTGTAGACTGTGAGCCCTCGCGGGCAGGGTCCTCTCTTCTCCTGTAGACTGTGAGCCCTCGCGGGCAGGGTCCTCTCTCCTCCTGTAGACTGCGAGACCTCGCGGGCAGGGTCCTCTCTCCTCCTGTAGACTGTGAGCTCTCGCGGGCAGTGTCCTCTCTCCTCCTGTAGACTGTGAGCCCTCGCGGGCAGGGTCCTCTCTCCTCCTGTAGACTGCGAGCCCTCGCGGGCAGGGTCCTCTCTCCTCCTGTAGACTGTGAGCCCTCGTGGGCAGGGTCCTCTCTCCTCCTGTAGACTGTGAGCCCTCGTGGGCAGGGACCTCTCTCCTCCTGTAGACTGCGAGACCTCGCGGGCAGGGCCTTCTCTCCTCCTGTAGACTGTGAGCCCTCGCGGGCAGGGTCCTCTCTCCTCCTGTAGACTGTGAGCCCTCGCGGGCAGGGTCCTCTCTCCTCCTGTAGACTGTGAGCCCTCGCGGGCAGGGTCCTCTCTCCTCCTGTAGACTGCGAGACCTCGCGGGCAGGGTCCTCTCTCCTCCTGTAGACTGTGAGCCCTCGCGGGCAGGGTCCTCTCTCCTCCTGTAGACTGCGAGCCCTCGCGGGCAGGGTCCTCTGTCCTCCTGTACCAGTCTGTGCCTTGTTTTGTTTATGATTTTTGTACTTGTCCCTACTATGTATACCCCTTTCACATGTAAAGCACCATAGACTAAATGGCACTATAATAATAAACAATAATATGCAGGTGTATTTGGCACAGTCATCCTGCTCATTATCGGCTGGGATTGGCGCCTTCTGGTGAGATTTCTCCTGTTTTCCTGGTAGACGTGGTGGCTGAGCTTTGACATTGGGATGTTGCTGCTGCCGTATACTGTATACCCGCTGTCAGCCTCACACCTACGTGTCATCCTCTGTTGTGCTCTGGCGAGTAACATCTTTGCTTCGGGCCCACAAATGGCAGAAAGTTTGTGATGACCTTCTTGACGAGCGGCTTTGTCAAAGTGAACTGCACTAGCGAGACTCCGGCAATCCCCTCCATGTGCCCAAAACAACAGCGTCAACACGGGGAAGCAGGGGGCCGCACGGCAATGTAATGGGGTCATTAAATCTGACAGCTGGCTGCGGTAGGATGCAATAAACCTGCATGAAGCAGCCTGCAGTTACTGACCGCGGCCGGTGCTCTCACCCGAATCCAGGCCTGATGGTCCCAACTTCTAATGCACACAGAGAATTATTCCTCTTACGCCTCCTTCACACATCCGTGTGTCCGATACATGTGACGTTCGTGTTCACATGTACCGGAGACACGTAGACCCATTAAAATCAATGTGTTTGCACACACGTGCGTGTTTTCCCATGGATCGTGTGTCCGAGTGCTCCACACGGAGACATGTCCGTTTTTCTCCAGCAGCACGGGTGTCACACGGACCACACGGATGTGATCTATGACATCAGTTTGAGACGTACCGGAGAAAACATATCTGTGAAATAACATTAATTTCTGCACTCACCTTTTCCAGCGCTGCTGTACGCTGTTATATACTGTATATACACCGCGTTCCAAATTATTATGCAAATGTGATGTAAGTGTCCTAGCGATTAATAGTGAAGCTCATTGCTGGTTTTGTGTCTCGGGGTCTTTGGATCACTGAAATCAATCTCAGATACCTGTGATAATTATTTTGCCAGGTGAGGCCCAATAAAAGGAAAACTGGATGTTCAACAATATTAAGCAACCACAGTTTACAAGTAACATGGGAAAGATAAAGGATCTCTGCTGCCAAAAAGCATCAAATAGTGCAATGCCTTGGACAAGGGATGAAAACATTAGATATTTCACGAAAACGTAGAGTGATCATCGTACTGTGAGGAGATTTGTGGCTGATTCAGAGCACATACGTGTTGGTGCAGATAACGGCAGAATGAGGAAGGTTTCTGCCAGTCGAGTCCATCGGATTAAGAGAGCAGCGGCTAAAAAGCCATTCCAAACCAGAAAACAGATATATGAAGCTGCTGGTGCCTCTGGAGTCCCTCGAACCTCAAGGTGTAGGATCCTTCAAGGCTTGCTGTGGTGCATAAACCTACTATTCGGCCACCCCTGACCAGTGCTCACAAGCAGAAACGGCTGCAGTGGCCCAGACATACATGAAGACTAATTTTCAAACAGTCTTGTTTACTGATGAGTGTGGAGCAACTCTGGATGGTCCAGATGGATGTAGTGGATGGTTGGTGGATAGCCACCATGTCCCAACAAGGCTGCGACGTCAGCAAGGAGGTGGAGGAGTCATGTTTTGGGCCGGAAACATGGGAGACATCTGGTACGCCTCTTTAGGGTTCCTGAGGTGTGAAAATGAACTCTGTAAAGTATATAGAGTTTCTGACTGACAACTTTCTTCCATGGTACAAAAAGCACAAACGTGCCTTCATTAGCGAAACCATCTTCATGCATGACAATGCACCATCTCATGCTGCAAAGAATACCTCTGTGTCATTGGCTGCTATGGGCATAAAAGCAGATTAACTCGATGTGGCCATCATCTTCCCCTGACCTCAACCCTATAGAGAACCTTTGGAGTATCATGAAGCAAAAGATCTATGTGGGTGGGAAGGAGTTGACATCAAAACAGCAGCTCTGGAGGCGATTCTGACATCATGGAAACAAATTCAAGCAGAAACTCTCCAAAAACTCACAAGTTCAATGGAAGCAAGAATTGTGAAGGTGATATTAAAGAAGAGCTCCTATGTTACAGGTAACTTGGCCTGTTAGGAGGTTTCGGATGTAAATAGCTTTTTATTTCAGGGAATGTGACCTCCTAATGCTGCAAATTCCACAAATGACCATTTTCAGTTCTTTAAAAAATATAAAATGTTTAGAAACTCTCCTGAGCCTAATAATTTGAAACAGGAAGATTATACTGTTACCATTGGGAGGTTTCTTCAATAAAATTCCATGAATCCTCTAACGCGTGAGGACTGTTATTAGACGGACGGTCATCTGCACCGACTATTCAGGAAAATCAGAGAAAAATAACATTTGCATAATAATTTGGAACATGGTGTAGAGTCTAGTGCAAGGTAACAGGGAAACACAGGTTTGCTAAAAAGTTCTTGTATTACTTCATACACGTGCACAAAACATGAAGGGTTAAACAGGTGCAGGGTGCAGAGGCTGGGAACAAATTAAGCAGGAATAGATCCTCAAAGTTCAGCAGAAGTGTCAAGGTATAATTCAGTCTCTTACTGTACTTGTAAGTGTCCGTGGCAGAGCAGAAGGGTCCTGTGTGGACACGAGGTCCAGGATCCAAAACAGAGGATGGCAGAAAGGTAGATCCTCCAAAGACGTCAGGAGATCAGATTACAGGCAGGCTGCAAACAGGATTCAGAAGCACTGGTCCATCAGCTGAGGAGGCTTAAGCAGGTAATTGGCAGGAAACAGGGCGGGAACATAGAAGCTGAGGAATCCATATTGACTGAGGGCAAGGTGAGGGCAGCAGAACAGGAAGCAAGATGGCCAATGGAAAAAATAAACAGATTAAAGCAAAATGACAGAAAACAAGGGAAAAAGTCTGAAAACCTCACAGCTACTGTCTCTGCCGCTGCTGTCACTTGCTTCCAACCCCACCTCATCATACTTATCACATATTCACTGCACCTGGACCGGAAGCAGCAGCAGCGGGGAGTCGGCAGGGCCAGAGACCGTAGATGAGCACCACGGACAGCAGCGCCAGGGACAGGTGAGTAGAAAGTTCCTGTTTTCCGTGTGTTATCACAGATAGCACATGGAGAACACACGTGTGCCAAAATCACGGCACACAGAGGGCAATACGCACCTTTTACACGTCTGTGTGCCTTAAAGGGGCAGCACATTAAAGATTTATTCCCAGCTCCATATCACCCTATCTCCCATTTGTGGGCCCCCCTGAGACCCCCAGTGTAACCCTGTGAAGAGGCTCTGCAACCTGGCCCTGTAAGTAGCCCATGGTCAGCCTCCGCATCGCTGGAGATCTACAGGTAAAACTCCATCTGCTTTATTTACCCTGCTCCAATTTCCAGCAATTACAACAAATTGACTACTATTCCTAATATCCTGTGCCGTGTGCGGGTTCCAAGGATCGTGTGCCGACTCCGAGGATCGTGTGTGGGCGCTGAGGATCGTGTTCCAGCTCCGAGGATCGTGTGCAGGCTTCGAGGATCGTGTTTTAGCTCTGAGGATCATGTGCCGTCTCTGAGAATTGTGTGCCGGCTCCGAGGATCGTGTTCCAGGTCTGAGGATTGTGTTCCAGCTCTGAGGATCGTGTGCTGGCTCTGTAAATTGTTTGCAGTCTCCGAGGATCGTGTGCAGTCTCCGAGGATCGTGTGCAGTCTCCGAGGATTGTGTGTCGGCTCCGAGGATCGTGAGCCGGCTCCGAGGATCGTGTGCTGGTTTCGAGGATCGTGTTTTAGCTCTGAGGATCGTGTGGAGGCTTTGAGGATCGTGTTCCGGCTCTGAGGATCGTGTTCCGGCTCTGAGGATCGTGTTCCAGCTCTGAGGATCGTGTGCAGGCTTTGAGGATCGTGTTCCGGCTCCGAGGATCATGTGCCAGCTCTGAGGATTATGTGCCGGCTCAGAGGATCGTGTTCCAGCTCCGAGGATTGTGTGCCGGCTCCGAGGATTGTGTTCCTGCTCCAAGGATCGTGTTCCGGCTTCGAGGATCGTGTACCAGCTCCGACGATTGTGGGCCGGCTCCAAGGATCGTGTGCAGTCGCTGAGGATTGTGTGCCGGCTCCGTGGATTGTGTGCAGTCTCCGAGAATTGTGTTCCGGCTTCGAGGATTGTGTGCCGGCTCTGAGGATCGTGTGCGGTCTCTGAGGATCGTGTGCCGGCTCTGAGGATTGTGTGCCGGCTCCGAGGATTGTGTGCAGTCTCTGAGGATCGTGTGCCGGCTCTGAGGATCGTGTGCCGGCTCTGAGGATCGTGTGCCGGCTCTGAGGATTGTGTGCAGTCTCTGAGGATTGTGTGCAGTCTCTGAGGATTGTGTGCCGGCTACGAGGATCGTGTGCACTGTGCAGTCTCTGAGGATCGTGTGCCGGCTCCGAGGATCGTGTGCACTGTGCAGTCTCTGAGGATCGTGTGCCGGCTCTGAGGATCGTGTGCAGTCTCTGAGGATTGTGTGCCGGCTCCGAGGATTGTGTGCAGTCTCTGAGGATCGTGTGCCGGCTCTGAGGATTGTGTGCAGTCTCTGAGGATTGTGTGCAGTCTCTGAGGATTGTGTGCAGTCTCTGAGGATTGTGTGCAGTCTCTGAGGATCGTGTGCCGGCTCTGAGGATTGTGTGCAGTCTCTGAGGATTGTGTGCCGGCTCCGAGGATTGTGTGCAGTCTCTGAGGATTGTGTGACAGCTCCGAGGATTGTGTGCAGTCTCTGAGGATTGTGTGCCGGCTCTGAGGATCGTGTGCAGTCTCTGAGGATCGTGTGCCGGCTCCGAGGATTGTGTGCACTGTGCAGTCTCTGAGGATCGTGTGCCGGCTCCGAGGATCGTGTGCACTGTGCAGTCTCTGAGGATCGTGTGCCGGCTCCGAGGATCGTGTGCACTGTGCAGTCTCTGAGGATCGTGTGCCGGCTCCGAGGATCGTGTGCACTGTGCAGTCTCTGAGGATCGTGTGCCGGCTCCGAGGATCGTGTGCACTGTGCAGTCTCTGAGGATCGTGTGCCGGCTCCGAGGATCGTGTGCACTGTGCAGTCTCTGAGGATCGTGTGCCGGCTCCGAGTATCGTGTGCACTGTGCAGTCTCTGAGGATCGTGTGCCGGCTCCGAGGATCGTGTGCACTGTGCAGTCTCTGAGGATTGTGTGCCGGCTCCGAGGATCGTGTGCACTGTGCAGTCTCTGAGGATCGTGTGCCGGCTCCGAGTATCGTGTGCACTGTGCAGTCTCTGAGGATCGTGTGCAGTCTCTGAGGATCGTGTGCCGGCTCCGAGGATCGTGTGCAGTCTCTGAGGATCATGTGACGGCTCCGAGGATCGTGTGCAGTCTCTGAGGATCGTGTGCCGGCTCCGTGGACTGTGTGCCGGCTCCGAGGATCGTGTGCACTGTGCAGTCTCCGAGGATCGTGTGCCGGCTCCGAGGATCGTGTGCACTGTGCAGTCTCTGAGGATCGTGTGCCGGCTCCGAGGATCGTGTGCACTGTGCAGTCTCTGAGGATCGTGTGCCGGCTCCGAGTATCGTGTGCACTGTGCAGTCTCTGAGGATCGTGTGCCGGCTCCGAGGATCGTGTGCACTGTGCAGTCTCTGAGGATTGTGTGCCGGCTCCGAGGATCGTGTGCACTGTGCAGTCTCTGAGGATCGTGTGCCGGCTCCGAGTATCGTGTGCACTGTGCAGTCTCCGAGGATCGTGTGCCGGCTCCGAGGATCGTGTGCACTGTGCAGTCTCTGAGGATCGTGTGCCGGCTCCGAGGATCGTGTGCACTGTGCAGTCTCTGAGGATCGTGTGCCGGCTCCGAGGATCGTGTGCACTGTGCAGTCTCTGAGGATCGTGTGCCGGCTCCGAGGATCGTGTGCACTGTGCAGTCTCTGAGGATCGTGTGCCGGCTCCGAAGATCGTGTGCAGTCTCTGAGGATCATGTGACGGCTCCGAGGATCGTGTGCAGTCTCTGAGGATCATGTGACGGCTCCGAGGATCGTGTGCAGTCTCTGAGGATCGTGTGCACTGTGCAGTCTCTGAGGATCGTGTGCCGGCTCTGAGGATCGTGTGCGGTCTCTGAGGATCGTGTGCCGGCTCCGAGGATCGTGTGCCGGCTGTGAGGATCGTGTGCCAGCTCCGAGGATCGTGTGCACTGTGCAGTCTCTGAGGATCGTGTGCCGGCTCCGAGGATCGTGTGCACTGTGCAGTCTCCGAGGATCGTGTGCCGGCTCCGAGGATCATGTGCTCCACCATCTAGTGACAAGTACATGTCACACTTATTATATGGCTGTTCATGCAGCGATTCTTTATTTCTGTTTTTTAACACTTATGCAAAAAAAAAAAAAATGTAATAAGCAGATTCTATTTTCTTCTGTAATAATCGTTATTAATATTTCTTACTTTATTTAATCCCTCTAGGATCACAATGCAATTTCCTGATTGCTGATATAATCCTGTGCTACATTCAACAGCGGGAAAATAAAATATGTAAAATATGTAGTATCACCCGGCGAGGCAGAGACAGAGGCCCCCATGTTCAGGGAAAGAATTCACCGTATTGTCAAATGTTTACATTTTATATATAGAAGGACAATCTACATGAAAAGTTGTGACCATATATTACATTACTGATCCTGAGTTACCTCCTGTATTATACTCCAGAGCTGCACTCACTATTCTGCTGGTGCAGTCACTGTGTACATACATTACATTACTGATCCTGAGTTACCTCCTGTATTATATTCCAGAGCTGCACTCACTATTCTGCTGGTGCAGTCACTGTGTACATACATTACAGTACTGATCCTGAGTTACCTCCTGTGTTATACTCCAGAGCTGCACTCACTATTCTGCTGGTGCAGTTGTCGCGGGCGGGGAGGAGGGTGTCAGCACACCGCGCTCACCCCTTCTTCTCGGGTCCGGCAGTTGCTCCTGGTGGCTCGAGCTGCGGGCCGGATCCCGGGGTGTCTCGAGCGACGCTCCTCGCCCGTGAGTGAAAAGGGGGGGGTGTTTGTTGGGATTATAGTTCGTGACGCCACCCACGGTTGTGGTGATGGCACCACCGCTGCTCAGTGTGGGGGTCCCGGGGATGGTGATGGGAGCAGCCAGGTGTTGTGTTGCCCCTCCGTGGGTAGGGGTTGGTGATCCCGGGGCCCGGTGAAGAGATGTGAAGTGTAGGGCCTGGAGGGCGCAGGGACACGGGGGCAGCGCTATGCCTTGCGGCACCGTGGTACTCACTCAGCCTGAGACACGGACACAGTTTGTACGGTAAACCAACGGCTGGTAGGACGGTCCCACAGACGGTTGCACCTGCACTCCCGGTAGGTGACGGTGACGTCTCTCTTCCTTGCACCTGTTTGACTGATGGTAGCGGTGGATTCCCTCCGGTTACCCGCTCCCCGACTGCAATCTGGGCCGGAGGAGCTCTACACTTTGCCCGCAGGCGCTGGCCCTGGGGAAACTGGTGCCTTGGCGGTGGCGGTGTCTGCCCGGTAAGGGTCGGGCTGTTGCCTTCAATCGGGACTTGGTTGTTGGGGGAATCTACGTCCCCTTCACTGACGGATTCGGCAAATTGGGCGACTCCTAGCCTTGCCGGGGTCCGAGAGGCCCCTGCCCTGGTGCTGACTGTCTTTCGGAACACTGCTCCAGACCACCGGGCACACAGCCAACGGGGTCCTTCCAGGAACTTCCAAACGGTCCCCCTCCGGACAGTCACCGCCGTCGCTGACCTTGCTGTTCTAGCCCTACACACAGCTGGGCTCTCAGGCTCTGTGCACTCTCTGCGCTCTCTCCACTTCTTGCTTTCCTCCTTTTCCACTTTCCTTTCCTTCACTTTCACTTCTTGTTGTTTACTCTAGCCCCTGCCTGGGCTAAGCTGCTTCTTTACTCAAGCCCTGCCTGGGCTAATCTCTGCTCTTCACTCAAGCTCCTCCTGAGCTAGTCTGCCTGGTAACTTCCTGCCTCCAGAGTTGTGAGCTCCTTGGTGGGCGGAGCCAACCGCCTGGCCCACCCCCTGGTGTGCATCACAGACTCCTGGAGGGAGGCAACAAGGATTTCTGGTTAGCAGGTGTACCTACCTGGAGTGTGGGGTGTAGTGGTGTTGTTATCTGTGTCCCCTGGCTTGCCCAGGGCGACACATTCCCCCTTAGCAAAATGCAGACCGTCCGCGGGCTGCCGTCCTACACCGGTTTTATTTTTCTGTAAAAAGGGGATAACAGGGTTAAACATAACATAAGCATAACATTTTTAATCAACTCTTCCCAAGACGGGAGGCACATTTTCTTTTAACGTTTCAACGGTGTACGGTCACGGTTTCCGCTCTCTCCCACCCAAGCAACCTGGCCCTGATGCTGCCCCTAAAACCCAGGCAGCACCCCTTGACCCACAGTCCAGCACAAGTCACCCGAGCGGGATCTGTCCTTCCCTCCAGAGGGTAGCCACCGGTTCCTTTGGTGGCTGGGCCTTGGCCTGCTCTGCTCAGGGCCCTCCCTCCAACCTGCCTCTCCGGAGGCGGCATTGCGGAAACGGTAACGGTACCCAACATATTTACAAGCCACTAACGTTTGTGGTTGCCCTGCAGAGTTCACGGGCTTGTCCATGGTTAGTTCCCATGCATTTTTAAACTTTTAACGGTCCCCACGGGGACAACGGTGCCGGCTCCTGCCGGTTGCTAATCACAGCTGACAATCAGGTGAAAACTCGGTTCAATCAGTGTTTTTCATTTTTCAAAACTTTCAACAAACTTTCAAACAATGGTGGTCCCAACGGGGACGGTGCAACGGGCATCCGCTGCCCTACTCGATGTCTTCGTCCTCCTCACCCGGTTCGGGGTGGAAGGACACGGGCACCAGCCCCTCCAGTGCGTAGCAAGCACGGCGTGGAAGGGCCGCTCGATACCCATTGCCCCCAGCTCGGGGAACATAAGTGGCCTCCATGCCAGACAGGGCAACGACTCCCTCCTCTTCCTCTGACACAGGATCGGTGTCAGGCCCGGAGTCGCTATCTTCTGCTCCCACTGCCGTCACAGAGAGAGGCACATCCGACGGGCCAGGCGCGGCGCAGCGCGCGAGCGAGCAGGACGGGGGTAACACAGGAGCCAGGGGTAGACCGGGTCCCTCAGCCGCAGCGACCGGTCCCTCGGGGACACAGGGGCGTGGGTCATTTTCCAGCTCCTCCATCACGGCCTCCACTCCATACACTCGCGCCACAGCAACCAGGGCCTCCACCTCCGCGGCCCACTGCTCCATCAGCCCGCCGATCTGACTCTGGTAGCGACGGCAGATCCCCGCCGCCCGGGCCCTCAGCCATGCCACTGTTCCGGACACCGGCTCGGTAGTCTCTGCAGAACTAGGTGGGGCGGACATCTCGGCAGTTGTGTTTTCCAGGAACCCAGTCGGTCTGCAGAGTCCTGGCGTCTCTGCCTGTACAGCCGCGGCTACATGCGGCCAGCCGCCATCGCGTCCCCCTTAGCTCTTTCCGGCCCCTCCTCTCTCGGGGCGGAGTTTTGGCCTTCGCGCCTCTACTGCTCGAGAAGACGCTCGAGCGGGAACTTTTCGCGCCAAAGATGGCGACTTCTGAAATTTTTCTGCCGGATACCTCCGGCGGTAACAAGGCGCACCTCTACCAGACGGCAGAGCGGTAAGATCCTGTTTGTGACGCCAAGTTGTCGCGGGCGGGGAGGAGGGTGTCAGCACACCGCGCTCACCCCTTCTGCTCGGGTCCGGCAGTTGCTCCTGGTGGCTCGAGCTGCAGGCCGGATCCCGGGGTGTCTCGAGTGACGCTCCTCGCCCGTGAGTGAAAAGGGGGGGGTGTTTGTTGGGATTATAGTTTGTGACGCCACCCACGGTTGTGGTGATGGCACCACCGCTGCTCAGTGTGGGGGTCCCGGGGATGGTGATGGGAGCAGCCAGGTGCTGTGTTGCCCCTCCGTGGGTAGGGGTTGGTGATCCCGGGGCCCGGTGAAGAGATGTGAAGTGTAGGGCCTGGAGGGCGCAGGGACACGGGGGCAGCGCTATGCCTTGCGGCACCGTGGTACTCACTCAGCCTGAGACACGGACACAGTTTGTACGGTAAACCAACGGCTGGTAGGACGGTCCCACAGACGGTTGCACCTGCACTCCCGGTAGGTGACGGTGACGTCTCTCTTCCTTGCACCTGTTTGACTGATGGTAGCGGTGGATTCCCTCCGGTTACCCGCTCCCCGACTGCAATCTGGGCCGGAGGAGCTCTACACTTTGCCCGCAGGCGCTGGCCCTGGGGAAACTGGTGCCTTGGCGGTGGCGGTGTCTCCCCGGTAAGGGTCGGGCTGTTGCCTTCAATCGGGACTTGGTTGTTGGGGGAATCTACGTCCCCTTCACTGACGGATTCGGCAAATTGGGCGACTCCTAGCCTTGCCGGGGTCCGAGAGGCCCCTGCCCTGGTGCTGACTGTCTTTCGGAACACTGCTCCAGACCACCGGGCACACAGCCAACGGGGTCCTTCCAGGAACTTCCAAACGGTCCCCCTCCGGACAGTCACCGCCGTCGCTGACCTTGCTGTTCTAGCCCTACACACAGCTGGGCTCTCAGGCTCTGTGCACTCTCTGCGCTCTCTCCACTTCTTGCTTTCCTCCTTTTCCACTTTCCTTTCCTTCACTTTCACTTCTTGTTGTTTACTCTAGCCCCTGCCTGGGCTAAGCTGCTTCTTTACTCAAGCCCTGCCTGGGCTAATCTCTGCTCTTCACTCAAGCTCCTCCTGAGCTAGTCTGCCTGGTAACTTCCTGCCTCCAGAGTTGTGAGCTCCTTGGTGGGCGGAGCCAACCGCCTGGCCCACCCCCTGGTGTGCATCACAGACTCCTGGAGGGAGGCAACAAGGATTTCTGGTTAGCAGGTGTGCCTACCTGGAGTGTGGGGTGTAGTGGTGTTGTTATCTGTGTCCCCTGGCTTGCCCAGGGCGACACACAGTCACTGTGTACATACATTACATTACTGATCCTGAGTTACCTCCTGTATTATACTCCAGAGCTGCACTCACTATTCTGCTGGTGCAGTCACTGTGTACATACATTATACTGCAGAGTTGTATTGACACTTTCACAGCCTTCAGAGCTGAAATCCGCCATTATTAGTGTATGTCTCCTGTTAGCCATGCCCTTTTCTGTGGCCACTGTGAAGCTTTGTGTTTCCTGTCTGATCATTCTGCCTCCGGGGCGCCTCTGAGCATTATCCCCTATATCTAGCTTTCGGGGGTGCGGGATTATTTTCTTTTCTTCCCGCTGATTTCATTCTACTCTGAATAAAAAATCCATTTTGTGTTAACAAGCAACGAGCGCGATTGTTATAATTAACGTAGGAGGCAGTAATACGTTTCCTCTCCCCACCGCGCTAATCTTAGTTTACCAATGCCGCAAATTGCTAAAAGGTTTCTTGTGTTCACCAACAAAAGGCTGCGGTGACTTTCTGGCTCCTCGGCAGGAGTCCTGCGCGCGGCATTGTGCTGCTCCGCGGCTGCTGAGGGCAACAATTAGCAGCACGGCGCAAGGCGACGCAGTAACGGGATTGGATATTGTCTCTATTATTATTATTATTATCTGCATTTTGCTGCCCCGAAACTGCAGAACCAGGAGCCGTGCGGCCTCTGTGGAACAGTCACAGAGGGGAGCGCTGAGCGCAGGGGAGCGTTGAGCGCAGGGGAGCGCTGAGCGCAGGAGACCGGGGTCCTTGTATTTCTTATTATTACTAAATGCCCATCATGATATCTGTTACCAGCAGTACAGAGTATTTCAGGAGAGCAGTGTGCTGATCCTGTGGGGGGGTGACAGTGATAGTTACTGTACATAGCGGAATCAGCGGGGTCCCCAGCAGCACAGAGTATTTCAGGAGAGCAGTGTGCTGATCCTGTGGTGGGATAGTGAGTAAATGGGGGGATCGGAGGTGGAGGCTCTTTAATGTAGGGGGCCTTCCTTCTTGTGTTCAGGGCCGGACATGGTCTGTGTACCATAGCTATGAGGCCCCTCAGAGTTATACTTGGATCTGAGCCCTGTTCCAGGGATTTTCTTCCCCTATCAGTCCTGTGGTCGGGGAGGTCGGAGAGTTGGGGAGGTTGGAGTGGTCAAGGCTGGTTGGGGAAGTTGGGGTGGTCTGAGAGCATGGAGAGTCGGAGTGGTCTGGGTGGTCGCTTAGGTTGGAGTTGGTTGGTGGAGGCCAGGGTGGTTGGGCTGGTCAAGGTGTTCAGGGAGGACATGGTGGTCTGAGGTTGGGGAGGTCTAGTATTCTAGAAGGTCACGGAGATCCGAGTGATTGGGGAGGTGGAGTATTCTGGGAGCTCACGGAGGTTGGGAAGGTCAGGGTGTTTGGGGTGGGGGGGAGCAGTTACGTTTCTTCCTCTCTGCTCCCCTTCTTCATATACATTATTGCTGCTGCTCTATATGTCCTGGTCAGTGCCCCTGGTGCCCGCTCTTTCTATTCCTCTGCTGCAGTGCTGCCACTGCTGGGCCTCCCATCCTCTCCCCACCGGAGGGCACCCCGGCACATTGGGGGACTCCTGTGACCCGCGTCGTCCATCTTTGTTTCTGTGTGATCCCTGATAGATCCCGCTGTGATATCGTATGGTCTCAGACGCCGCGATCCTCCGACACACCAGCAGATTGTGAGATATTGATAATGGTGTATCCGCCATGATGAGGTACGACTTAATTCTGATCCCACGCCGAGCGTTGCCACGGTGATGCGGGACGGACGGACGCTCGCTGCTAATCCACAGTTTCTTCTCGCTTCATTGACTCCACATCTCATAAACCAAGATTGAATTCTGAAAATTTGGAACGGGCCCCAAGAAAGCGCCGTGTTTCCGAGACGCGTCGTCCGGTGATAAATTGCATCTTGTTGAGCCGTTGTCAGCGGCAGTCATGAAAGATCCCCCACATCTCTCCCTCGTCTCGCGCTCCCTCCTTCATTCTCCGGCTTTTTCTCTCTTTTGTGACAGGGAACGTCTGAATTACGTCTGTCAAGTAGCAGCTCCCGTGCTAATGTCTTTATGGTAATTGCATATGCTTAAAAATGCATTATGTTGCGGGATGTGCTGCGTGCGGCATTATGGGGGGAGCGCTGATGTGTGACCCTCCCTTGGCATTGAACACAGAACCTCATTTTCTTTAAATAAGGGCGAGCTCCATTAGAATTCATGTGCGGCGCTGGCGGAGGACGGGAGCGGCTGTGAAATATGCAATGGAGCATTGATGATTGCTTCAATATTAACTGCGAAGATGATCAGAGGCGAAAACAGTGATTAGGACGGAGGGGGCGGCTCGGAGGAGACCACCAGCCTCCGCGTCCTCCTCGCTGCCTCCGCCTCCTAACGCTGAAGATAGGGAATATTCTCTTGTGTTTGGCGATTGTCCACACGCAGGTGACAAAGACTCATTCACACAGACCACACGTGAGGAAATTCAGGAGGTGAGCCCAAACGTCATCTGCAGCTGTTTTACAGCAGTGCTGGAAAGTGCGGACATTTACTAACGGCATGTAGTCCTATCGAACGCAAGACACTGCTACCTTTAGTGCCGCCACCGGTTTGGTGTGAAACCTTTTCTGTACTCCTAACCTTCTCATTGGTTTCCAGAAAGCCATAATGGGGAGATCATAGATGGTGGAGAATACAGACAGTGAAGAACATGGACGGCGGAGATATGGATAGTGGAGAACATGGCCGGCTGAGAACACGGATATCAGAGTAAACACATAATGGAGAACATGGCCGGCGGAGCACATGGATAGAGGAGCACATGGCCGGTGGAGATCTAGATAGTGGAGAACATAGCCAGCAGAGAACATGGATATCAGAGAACACAGATAATGGAGAACATGGCCGGCGGAGAACATGGATAGAGGAGCACATGGCCGCTGGAGATCTAGATAGTGGAGAACATAGCCAGCGGAGAACATGGATATCAGAGAACACAGATAATGGAGAACATGGCCGGCGGAGAACATGGATAGAGGAGCACATGGCCGGTGGAGATCTAGATAGTGGAGAACATAGCCAGCAGAGAACATGGATATCAGAGAACACAGATAATGGAGAACATGGCCGGCTGAGAACACGGATATCAGAGAACACAGATAATGGAGAACATGGCCGACGGAGAACATGGATACAGGAGAACATGACCGGTGGAGATCTAGATAGTGGAGAATATAGCCGGCGGAGAACACAAATATCAGAGAACACAGATAATGGAGAACATGGCCGGCGCAGAACACAGATGGCGGAAAGCATGGCTGGCGGAGAACATGGCTGGCGGAGAACATGGCTGGCGGAGAACACGGATAATAGAGAACATGGCCGGCGGAGAACACGGATAGAGGAGAACATGGCCGGCGGAGAACACGGATAGAGGAGAACATGGCCGGTGGAGATCTAGATAGTGGAGAACATAGCTGGCGGAGAACACGGATAGAGGAGAACATGGCCGGCGGAGATCTAGATAGTGGAGAACATGGCCGGCTGAGAACACAGATATCACAGAACACGGATCATAGAGAACATGGCCGGCGGAGAACACGGATAGAGGAGCACATGGCCAGTGGAGATCAAGATAGTGGAGAACATAGCTGGCGGAGAACACGGATAGAGGAGAACATGGCCGGCAGAGATCTAGATAGTGGAACACAGATAATGGAGAACATGGCTGGTAGAGAACATGGATAGTGGAGTACACGGATAGTGGAGAACATGGCTGGCGGAGAACACAGATAGTGGACGAAAATTCAGACTACAGAGTCTGACACTCCCCCTGATAACTCCTCTGGTGTTTGTGATCTACGCAGGCAGACTCGAGCGTCGACCTGCAAAGTGGTAGTTCATAGGCAGGCTAGCAGGAGCTAATCTCAGCTGGTCTGCTTGTTAGTCACCTTTGATCACATGTTGTAGGGGAGCCGATCACATCTACTCCCCTCATATATGCTGGCTGTAACCTTCTACCTATGCCAGCTATAGTTTATCTTAGTTGGTCTGCTGAGGTGTGGTGATCTCAGACTATCTGATGCGATACCTGATGCTGTGTGCAGTTGTGGAGTTTACCCTTGTTGCCTTTTTGTTGCTACCCTTCTGCTCTTGTTTTTCTCTCTTTGTCTCGTCCTGTATGTGTGCAGTGTGTCAGAGTTTTGGTTTTCCCTTGTGTGTCCTCATCTGTTTATCATCTTGCTCCTGCCCTGTCCTTCCCTGGAGGAAGGGTGGTATTAGAGTAATATTTCTCAGGGGTATAGTAAAGCATGGGACTACAGTGTCTCCACCATTAGGAGTAATCCGGAGGTGAGGAACAGCCTAGAGTCCCCTAGCATAAGGAACAGCACAGGAGCCCCTGTCCTTCGCTATCCCAAAGTAACATCATGACCCCACCATGGAAGAGCCCCGAACAGGTCTCTCCATAGAGGGCAATGTCTGCATGGGTTGTATGGAGTTAGGAGAGAAGATTGTGACCCACAACCCAAGCATTGTGAGAGCGTCAGACTATGAGAGCGTCACAGCTTTAGGACTGAGAGTGCATGTAGATGAAGCCGCGGCGCTCAGAGATGCTCCTCTTATGAGATGTCTCTGCTCCCGATATGAGAGTCACGGGGGGATTCACGTTCCATCATTACACGGCACACGTTCTACCTGAGCAGAATGACAATTACCTTCCTATTTGCTCCCGTGATTATGGACACCGCTGCTTCGCTCCATTACGCACCCCCCGTACCTCTGAAGCCCTTTACACAATTATGAAATGTGGTGAGAAATAAATGAATATGGCCGAGTAATAGTGACAAATGAAGACTCATTACGGAGAGGAGTGAAATGGACTAAAGTGGCTTCATCGCCCTTCAGATGCGAATCACTCATTACTGTCTGATCTTGTGATCACCGAGGAGAGAAGAGTCCACAGAATGTGCAGAACGATGGATCCTCCTGATCAAGGCTGTCTCCACACGGTCAAAGCTGCCATCAGAAAACGGGTGAGGAAGGAACAAGGTACAAGGACTGTAACTGGGCCCATCCAAGTGCACCGATCGCCAACATGACCGCACCTTGTGGTTGCCTGGCCTGCTCCCTGGTGAAGCGTGGGGGCAGATCCTGGGGAAGCGTGGGGGCAGATACTGGGGAAGCGTGGGGGCAGATCCTGAGGAAGCGTGGGGGCAGATCCTGGTGAAGCGTGGGGGCAGATACTGGGGAAGGTATCCTGCATATAATACAGTGCCTAAAAGTAGTCTTCAACCCCCTGCAGATTTAGTAGGTTTGATAAGATGCAAATAAGTTAGAGGCTGCAAACTTCAAACAAGAGCAGGATTTATTAACAGATGCATAAATCTTACAAACCAACAAGTTATGTTGCTCAGTTAAATTCTAATAAATTTTCAACATAAAAGTGTGGGTCAATTATTATTCAACCCCTAGGTTTAATATTTTGTGGATTAACCCTTGTTTGCAATTACAGCTAATAATCGTCTTTTATAAGACCTGATCAGGCCGGCACAGGTCTCTGGAGTTATCTTGGCCCACTCCTCCATGCAGATCTTCTCCAAGTTATCTAGGTTCTTTGGGTGTCTCATGTGGACTTTAATCTTGAGCTCCTTCCACATGTTTTCAATTGGGTTAAGGTCAGGAGACTGACTAGGCCACTGCAACACCTTGATTTTTTCCCTCTTGAACCAGGCCTTGGTTTTCTTGGCTGTGTGCTTTGGGTCGTTGTCTTGTTGGAAGATGAAATGATGACCCATCTTAAGATCCTTGATGGAGGAGCGGAGGTTCTTGGCCAAAATCTCCAGGTAGGCTGTGCTATCCATCTTCCCATGGATGCGGACCAGATGGCCAGGCCCCTTGGCTGAGAAACAGCCCCACAGCATGATGCTGCCACCACCATGCTTGACTGTAGGGATGGTATTCTTGGGGTCGTATGCAGTGCCATCCAGTCTCCAAACGTCACGTGTGTGGTTGGCACCAAAGATCTCGATCTTGGTCTCATCAGACCAGAGAACCTTGAACCAGTCTGTCTCAGAGTCCTCCAAGTGATCATGAGCAAACTGTAGACGAGCCTTGACATGACGCTTTGAAAGTAAAGGTACCTTACGGGCTCGTCTGGAACGGAGACCATTGCGGTGGAGTACGTTACTTATGGTATTGACTGAAACCAATGTCCCCACTGCCATGAGATCTTCCCGGAGCTCCTTCCTTGTTGTCCTTGGGTTAGCCTTAACTCTTCGGACAAGCCTGGCCTCGGCATGGGTTGAAACTTTCAAAGGCTGTCCAGGCCGTGGAAGGCTACCAGT
Organism: Anomaloglossus baeobatrachus; assembly: GCF_048569485.1. Classification (NCBI taxonomy): domain Eukaryota; kingdom Metazoa; phylum Chordata; class Amphibia; order Anura; family Aromobatidae; genus Anomaloglossus; species Anomaloglossus baeobatrachus. The sequence goes on from NC_134361.1 coordinate 3,138,411, forward strand.
AGTTCCATAAGCCTTCCACTTCCGGATGATGCTCCCAACAGTGGAGACAGGTAGGCCCAACTCCTTGGAAAGGGTTTTGTACCCCTTGCCAGCCTTGTGACCCTCCACGATCTTGTCTCTGATGGCCTTGGTATGCTCCTTTGTCTTTCCCATGTTGACCAAGTATGAGTGCTGTTCACAAGTTTGGGGAGGGTCTTAATTAGTCAGAAAAGGCTGGAAAAAGAGATAATTAATCCAAACATGTGAAGCTCATTGTTCTTTGTGCCTGAAATACTTCTTAATACTTTAGGGGAACCAAACAGAATTCTGGTGGTTTGAGGGGTTGAATAATAAATGACCCTCTGAATAAACTTTTCACAATTTAAAGAAAATAAAAAAAAAAGAAATAACATTCTTTTTTGCTGCATTTCACACTTCCAGGCTGATCTACAGTCCAAATGTCACAATGCCAAGTTAATTCCGAATGTGTAAACCTGGTAAATCTGCAGGGGGTTGAATACTACTTGTAGGCACTGTATATTTAGAGGTGTAAAAGAAAAACAGGAAAAAAGTATTAGTAGTGCCACTAATGCAGACGTTCCAGACAGTGCACATGTCCCAGACATCTGTCCAGGCGCCCCTCCAGCCCAACGCCACTGGGAACTGTATCACTCGCATGACATCTGGATCTGGTGGTGGAGCAGGGAGCCGCAGCCTTTCTGCTCTGTGGGCCGCAGGCTGCCATGGGTCAGCGTCCTGGTGCCTGTGTATTACAGCTCACTCTGTCCAGACGCCCCTCCAGCCGAAGGCCACTGGGGACTGTATCACTCGCATGACATCTGGATCTGGTGGTGGAGCAGGGAGCCGCAGCCTCTCTGCTCTGTGGGCCGCAGGCTGCCGTGCGTCAGCGTCCTGGTGGCTGTGTATTACGGCTCACTCTGTGCAGACGCCCCTCCAGCCGAAGGCCACTGGGAACTGTATCACTCGCATGACTCCAGTACATCTGGATCCGGTGGTGGAGCAGGGAGCCGCAGCCTCTATGCTGTGTGGGCCGCAGGCTGCCGTGCGTCAGCATCCTGATGCCTGTGTATTACGGCTCACTCTGTCCAGACGCCCCTCCAGCCGAAGGCCACTGGGGACTGTATCACTCGCATGACTCCAGTACATCTGGATACGGTGGTGGAGCAGGGAGCCGCAGCCTCTCTGCTCTGTGGGCCGCAGGCTGCCGTGGGTCAGCGTCCTGGTGCCTGTGTATTACGGCTCACTCTGTGCAGGGGCTTGGTTACTCGGATTAGGCAAGTGTAAACTGTATTTCTTTATTAGGGTGGCATTGTTACTTTCTAAGCACTTCAGGGGGTTTATTATTTGTTTTAAGGGGGGACTTGGGCGTTGTTACTGGTTAGGGGCACAATAATTGCCGGTGAGGTGAGGGTGTGGGTTTGGAGAGGAGATAAGATACAGCAGCCATTGTCTCCGGAGGCATCTATGGTGCTCGTGTGTCTTCTCAGTCTGCGGCAGGCGGCACGCTGGGCTGGTAATGGAAGCCACCGCCCGTCATGGTGGCAATTGGGCAATCCATAGCAACGATTTGACTGTTTTTTTTCAGACTTTAGCTGCACTTCTCATGGGTCTTCAGATCCTAGGAAACCTCCCGTATATTTGCCCCACGTTGGGTGTAAGTAGAGACCATTCCTGCCCCCATTCATCCTCAGGTGTCCTCCGCCACTTGCCCATATCTATACAGACGTCTTCCTCCATTGTACATTCCACACCAGTCATTAAGGCCACGGCAGACCCTTCACCGTAAGGCCGGGATATGTTTCATGGCCGTGCTACCTCTTCCTCTAGGTCATCTTAGCCACTGTAACTAAAGGGTTAAAATGTCATTTTATTACAGCTCATCCCAGATCCAGGGGAAGATGAAGGAGTGAAGGAAGCCTTCTGCCGCGTGGTCAGTGTTTTTGCCTGTAATTTGCGGCAGAAGGTTGTGCAGATTTCGGCACTCCCCCGGTGGCTCCCGGCGCTCCCGTCACCTGCAGGACTTTGCGGATGAAGTTCATCCATTCATTTCGGAGCCGTTATCCTGCGGCTGGTTAAGTCCCTTCTAAGCTCCCAAATTGCAGATATTAAATCCCTGCGCTCAGTGTATCAGCATGTGAAGTATGGCGGAACACTAATTCAGCATTTTAATTCTGCAGGTCCACTCTCCAAATCCCATCCTACGGATATTTATAAAAATATACATCACAGAACGCAGAGAACGGGCGAGGGGGATCGGAGCGGCGGTCTCCGCAGCAGGGAAGGCTGATAAAGCGGCTTTATGTGGCCATTACAATAATAGGCCCCTTTGAAGTGAAAGCTATATGGGAAACAGGCGGTTTAACAAGTCCCAGTGTTTGATGGAAGCGGCCGGAGACGAGCGCTTATTCCTGGGAGAAATCCCTCTCGGCTTAAACCAACTGCAAAGGCAGAAAAAGGTTATAAATGGCCTCAAAGATTAACGACGACCAACTCGTAACATCATCACCCCAAATTCCTGCAGCAATTAGGGTCCGGCAGGAGGATACGTAACTCATGTTTAGGGTCCGGCAGGAGGACGTGTAACTCAGGTTTAGGGCCCGGCAGGAGGATACGTAACTCAGGTTTAGGGTCCAGCAGGAGGATACGTAACTGCTGTTTAGGGTCCGGCAGGAGGACGTGTAACTCATGTTTAGGGTCCGGCAGGAGGACGTGTAACTCAGGTTTAGGGCCCGGCAGGAGGATACGTAACTCAGGTTTAGGGTCCGGCAGGAGGATACGTAACTCCTGTTTAGGGTCCGGCAGGAGGACGCGTAACTCAGGTTTAGGGTCCGGCAGGAGGAAGCGTAACTCATGTTTAGGGTCCGGCAGGAGGATGCGTAACTCATGTTTAGGGTCCGGCAGGAGGATACGTAACTCATGTTTAGGGTCTGGCAGGAGGACGCGTAACTCATGTTTAGGGTCCGGCAGGAGGATACGTAACTCATGTTTAGGGTCCGGCAGGAGGACGCGTAACTCATGTTTAGGGTCCGGCAGGAGGATACGTAACTCAGGTTTAGGGTCCGGCAGGAGGATACGTAACTCATGTTTAGGGTCCGGCAGGAGGACGCGTAACTCATGTTTAGGCTCCGGCAGGAGGATACGTAACTCATGTTTAGGGTCCGGCAGGAGGACGCGTAACTCATGTTTAGGGTCCGGCAGGAGGACGTGTAACTCATGTTCAGGGTCCGGCAGGAGGATGCGTAACTCATGTTTAGGGTCTGGCAGGAGGACACGTAACTCATGTTCAGGGTCCGGCAGGAGGACACTTAACTCATGTTTAGGGTCCGGCAGGAGGACGTGAGTCCTGCTTCCCCCCACTCATAGAGAAAGCTTGTGAATCCTGCTTCTCCCCCCACTCATAGAGAAAGCCTGTGAGTCCTGCTTCTCCCCCCACTCAGAGAAAGCCTGTGAGTCCTGCTTGTCCCCCCACTCATAGAGAAAGCCTGTGAGTCCTGCTTGTCCCCCCACTCATAGAGAAAGCCTGTGAGTCCTGCTTCTCCCCCCACTCATAGAGAAAGCCTGTGAGTCCTGCTTCTCCTCCCACTCATAGAGAAAGCCTGTGAGTCCTGCTTCTCCTCCCACTCATAGAGAAAGCCTGTGAGTCCTGCTTCTCCCCCCACTCATAGAGAAAGCCTGTGAGTCCTGCTTCTCCCTCCCACTCATAGAGAAAGCCTGTGAGTCCTGCTTCTCCCCCCACTCATAGAGAAAGCCTGTGAGTCCTGCTTCTCCCCCCACTCATAGAGAAAGCCTGTGAGTCCTGCTTCTCCTCCCACTCATAAAGAAAGCTTGGGAGTCCTGCTTCTCCCCCCACTCATAGAGAAAGCCTGTGAGTCCTGCTTCTCCCCCCACTCATAGAGAAAGCCTGTGAGTCCTGCTTCCCCCCCCCCACTCATAGAGAAAGCCTGTGAGTCCTGCTTCTCCCTCCCACTCATAGAGAAAGCCTGTGAGTCCTGCTTCTCCCTCCACTCAGAGAAAGCCTGTGAGTCCTGCTTCTCCCCCCACTCATAGAGAAAGCCTGTAAGTCCTGCTTCTCCCTCCCACTCAGAGAAAGCCTGTGAGTCCTGCTTCTCCCCCCACTCAGAGAAAGCCTGTGAGTCCTGCTTCTCCCCCCACTCATAGAGAAAGCCTGTGAGTCCTGCTTCTCCTCCCACTCATAAAGAAAGCTTGGGAGTCCTGCTTCTCCCCCCACTCATAGAGAAAGCCTGTGAGTCCTGCTTCTCCCCCCACTCATAGAGAAAGCCTGTGAGTCCTGCTCCCCCCCCCACTCATAGAGAAAGCCTGTGAGTCCTGCTTCTCCCTCCCACTCATAGAGAAAGCCTGTGAGTCCTGCTTCTCCCTCCACTCAGAGAAAGCCTGTGAGTCCTGCTTCTCCCCCCACTCATAGAGAAAGCCTGTAAGTCCTGCTTCTCCCTCCCACTCAGAGAAAGCCTGTGAGTCCTGCTTCTCCCCCCACTCAGAGAAAGCCTGTGAGTCCTGCTTCTCCCTCCCACTCAGAGAAAGCCTGTAAGTCCTGCTTCTCCCTCCACTCAGAGAAAGCCTGTGAGTCCTGCTTCTCCCCCCACTCATAGAGAAAGCCTGTGAGTCCTGCTTCTCCCCCCACTCATAGAGAAAGCCTGTGAGTCCTGCTTCTCCTCCCACTCATAGAGAAAGCCTGTGAGTCCTGCTTCTCCTCCCACTCATAGAGAAAGCTTGTGAGTCCCGCTTTTCCCCCCCACTCATAGAGAAAGCCTGTGAGTCCCGCTTCTCCCCCCACTCGTAGAGAAAGCCTGTGAGTCCTGCTTGTCCCCCCCACTCATAGAGAAAGCCTGTGAGTCCCACTTCTCCTCCCACTCATAGAGAAAGCCTGTGAGTCCCGCTTCTCCTCCCACTCATAGAGAAAGCCTGTGAGTCCTGCTTCTCCCCCCCACTCATAGAGAAAGCCTGTGAGTCCTGCTTCTCCTCCCACTCATAGAGAAAGCCTGTGAGTCCCGCTTCTCCCCCCACTCATAGAGAAAGCTTGTGAGTCCTGCTTCTCCTCCCACTCATAGAGAAAGCCTGTGAGTCCTGCTTCCCCCCCACTCATAGAGAAAGCCTGTGAGTCCCGCTTCTCCCCCCACTCATAGAGAAAGCTTGTGAGTCCTGCTTCTCCTCCCACTCATAGAGAAAGCCTGTGAGTCCTGCTTGTCCCCCCACTCATAGAGAAAGCCTGTGAGTCCCGCTTCTCTTGCGCAGTCAATACTGATCCCTAAAATTTTCTTCTGGCAGAAAATCCCCATTTCACTGGTTTGCAGAAATCTTCTCTGTTAGAAGTGTGCGGGTGTTCTCCTTTGGGTGGACCTGTGGGGGTGCAGCCCGGTAGAGGGGATGTTCCCCCATTGCTCCTGTATGGCAGTGTTATTTGGGTATCACTAGTGTAATCGCACTCATGTAAGGAGCTATGAGGCCTTTTGCTTCTGCCATTGTTGGAGCACTGTATGGCGGTATTTTCTTGGATGCTGAACTGTTTAATGGTTGCGGTATATGCAGATGGCAGCACAATTTGCATTGTTGGGATATGGCCAGCAGACGGCTCAGGTATTTGGGCACGGTCATGTATGCGGCTCATTTTGGAATGATATGGGGGCAGCAGAAGATATCTCATATCTACCGTCCAACATAAATCTATTCTGCTGCCCGAACCTCGCAAGGATCCTCTGAAAACTGACAGACCCCACCAGACAAATGACAGCGGTCCCTCTAAACTCATGGTCTCCCCCAGACCGACATGACCGGGGTGCGGACACCATATTGCTGTATTCTGGCTCCTGAGCGCCCCTCCCCCGCCTGTTAATAATACAATGTGTGCGCTCCAGTGAAATGGCGTGGCATTGTATAATGGGGATGTAGAGTCGAGGCCGTGCTCCAGCATTGTCCCTTTAAGTCTTTCTAATATGCCATAAAGGCTACTAATAGGCCACCGTCCGCGCTAAGCATTCAATGAAATAAACTCATTAACCCGCGAGGCTCGTAATCCGGGAGCATTAGACGCTGTCAATAACGCCACGTTTCCTGTCATGTTTCTGGACAGATTCTAGGTATTGTCTCTGCGGATGGCTCCGCTCCAAACACGCGGAATCCATTGTGCAGCCGCGGACGCTTATAATAATGATGTTTGTGCACGTTGTAGACATCGCCGTTACACCGACTATCTAACAAGAAACAGACGGTCCAGCCACGGTCTGCGCAGAACGCTGCGCCGCGTCCTCGCACCCAAAATCTGCAGAGGAAACAAAAAAGTATTTACCAAGTTTCAGAAGCCACTTCGCAAGTTTCCTGTCCTCGCTGTCTAATTGAGTATTGATTCTGGGAAAACGCTGCCACGCTTTGTTTTCCCCCTCATCATTATATTTTACATTAAAAGGAGATTATATAACCGCGCTCATTAAGACTAATTAACGTTAAACAATGGCTCCGCATTTCACGCTTTCAATGCAGGGTCCTGGAAATTCTATTTGTTCTTGGGGAGAATTTAACCAAATGATTGGTTATTGGAGGTCACCTGAGCCCTGATATTTCATAAAAAATCTGAAAAAACATCAGACATGAAAAAAATAAGTCCTAAAGCCTGGGGTGGATGGTCATGTTCTGTAATGTGCGCCTGCGCCTGCAGTATGTAGCAGAGCCGGGGTCGTCATCGGACGTCCTGCTGTGGATTACTTCAGACTTAGATGTTTAAAGCCTGCTTTACACCTTACGATCCAGTATACGATATCGTATGCGATCGTAACCGCCCCCATCGTATGTGTGGCACGGTCAATTTGTTGAACGTGTCGCACATACGATTAACCCCCGTCACATGTACTTACCTTCCATACGACCTCGATGTGGACGGCGAACCTCCACATCCTGGAGTGGGAGGGACGTTCGGCGTCACATCGACGTCATGCGGCAGCCGGCCAATAGAAGCGCAGGGGCGGAGATGAGCGGGACGTAAACATCCTGCCCACCTCCTTCCTTCCGCATTGCCAGTGGGAGCCGCAGGACGCTGGTAAGATCTGTTCATCGTTCCCGGGGTGTCACACACTGCGATGTGCGCTACCCCGGGTACGATGGACAACCTGACGTTCAATTCATGAGAAATGAACGCCGTGCGTGCGATCAATGTTTTACCGTTCAATCGCAATCGCACGTACCTGTCACACACTGCAATGTACCTTACAATGCCGGATGTGCGTCACTTACGACGTGACCCCGCCGACACATCGTAAGATACATTGCAGCGTGTAAAGCGGGCTTTAGAGATTATAAATTGGAGAAAGAGGGGGGTGTTTTGAGTTTATTTGTTATCGACTTACAGGATTAGTAATGGGGGGTGTCAGAGACCCCCTACCCATATACATTACTAACCTCAGGTTTGATGATAGCTGTAATTTTTTGACAAATCGCAGCTGTCAATAACCCCCTATATTACCTCGATTGCCAACACACCAGGGCAATCGGGATGAGTCGGGTAAAGCGCCAGAATTGTGGCATCTAATGGATGTTACAATTCCAGGGTGGCTGCGGGCTGCTATTTTTAGGCTGGGGGACCTAGGAAAGGGTGAGAATACCAGCCATGGGCCTCCACAGGCTGAGGATACCAGCTCCCAGCTGTCGGCTTTATCTTGGCTTAATGTCAAAACCGAGGGTCATTGCAAGTCATTTTTTTAATTATTTATTTAAATAATTATAAAAACCCCAAGGGTCCCTCGTACTTTGATACACAGCCAAAGATGACCGCACGGCTGGGGGCTGCAGCCTGTAGCCATCTGCTTTATCTGCACTGGGTATTAATATACGGGGGGCTGCTGATAAGTCTTTGGCTTTGTGATCTTTTTTTTGTTTCTATGGTAACAAATGTTACAGCACATGAAAGCCTTATGTGTCTAATATATGTTTTGAAAATCTTGTGTTTGTTGCTTATGGCAACAGTGTTCTATGCATGCGGGAAAACAAAATGGCGGAGTCTTTGCAAGGAAAGTCTGTGGCGGATATTCATGGTGATATGTCGCAGACATTGGGGGATCAATGCTCTTCATATTCCACAGGTAAGAACTGGGTTGCCAAATGTAAAACAGGCCACTTCAGCCCCAATGATGAGGAACATCCTGGACGCCCGAGAGTGGTTGTTGTTCCGGAGATCGTCGATGCTGTGCACAACCTCATACTGGAGAATCCACCAATTTCAGCTAAAGCAATAGCAGACATCATGGGGAATTCCCGTGAATGTGATCGTGTCATTATCCATGAAGATTTGGACATGAGGAAGTGATCTGCAAAGTGGGTCCCCAAATATCTGACCACAGATCAGAGAAGCAGCGAGTGACAACTTCCAGCTCCATTTGTCAGCGTTTCCAGACTGATAAGAACTTCCTGGAGTGATTGGTCACTATGGAGAACACCTGGATTTATTTGTATGACCCTGAAAACAAGGAGCAGTCAAGAGCGGAGGCACAGTGGTTCTCCTCTTCCACAGAAGTTCAGGGTGCAAAAATCAGCCACTAAGGTGATGATGTCTGTGTTCTGGGATAAGGAGGGCGTGCTGCTAGTGGACTACCTTCAAAAGGGTTCCACCATCAATGCAAGGAATTACATTGAACTTTTGGACCAATTGAAGGCCGCTCTGAAGGCCAAAAGGTGCGGCAAGCTGTCCAAAGGAATCTTGTTCCTGCAAGATAACGCCTCTGCTCTCACTGCACAAGCGACCACGGCAAAACTGGCAGAGCTGGGCTTCCAGCTGGTGACCACCCACCTTATTCACCAGATCTAGCTCTCTCCACCTATCATCTATTTCCAAACCTGAAGAAACGCCTCAAGGTACCAAATTTCATACCATATCTGATGCCATAGCTGCTGCGGAGGCCAGGTGTGAGGCACAACCGAAATCCTACTTTTTGCTAGGCTTCCAGAACTTGGAATACCGATGTAAGAAATGTGATGTCATCAGTTGAGAGTATGTGGAAGAAATGGAAAGCTTCATCATCCTATCTCATTTTTTTCTGGGTAAAGCCAAAGACTTATCAGCAGCCTCTCGTATGAGGGACTGTCATTTTTTTATTCATTTATTTTTATACCGCTATAGAGAGGCAGACAGCGTGTGTGATTCCAACCAATCACAGACGCTGTCATAGACACTGGGGTGTGGTCTGATTGCAACAAATCACAGAAATCGGGACTGCCGGTGGGCGGGGGAAGCAGTGAATATGCATAAGAGATAATGAGGGAACCCGGAAGGAGTTACAGCCGCAGGGAAGGTCGGTAAGTATAACTGTCATGCTTTCTTCCTTATTTTCTTTCTTTTCCAGCCCCCCTAGCCCTCACTAACACCATTTAATAATGCATAAGTTCAGGTCCCTTAGACTTATATAGGGTTCAGTGTCCAGGGTCAAGTTTTGGATTTAAGTTCAGCTGCCAAAACGAATTTTATTTTTACTGTTCATGTTGGTTTGGCGAAACTGAATATCCATAGGTTAATTCATCAATACAAACAAGCAGTATAATAGTTATATTCTTGTATATAAGGGCAGTATTATAGTAGTTATATTCTTGTCCATAGGGGCAGTATTATAGTAGTTATATTCTTGTACATAGTGGCAGTATTATAGTAGTTATATTCTTGTACATAGGGGCAGTATTATAGTAGTTATATTCTTGTACATAGGGGCAGTATTATAGTAGTTATATTCCTGTACATAGGGACAGTATTATAGTAGTTATATTCTTGTACATAGGGGGTAGTATTATAGTAGTTATATTCTTGTATATAGGGGGCAGTATTATAGTAGTTATATTCTTGTACATAGGGGTAGTATTATAGTAGTTATATTCTTGTACATAGGGGCAGTATTATAGTAGTTATATTCTTGTACATAGGGGCAGTATTATAGTAGTTATATTCTTGTACATAGGGGCAGTATTATAGTAGTTATATTCTTGTACATAGGGGTAGTATTATAGTAGTTATATTCTTGTACATAGGGGCAGTATTATAGTAGTTATATTCTTGTACATAGGGGGCAGTATTATAGTAGTTATATTCTTGTACATAGGGGGTAGTATTATAGTAGTTATATTCTTGTATATAGGGGGCAGTATTATAGTAGTTACATTCTTGTACATAGGGGCAGTATTATAGTAGTTATATTCTTGTACATAGGGGCAGTATTATAGTAATTATATTCTTGTCCATAATTTTTTTCTGGGTAAAGCCAAAGACTTATCAGCAGCCTCTCGTATGAGGGACTGTCATTTTTTTATTCATTTATTTTTATACCGCTATAGAGAGGCAGACAGCGTGTGTGATTCCAACCAATCACAGACGCTGTCATAGACACTGGGGTGTGGTCTGATTGCAACAAATCACAGAAATCGGGACTGCCAGTGGGCGGGGGAAGCAGTGAATATGCATAAGAGATAATGAGGGAACCCGGAAGGAGTTACAGCCGCAGGGAAGGTCGGTAAGTATAACTGTCATGCTTTCTTCCTTATTTTCTTTCTTTTCCAGCCCCCCTGGCCCTCACTAACATTAGTTAAATAGTAGTTATATTCTTGTACATAGGGGGGCAGTATTATAGTAGTTATATTCTTGTACATAGGGGCCAGTATTATAGTAGTTATATTCTTGTACATAGGGGGCACTATTTTAGTAGTTATATTCTTGTACATAGGAGGCAGTATTATAGTAGTAATATTCTTGTACAGAGGGGGCGGTATTATAGTAGTTATATTCTTGTACATAGGGGGCGGTATTATAGTAATTATATTCTTGTACATAGGGGGCAGTATTATAGTAGTTATATTCTTGTACATAGGGGCCAGTATTATAGTAGTTATATTCTTGTACATAGGGGGCACTATTTTAGTAGCTATATTCTTGTACATAGGGGGCAGTATTATAGTAATTATATTTTTGTACAGAGGGGGCGGTATTATAGTAGTTATATTCTTGTACATAGGGGGCGGTATTATAGTAGTTATATTCTTGTACATAGGGGGCGGTATTATAATATATTCCTGTACACAGCGATAGTAGTACTATATAAATTATATTCTCGATCTACAGTCTAGACCTGACGATAGAAGACACGGTAATAAACAATGTAATTTTCATAATGCCTATACCGCAGTGAATCTTTATTATATCACTTTGTGTTAGACGTTGTTCCTGCCGTTCTTTGTGCTGTATTCTATGGATAACACAATGTTGATGATTTCCACCTGACGGTGTCTATAGTTCTTTTCTGCTTCAGTGCCCTTCTCCCTTGTCAATAAATCCTTGCACACTGATGGGCGTTTTTACTTTGATAACAGTCATTTTCTAATTTTCTAACAGATTCGAGACACAAAGTCTTCGGACCAGAAATCCACCTTGTTACACTTTCTTGCTGAAGTCTGTGAAGAAAAGTTTCCGGAACTCCTGAAGTTCCCGGAGGAGCTTGAACACGTGGAGAGCGCCAGCAAAGGTCGGGCTTCACTTTCATACATTACTTTTTCACTCCGCATAGGTCTGACGTGTGTTACTCTGACTGCGATTGTCTCCATCTATTTTTCCATGGTTGTCCTCTCTAACAAGAGGAGAAACTGAGGCATAAAACAAGCACAGTATGGACTGGTTACAACAGGGGTGGTGATGAGATGGTCTCCTCACCTGGGTCAGTTGTGTGACAGGCTGCGGCAGATCCGCGGGTGATAGGAGATGATAAGGATAAAGTATGGGTCATCATCGCACTCTCAATAGACAAGAAGGACTCCAAATACATGAAGTAAAAAATGGCTTATTATTCTATGCATTAGAAGGCAATCTAGCCCCTTGCGGAAGACAAAACCATAGTATCATAACTGTCACAGGGTTTGAAATGACAGAACAGGGGCCCCTAGGCTGGCCCTCAGACTTAAGATCCTGCGCTGTCCCTTATCTCAGAGGTAGGCTTGATGGTAGCCAGGTCGGAGCCTCCAGCATGACCCTGACACCTGATCTTACTCCCCGACCCTTGGGCTGGGCCGGAAACACAGTAACAAAGCCCACAGAAACGACATGGACAAGGGAGAACGAAAACTCATACACACTGCACTAAAATACAAAGGAGAGACAATATAGAAAATATGTATACAGGGGAATAAAGAGAAGGGAAGGAGGTAAACACACAACAGGGAAACTTCCACTCCACTAGAAATCACAATCAGATCACCACAAACTGGATAGACCGCAAAGACCGGAAGCGCTGGAGCTATGATCGGCTCAGACACACAGGCTCTCTTACCTTAACTAGGAAAGAGACAGCTGTGGTGGTAATTAGCAACCAGCTCCTATGAGCTGCACACAAGAATTAACTCCTGCAGGGCTGGGGGGCAATGGAAATGAATCAGCCGACACCCGGCTCAGGCTGAGCAACTAGGAGACCTCCGGTTGCCTGTCAGACTCTATAATGTGAACAGAGACCAACACAGTAGCAGCACCCGCAAGTATGGAACCAAACACCGCATGACAGTAATATAGATACTATGATTTTGTCCTGAGGAAGGGGCGAGATTGCCCTGAAACGCGTCAAATAAACCATTTTCAACTTAAATCCATTTGGAGTCCTTCTCGTCCATTGAGGCAGCGCAGAAAAGCCACATTTTATCCTGATCGTCTCCTTTCCAACATGATGAATCTTCTGGTAATGTCTGCCCGAGATGATTGAAGGGGTTGTCCGGTCTTATGCTATTGATGCCCTATCTTGACCCGGCACCCTCACAATGTGCTGATGGATGATGTACATAGTGAATGGAGTCACACCGCTCCTCAAAATGTGGCCACCACTGTCGCTGGATTCTGAGGTTCTGGGTGTCAGATCACCATACCTGAAGAATAGGTCATCAATGGCCCAAACATGGACAACCCCCTTAAGCTTCCATCTCATTTCTTTAATTCATTGAATTGATCTCGTGAGGATTCATTTGTTACTTTTTCTTGTGATCCATGAGATTCTTGAATCTTCACCAACATTAGATTGGAAGTTGTTTATTCTCATGTCCTGATTTCTTTGAACCTAAAGTATCTCTGGTCCTTACTAATTTATGGTGAAGGAGGGGAGTATAATCCCCGGAGACACCTACTGGAAGCAGCAATTCTAAAAGGCAATATCAACCCTTTAATATGCCTGGTCACATGACTTAGTATAAAAAGCCAAACCAGAATCCCAATATGCAGACACGTGTTTCTGGGTTTTTGTCTCTCATCAGCACAAAACTGTCACGCTGGGACGAGAAAACACTCGGCATGCGTCAGAACACAGAGGGAAAACCAGGGAAAATGTAAAGGAAGGCGTTGACGATAGGGAGAGAGGAGAGGGGTCACTACCTCACACTCACGTGTGGCTGATCCTTGAGCTCCCTAATGTCTCTAGACAGGTCTTTCCCTGTGTGCGCCGGTACATGCCTAGGCCCTCTCTGACCCTGAACCTACTCTGACTAGTGAGTAGGGCAGCGAGACAGCAGTCCCACCACTACAATAAGACAACACAAGGAAGGTAAGACAAATGGGTGGGGAAAGAGCCAACAAATATCAATCCACGGTTTCTCCAGCAAGAAATTTCTCGGCTGCAACTAAAACGACACCTCAGTTTCTCCAGAGTCTGGCTCTTTCAAAGTGGTCAGTATAGACATTCTATCACTGGCATGGAGTAAAGCCAGGACTGGGTAAATATACTGGAAGGCCATGATGACAAGACGCAGCAGCTGTGATTAAGACTATGATTAGTCTCAGCCAGCAGGGAAAAAGTCCTTAACCCTTTCAGCATCAACTGAAAGTAGATCCACTCCATTACAAGATGTAACCTGCAAACGTGAAACACTTGTGAAAAAAGCAGAAGGGATTGGCTTGGTGAGAATTCTTTACAATGTAACTGATAAGGGGCAAGAGCCCAAAACATGACAGCGCTCATTAAAGAGTCCACAATGACTTGTAGGATTGCTTCTTAAAATAACCTTATAGTTATTGGGCCTGTAAAGATGCAACGCAGCACAAACAGAGTAAGGGGAGCGGGGAGCTGTTACGGTTCTGCCCTGGGGTGAACACACTGATTTAAGAAGGGGTCCTCTCTTGATTTTTGTTATGGGGGGCCCTTCCTCACATTCCCCTCTCCATCCTGGTGCCATTACCGCTGAGGTTGGCCCTGTATGGACCCTCGGCTTTGAGCGCTGCGGCCTCCTCCCTCCCTCAGTCGACCACTTCTAGCCTCGTTCTTTCCGCCGCTCCATGGTCTCCACGTGTCCTTTCAGGTGGTCGCGTGGTTATAGGATATAAAGGATTCAGAAGTAGTAAAGTTTGGGTGCAGCGAGTGCGGGAGATGCAGAGACCTCGCAGTTTGCAGCGTCTTAGTGCTTTGTGCTGGGAAGGTGTTTGCTGTGAGAACTGCTGATTATGGAGCACAATGCGGAGAAAACACCTCGCCAGCACTTTGCTCACAACGTCTCCTCTGCCTTTGCTGATACCGAGGTGTCGGAGTGATATTGTAGCAGCTGTTAGTAACACAGCCTGGCAGGCAGCGGAGCAGCATTGTGTATGTGGGGTGATACTAACATTAGCCGTGTCACCGCGCTGGAAAGGACACTGACACCGTCTGCAGAAAGCTCTGCTCCGGGGACCACCGAGCCACCATCGAGGGACAATCGGGAAGTGAGGGGTTAATGGGAGGCTGAAATAATAACCTCTGCACGCAGGCCGATTTCACCGAAACCATTGTGTCAGGTGGGGGGAGACCTTCCATCACCGGAAACTGAATATTGCAGAAGGAGGGTCCTTCTTATATGTCCGTCTATAGGGATCGATGATCTGCAGAATAAGCATGGATCACACTCTGACATTCCAGGGAACATGTCCATGAGCGGAACGCCGGGCAGCCTGTAAGATGGCATCCGATTGTCGTCCAAGTGAAAAAACGGCGAAAGATGTCAGCTCTAGCCCAGCTCTACACGTTCTGCGTTTATAGTCCGGACCTTGTTGTCTGGATCAGATGCGCGTCTCCTGGCCCGAAATCTGCAGCCTCGTGTAAAGCTGAGACTGGAGACCTGACCCCCAGAGACGCACGCGCCCGCCACAGGCATGGGAACCCGTCCTCTGAGCGTGAAGCTGGACGCTGGCGGAGAGGGATAAAAGGATAGCGGCGCTCTCACTGGGTAACAGGGGACCTTAGACCTGATGATGGTGGAGAGGGATAGCGGCGCTCTCGCTGGGTAACAGGAGACCTTAGACCTGATGATGGTGGAGGGGGATAGCGGTGCTCTCACTGGGTAACAGGAGACCTTAGACCTGATGATGGTGGAGAGGGATAGCGGCGCTCTCGCTGCGTAACAGGAGACCTTAGACCTGATGATGGTGGAGAGGGATAGCGGCGCTCTCACTGGGTAACAGGAGACCTTAGACCTGATGATGGTGGAGAGGGATAGCGGCGCTCTCACTGGGTAACAGGAGACCTTAGACCTGATGATGGTGGAGAGGGATAGCGGCGCTCTCACTGGGTAACAGGAGACCTTAGACCTGATGATGGTGGAGAGGGATAGCGGCGCTCTCACTGGGTAACAGGAGACCTTAGACCTGATGATGGTGGAGAGGGATAGCGGCGCTCTCACTGGGTAACAGGAGACCTTAGACCTGATGATGGTGGAGAGGGATAGCGATGCTCTCACTGGGTAACAGGAGACCTTAGACCTGATGATGGTGGAGAGGGATAGCGGCGCTCTCACTGGGTAACAGGAGACCTTAGACCTGATGATGGTGGAGAGGGATAGCGGCGCTCTCACTGGGTAACAGGAGACCTTAGACCTGATGATGGTGGAGAGGGATAGCGGCGCTCTCACTGGGTAACAGGAGACCTTAGACCTGATGATGGTGGAGAGGGATAGCGGCGCTCTCACTGGGTAACAGGAGACCTTAGACCTGATGATGGTGGAGAGGGATAGCGATGCTCTCACTGGGTAACAGGAGACCTTAGACCTGATGATGGTGGAGAGGGATAGCGGCGCTCTCACTGGGTAACAGGAGACCTTAGACCTGATGATGGTGGAGAGGGATAGCGGTGCTCTCACTGGGTAACAGGAGACCTTAGACCTGATGATGGTGGAGGGGGATAGCGGCGCTCTCGCTGGGTAACAGGAGACCTTAGACCTGATGATGGTGGAGGGGGATAGCGGCGCTCTCACTGGGTAACAGGAGACCTTAGACCTGATGATGGTGGAGAGGGATAGCGGTGCTCTCACTGGGTAACAGGAGACCTTAGACCTGATGATGGTGGAGAGGGATAGCGGCGCTCTCACTGGGTAACAGGAGACCTTAGACCTGATGATGGTGGAGGGGGATAGCGGCGCTCTCACTGGGTAACAGGAGACCTTAGACCTGATGATGGTGGAGAGGGATAGCGGCGCTCTCGCTGGGTAACAGGGGACCTTAGACCTGATGATGGTGGAGGGGGATAGCGGTGCTCTCACTGGGTAACAGAAGACCTTAGACCTGATGATGGTGGAGAGGGATAAAAGGATAGCGGCGCTCTCACTGGGTAACAGGAGACCTTAGACCTGATGATGGTGGAGGGGGATAGCGGCGCTCTCGCTGGGTAACAGGAGACCTTAGAACTGATGATGGCGGAGAGGGATAAAAGGATAGCGGCGCTCTCGCTGGGTAACAGGAGACCTTAGACCTGATGATGGTGGAGAGGGATAGCGGCGCTCTCACTGGGTAACAGGAGACCTTAGACCTGATGATGGTGGAGAGGGATAGCGGTGCTCTCGCTAGGTAGCAGGAGACCTTAGACCTGATGATGGTGGAGGGGGATAGCGGCGCTCTCGCTGGGTAACAGGGGACCTTAGACCTGATGATGGTGGAGAGGGATAGCGGCGCTCTCGTTGCGTAACAGGAGACCTTAGACCTGATGATGGTGGAGAGGGATAGCGGCGCTCTCGCTGGGTAACAGGAGACCTTAGACCTGATGATGGTGGAGAGGGATAGCGGTGCTCTCGCTGGGTAACAGGAGACCTTAGACCTGATGATGGTGGAGGGGGATAAAAGGATAGCGGCGCTCTCGCTGGGTAACAGGAGACCTTAGACCTGATGATGGTAGAGAGGGATAGCGGTGCTCTCTCTGGGTAACAGGAGACCTTAGACCTGATGATGGTGGAGAGGGATAGCGATGCTCTCACTGGGTAACAGGAGACCTTAGACCTGATGATGGTGGAGAGGGATAGCGGCGCTCTCACTGGGTAACAGGAGACCTTAGACCTGATGATGGTGGAGAGGGATAGCGGTGCTCTCACTGGGTAACAGGAGACCTTAGACCTGATGATGGTGGAGAGGGATAGCGGCGCTCTCACTGGGTAACAGGAGACCTTAGACCTGATGATGGTGGAGAGGGATAGCGGCGCTCTCACTGGGTAACAGGAGACCTTAGACCTGATGATGGTGGAGAGGGATAGCGGTGCTCTCACTGGGTAACAGGAGACCTTAGACCTGATGATGGTGGAGAGGGATAGCGGTGCTCTCACTGGGTAACAGGAGACCTTAGACCTGATGATGGTGGAGAGGGATAGCGGTGCTCTCACTGGGTAACAGGAGACCTTAGACCTGATGATGGTGGAGGGGATAGCGGAGCTCTCACTGGGTAACAGGAGACCTTAGACCTGATGATGGTGGAGGGGGATAGCGGTGCTCTCGCTGCGTAACAGGAGACCTTAGACCTGATGATGGTGGAGAGGGATAGCGGTGCTCTCACTGGGTAACAGGAGACCTTAGACCTGATGATGGCGGAGAGGGATAGCGGTGCTTTCTCTGGGTAACAGGAGACCTTAGACCTGATGATGGTGGAGAGGGATAGCGGTGCTCTCACTGGGTAACAGGAGACCTTAGACCTGATGATGGTGGAGAGGGATAGCGGTGCTCTCACTGGGTAACAGGAGACCTTAGACCTGATGATGGCGGAGAGGGATAGCGGTGCTCTCACTGGGTAACAGGAGACCTTAGAACTGATGATGGTGGAGGGGGTAGCGGTGCTCTCGCTGCGTAACAGGAGACCTTAGACCTGATGATGGTGGAGGGGGATAGCGGTGCTTTCTCTGGGTAACAGGAGACCTTAGACCTGATGATGGTGGAGGGGGATAGCGGTGCTCTCGCTGCGTAACAGGAGACCTTAGACCTGATGATGGTGGAGAGGGATAGCGGCGCTCTCACTGGGTAACAGGAGACCTTAGAACTGATGATGGTGGAGAGGGATAGCGGTGCTCTCGCTGGGTAACAGGAGACCTTAGAACTGATGATGGTGCAGGGGGATAGCGGTGCTCTCGCTGGGTAACAGGAGACCTTAGACCTGATGATGGTGGAGAGGGATAGCGGTGCTCTCACTGGGTAACAGGAGACCTTAGAACTGATGATGGTGGAGGGGGATAGCGGTGCTCTCGCTGCGTAACAGGAGACCTTAGAACTGATGATGGTGGAGGGGGATAGCGGCGCTCTCGCTGGGTAACAGGAGACCTTAGAACTGATGATGGTGGAGGGGGTAGCGGTGCTCTCACTGGGTAACAGGAGACCTTAGACCTGATGATGGTGGAGGGGGATAGCGGTGCTCTCGCTGCGTAACAGGAGACCTTAGACCTGATGATGGTGGAGAGGGATAGCGGCGCTCTCGCTGGGTAACAGGAGACCTTAGACCTGATGATGGTGGAGAGGGATAGCGGCGCTCTCGCTGGGTAACAGGAGACCTTAGACCTGATGATGGTGGAGAGGGATAGCGGCGCTCTCGCTAGGTAACAGGAGACCTTAGAACTGATGATGGTGGAGGGGGATAGCGGAGCTCTCACTGGGTAACAGGAGACCTTAGACCTGATGATGGTGGAGAGGGATAGCGGCGCTCTCGCTGGGTAACAGGAGACCTTAGACCTGATGATGGTGGAGAGGGATAGCGGCGCTCTCGCTAGGTAACAGGAGACCTTAGAACTGATGATGGTGGAGGGGGATAGCGGAGCTCTCACTGGGTAACAGGAGACCTTAGACCTGATGATGGTGGAGAGGGATAGCGGCGCTCTCGCTAGGTAACAGGAGACCTTAGAACTGATGATGGTGGAGAGGGATAGCGGCGCTCTCGCTAGGTAACAGGAGACCTTAGAACTGATAACTTTATTTCCTTAAGTGATAACAGGAATGTAGTGATCTATGGGGTGGAGATCACAGGATCACCCCTTTCTCACCATAGCTGATGCCCAATGGTCTTCAATGGTCTTCTCTACCTCCTCCATACAGTGATGTAGCAGCTTGTACTGCATTGTTTTTTCTGGAATTCCCCATGCCTTGCCGTTCATCCCGGCCTTTGGTGGGATGAAGGTGGCCGTGGTGCTGGCGGAAACTCATCATCTAATTTGTCCTTAGTCTCGTTCTCCCAACTACAGAAAATAGTGGTCAGCGTTGGCTCCTCAGGGGTCTTACCCACTCCGGCACCGTCACACGCTGTGCTACTGCTTCTGGGGGAGGTGTGCAGATGATCTTCACTTAAAGCATAACCGTCGTTTTCATTTGTTTTCATAAATCAATATTGCACATGAAAATAAAGCGCTGTCTAATAATATTATCAGAGAAATCTACTTCTTTCTCTGCCAAATCGATCAGACATTATCAAAATTCTCAGGTAAAATCTCTACTTATTCAGTGAAGACTTTCCCATTACTGAGATAGGAGATGGCAGCTGGTGCTCATGAGATTCTATGTAAATTGTAGGGGATAGACCTCTGCTTTTAGCTCCTCCTCTGCCTTTAGCTCCTCCCTCAGTCACTAGCTCCTCCATCTGCCTCTAACTCCTCCCACTGTTACTAGCCTCTCTTTTGGCTCTTGCGTCCTCTCTGTCACTAGCGTCCTCTCTGTCACTAGCTCCTCCTCTGTCTCCTTCCTCTGTAACTAGCTCCTCCTCTTCATCTAGCTCCTCCCTCTGCCTCTAGCTCCTCCCTCTGTCACTGGCTCCTCCTCTGCCTCAAGCTCTTCTCTCTGCCTCTAGCTCCTTCCTCTATCACTAGCTCCTCCTCAGTCACCTAGCTCCTCCTCTTCATCTAGCTCCTCCTCTAGTTCCTCCCTCTGTCACTAGCTCCTCCTCAAGCTCTTCTCTCTGCCTCTAGCTCCTTCCTCTATCACTAGCTCCTCCTCTGTCACCTAGCTCCTCCTCTTCATCTAGCTCCTCCTCTAGTTCCTCCCTCTGTCACTAGCTCCTCCTCAAGCTCTTCTCTCTGCCTCTAGCTCCTTTCTCTATCACTAGCTCCTCCTCTGTCACCTAGCTCTCCTTCTAGTTCCTCCCTCTGTCACTAGCTCCTCCTCTGCCTCAAGCTTTTCTCTCTGCTTCTAGCTCCTTCCTCTGTCACTAGCTCCTCCTCTTCATCTAGCTCCTCCCTCTGCCTCTAGCTCCTCCTCTAATTCCTCCCTCTGTCACTGGGTCCTGCTCTGACACAAGCTCTTCTCTCTGCCTCTAGCTCCTTCCTCTGTCACTAGCTCCTCCTCTAGCTCCTCCCTATGCCTCTAGCTCCTCCCTCTTAAGATTTTAGTTCTGAACTGATAATGACGGATCGATTCTGGCAGAGAAAAGCAGATTTCTGTGATAAGATTATTACAAAGTTACTATTGATTCATGATCTACAAATTAAAACGATTGTTACTGTACATTTTCTTTACTTTCTGGGACTGCTCCTGACCCCCCATTATGAATGTTCTTGAGGAGCTTGGAGACGTTCCGCTCTTGTGACCACCACATGCACTGTCTTCATTCCATGGTCTTGTGATGACCATTGAATGTGATCCTGAGCCGGCCCTGACATCTCAGCCCATCCGTCCCATAGCTTGCTGGGTCGGAGCCTCCATTGATGGAGGTCTTCATCGTTGGTGCATCATCCGGGAAGGTGCAGAATGTGACTGACTCTTCTATATGACGTCACATGATCATTTTCAATCGTCTCCCACTTTAATGTTCTACCGGAGACCCCCGAGGGTCTTGTTTGGAGTCTGTGCCTTTCTAATTACATGCACAAGATGGCAATGTCTGTTGCGGCTTCCGTGCGCGGCTCTTGTCTGTGTTGTGGAATAAATCTCTTTTTTCCCCGGACTTCACTCACAAATCAAGCTCCGATCTTCATCCCCGTGACTGTAAGCTGTAGTTATGACCGATCCTCCAGAGTTTGTGTGGACGGTGTTGTCTAAGCTCCGAGGTCAGATATGTCAATATGTCAGAATGTGCTGGTGGCGTTAGCAGCCATCATTGCGGCACGGTGGAGACCATGATTGTAATGTCTGTGATGACATTTGATTAAAGACATCCCCCAAAGCCCGGTGCATCCATCGAGGAGGTAGTCTGCGTGTGCTGTCAAAATAAAGATACACAGCCGGACGGGAGCTCGCTTTCATCTCTCCATCCAGACGCTGCCCACCGGGATCCGTTTTTCACTCAGATGTTTACACCTTGAAGCCGTCTCTTGCCTTCTCTCTTCAACACGTCTCGCAGTCTCGTCTTTACAGCTTCTCCACAAATTCTTGTTTTTACTAAATCATCTCAGGCTTCCGACCAGTAAACTATTGGGTCGTGTAAAAGGGCAGATGACCACGAGCTGGAGAAGTCTAATGGCGTCACTGCTTCCGATTCTGGGCTGTCAGCCGGGATCTCAACAAAATTCTGGAAACGTTCAGCCTTAGACAGTTTACGTATTTTTATTTAATATGCTCTTAGAGAGTAAAGAACATACTGACATGTATTTTATATATTTGTACCCTCTTAATTACAAGATTATTTGGGGTCCTAATAATGAGACCCCCTTCAATCCGGCCTAAACATGCACACCAAGCAGACTACAGATACAAAAGAAAGCCACCAATCCTGAAGGAGACACACAGGCCCTGAAGGAGACACACGGGCCCTGAAGGAGACACACGGGCCCTGAAAGAGACATACGGGCCCTGAAAGAGACACACGGGCCCTGAAAGAGACACACGGGCCCTGAAAGAGACACACGGGCCCTGAAAGAGACACACGGGCCCTGAAGGAGACACACGGGCCCTGAAAGAGACACACGGGCCCTGAAAAAGACACACGGGCCCTGAAAGAGACACACGGGCCCTGAAAGAGACACACGGGCCCTGAAAGAGACACACGGGCCCTGAAAGAGACACACGGGCCCTGAAAAGAGACACACGGGCCCTGAAAAGAGACACACGGGCCCTGAAGGAGACACACGGGCCCTGAAAGAGACACACGGGCCCTGAAGGAGACACACGGGCCCTGAAGGAGACACACGGGCCCTGAAGAAACAGATTTTTACAGTGTTCAACCTGTTCAACCTTATTCTCAGCCCCAAGGGTGGAGGCCGGTGGGTTGTGACCTGTCCTATATCCCACACTCCGGCCTTACAGTAATTCTTGTTTTTATCCCTGAGGGTGGAGGTCGGTGGGTTGTGACCTGTCCTATATCCCACACTCCGGCCTACAGTAATTCTTGTTGCTATTCCTGAGGGTGGAGGCCGGTGGGTTGTGACCTGTCCTATATCCCACACTCCGGCCTTACAGTAATTCTTGTTGCTATTCCTGAGGGTGGAGGCCGGTGGGTTGTGACCTGACCCTATATCCCACACTCCGGCCTACAGTAATTCTTGTTGCTATTCCTGAGGGTGGAGGCCGGTGGGTTGTGACCTGTCCTATATCCCACACTCCGGCCTTACAGTAATTCTTGTTGCTATTCCTGAGGGTGGAGGCCAGTGGGTTGTGACCTGTCCTATATCCCACACTCCGGCCTACAGTAATTCTTGTTGCTATTCCTGAGGGTGGAGGCCAGTGGGTTGTGACCTGACCTATATCCCACACTCCGGCCTACAGTAATTCTTGTTGCTATTCCTGAGGGTGGAGGCCAGTGGGTTGTGACCTGTGCTGTATCCCACACTCTGGCCTACAGTAATTCTTGTTGCTATCCCCGAGGGTGGAGGCCGGTGGGATGTGACCTGTCCTATATCCCACACTCCGGCCTTACAGTAATTCTTGTTGCTATTCCTGAGGGTGGAGGCCAGTGAGATGTGACCTGTGCTGTATCCCACACTCCGGCCTTACAGTAATTCTTGTTGCTATCCCCGAGGGTGGAGGCCGGTGGGTTGTGACCTGTCCTATATCCCACACTCTGGCCTACAGTAATTCTTGTTGCTATCCCCGAGGGTGGAGGCCGGTGGGATGTGACCTGTCCTATATCCCACACTCTGGCCTACAGTAATTCTTGTTGCTATCCCCGAGGGTGGAGGCCAGTGGGATGTGACCTGTGCTGTATCCCACACTCTGGCCTACAGTAATTCTTGTTGCTATCCCCGAGGGTGGAGGCCGGTGGGTTGTGACCTGTGCTGTATCCCACACTCTGGCCTACAGTAATTCTTGTTGCTATCCCCGAGGGTGGAGGTCGGTGGGTTGTGACCTGTCCTATATCCCACACTCTGGCCTACAGTAATTCTGTTTGGCCTTGCTGCTATCCCCGAGGGTGGAGGTCGGTGGGTTGTGACCTGTGCTGTGTCCCACACACCGGCATTACAGTAATTCTTGCTGCTATTCCTGAGGGTGGAGGCCGGTGGGTTGTGACCTGTGCTGTATCCCACACACCGGCCTTACAGTAATTCTTGCTGCTATTCCTGAGGGTGGAGGTCGGTGGGTTGTGACCTGTGCTGTATCCCACACTCCGGCCATACAGTAATTCTGTCTGGCCTTGTTGCTATCCCCAAGGGTGGAGGCCGGTGATTTGTGAGGGTGACCGGTGCTCCATCTTGCACTCCCGCCCTATGACCCTACAGAAATGCCACTTGCACAATAGGAGAGTTCTTCATCAGTGTTGGGCCGTTTGCTCGTCTAATCCTATGGGAGAAGAGGATGAAGAGGGAAACGAGCTTCTGGATACTGTGGAGTTTATACAGATCTAAAATTGATTTACCTTTGTAGTGGTGGATGATCCAAGGCTTCAGAATCGGCGCTGACACTATAAAGGACGGCTCTTGATATACCGGTGCTTTTAGAACTTGACAACAATGGTTAATGGTGTTTATTGTGGCCACTGCGGATCTCACTACTGGAAAGAAAAGGCACAAAAGAGAATTCCTGATCACATGGAGGCGTTCAGCCTCTACCATTAACTCTTTGTGCCACGGCAGGTTTTCTACAATAGAGTAAATCTCACTCAAAGAATCCCAGAACGGCTGAAATGTGTTCAATGGTTCAATCGCCCGTCATTCCACTGATCTGCTGATGTCCTGCAGGCCCATGTAAGTCCCTATAGTCCACGATGGAGATCAACAGTCAGCTCATCCCTAAACACCTTACATATTGCCAACCCACCAAAGAGGCAGCTATAAATCGGCACGTGACGTCACATCTACAGCCTGCGTAACTTTAACATCAAACCTTGAGTGATGGGTGACTATATGACCAGGCCAAGGAGACAGATGATCTCAGAAGTGCAGGTGACATATGGACAATACTCACACAATACAGAGCTCTTCATGAGTAAAGCTCAGTGAGTCCTCAATATTGGTGAGGTGGCAGCTGGACATTGGTAAATGGAGATTCCCTCACCAGGAGAAAAGTAAGGGATGTAGAAACGTCAAGCAACGAAACCCAACTGAGAGAGGTAGAGACGTCACACAACATGACCCCACTAAGAGAGTTAGAGACACCAACCAACGAGACCCTAGCAAGAAATGTAGAGACATCATACAAGACCCCACTAAGAGGTAGAGACACCAGCCAACGAGACCCCAGCAAGATATGTACAGACATCATACAATGAGACTCCACTAAAAGATGTAGAGATGTCAACCAACGAGACCCTAAGATGTAGAGACATCATACAAGACCCCACTAAGAGGTATAGACTAACTATTCTACCTAACTATTCGTACTCGCGATACTCCTACGAGTACTGTCTAATACAATAGTCAATGGGGAATAATTGCAATGTAACGATTTCCTATTTAGCTGCTAGAATCGCCTTTCTTCCACTCATCGTACGGGCGGCCTCCATTACTCATCGTACAGGCGGCCTCCATTACTCATCGTACGGGCGGCCTCCATTACTCATCGTACGGGCGGCCTCCATTACTCATCGTACGGGCGGCCTCCATTACTCATCGTACGGGCGGCCTCCATTTCTCATCGTACGGGCGGCCTCCATTTCTCATCGTACGGGCGGCCTCCATTTCTCATCATACGGGAGGCCTCCATTCCTTGTAATAATCTAGTTGTCGCCTTTGACCTGACTCTAACTTCTGAATGTGCTTTTTAAAATGTGGAGCCCAAAACTGGATCCCATATTCCAGATGTGGCCTTACAAGTGATTTATAGAGGGGGAACAATACGATGGGATCTAATCTCTCTTTTTATACACCCTAAAATCTTGTTTGCTTTAGCAGCTGCTGCCTGACTTTGAGCTGCTGCAGAGTTACTTGTACCCAGAATCCTCCAGTCCTTCTCCTGTTCTGTAGTCCTGAGGTTACTTCCATTTAATGTATTCGCAGTTATAGGATTACTCCGTCCTCGGTGCATTACTTTACATTTATCAACATTAAGGGGTACTTTGCACACTACGACATTGCAGCTGCGATGTCGGTGGGGTCAAATCGAAAGTGACGCACATCCGGCGTCGCTGTCGACATCGGAGTATGTGAATCCATTTTATTATGATTAAAGAGCGCAAAAATGTCGAAATTGTATGATCGGTGTAGTGTCGGGCATTTCCATAATGCCGGTGCAGCAACAGGTAGGATGTTGTTCCTCGTTCCTGCGGCAGCACACATCGCTGTGTATGAAGCCGCAGGAGCGAGGAACATCTCCTACCTGCCTCCACCGGCAATGCCGAAGGAGGGAGGTGGGCGGGATGTATACGTCCCGCTCATCTCCGCCCCTCCGCTCCTATTGGCCGACTGCCGTCGCTATGACGCCGCAAGACCCGCCCCCTTAGGAAGGAGGCGGGTCACCGGCCAGAGCGACGTCGCAGGGCAGGTGAGTGCATGTGAAGCTGCCATAGCGATAATGTTCGCTACAGCAGCTATCATAAGATATCGCATCTGTGACGGGGGCGGGGACTATCGTGCTCGACAATCTCGCTACAATCGGCTAGTGATGTCGAGCGTGCAAAGTACCCCTAAATCTCATTTGTCAAATATCTGCCCATTCTGACATCTTATCCAGATCACTCTGTAATATTGTATCAAGGTCAGTTTTTAATATCCTACATAGTTTGGTGTCATCAGTAAAGACTGACACTTTCCTATCAATCCCATCCACAAGGTCATTAATAAGGTCATGCAGCAGCATGGAGGACATTGTACAGCAGCACCGAGCAGTGTAACCTGCACTAGCAGGAAATAAAACACTTACTAGGGGGTGGAGCACACACCTTGTCTGTGTCGCTTCCTGCTTCTTACCTTTTCAGAATTGTTCTGATCCCTCAGTGAGCTGCAGCCCACCTTGCTTTGTCTAAGGCCAAGGTCACACAAGCTCATAGCATCAGATCTGAGAGAATCGGACGCGATCTGCTAATGACCCTCAGCTCAGACTCTGCAGTGACCGAGCGCCATCACTGCAAGCGTGACCGAGCGCCATCACTGCGAGCGTGACCGAGCGCCATCACTGCGAGCGTGACCGAGCGCCATCACTGCGAGCGTGACCGAGCGCCATCACTGCGAGCGTGACCGAGCGCCATCACTGCGAGCGTGACCGAGCGCCATCACTGCGAGCGTGTAATACATCAGACTTGTATGGGAGCGCTATCCGATGTGTCACTACCTACATAGATGTGTATGGGAGCGCCGTCCGATGCGTCACTCGCTCCATAGACTTGTATGGGAGCACCGTCCGATGTGTCACTCGCTCCATAGACTTGTATGGGAGCGCTATCCGATGTGTCACTCCCTCCATAGACGTGTATGGGAGCGCTATCCGATGTGTCACTACCTACATAGATGTGTATGGGAGCGCCGTCCGATGCGTCACTCGCTCCATAGACTTGTATGGGAGCACCGTCCGATGTGTCACTCGCTCCATAGACTTGTATGGGAGCACCGTCCGATGTGTCACTCGCTCCATAGACTTGTATGGGAGCACCGTCCGATGCGTCACTCGCTCCATAGACTTGTATGGGAGCACCGTCCGATGTGTCACTCGCTCCATAGACTTGTATGGGAGCACCGTCCGATGTGTCACTCGCTCCATAGACTTGTATGGGAGCACCGTCCGATGTGTCACTCGCTCCATAGACTTGTATGGGAGCGCCGTCCGATGCGTCACTCGCTCCATAGACTTGTATGGGGGCACCGTCCGATGTGTCACTCGCTCCATAGACGTGTATGGGAGCACCGTCCGATGTGTCACTCGCTCCATAGACTTGTATGGGAGCGCCGTCTGATGTACGCGGCCAATCACAGAAGAAAAAACTTGCGCGGCCTCATTGACCAGCGTTGGTGCGAGTGCGGTGTGAGATTTTCCTGCATTGGTCTCGTCTGATTTCATAGGAGCGGCAGGAGACCCGTCTTATCAGAATTTGAGAATGAGTGAGGAGTGCAGGAGACAGAGGGGAGAAGGGGCTCATAAGTGGGGAAAGAGCAGATGTAGTAGATCGCGTCGTATACGGATGGGATTTTACAGCAGTTTTCTTATTTTGAGCAGTTTTTCTTTTTCCGCCGTTTGTTGTTCCCCGTTAGATAACCTCGTTAGCATCATTACTGCATCGAGCTGCACTAATTAATTCAGTGTTTTACACACCGGAGAACACGATCGCCGCGATAACATGTCCCAGAGGATTTCTTCTTCTAATCTATATGGTAAATGGAAATTCAACTCAGCGGAGACAAAAAAAAATCCTCAAAATGGAAAGAAGGGATAATTGATGCAGGGTTAGAAAGGGTTAACAAGGCCTGCTCCGGAGTCACTGACCGCTCAGAGCCATCCACGCAGAAACCTCATCCCTCCAGTCTTATGTGTCAGCAGCGAGTGTGCAGCGCAGCCGTGCTGAGAGTAAAGTGATCGGTGGTGCACACGCTCATGCTCCGCCCCCATGACTGGAAGCCGGCGGCTGCAGGGAGGATAGACGTTCATTTTCTCCCATTAGCTGCTATTCCAGTAAATCAGGCGGGATTATGAAGCCATTCCACTGCTGATTATCCCGATATCTGCAGGTAAATAACGTTTCTACACACGCTCAGTACTGATGCACTACGCCTAGCCGCCATCATGTACCAAATACGTGGTGCAAACCCTCCATCTCCCACCATGACACAGTGCAGCCTGTGCAACAAGGAGGGCGACATCCTAACAAATATTCTGTGTCCTTTTGTTACAAAACTTGTATCTCTTCCTGTAGCAATCAGTTGTGTCTTTTTTTTCCAGTTGTCCCTGTGCAAAAATATTCACAAAGCTGCCGTCCAGCCCCGACCAGCCCTGTCCAGCCCCGTCCAGCCCCGTCCAGCCCCGTCCAGCCCCGTCCAGCCCCGTCCAGCCCCGTCCAGCCCCGTCCAGCCCCGTCCAGCACCAACCAGCCCCGTCCAGCGCCAACCAGCGGCAACCAGCCCCGTCCAGCGGCAACCAGCGCCATCCAGCGCCAACCAGCGCAGTCAAGCCACGTCCAGCGCTGACCAGACCCGTCCAGCACCAACCAGCCCCGTCCAGCGCCAACCAGCGCAGTCAAGCACCGTCAAGCCCCGTCCAGCCCCGTCCAGCCCCGTCAGCGCCAACCAGCCTTGTGCCTCTTGTGATAGGGATTGCAGGACAGGGGAAGTCAAAGCTGGATACTGGAGAATGGGCAGAGCTCGCTGAATGGCCTCATGGCTCCTCCAGCCTCGGATGCAGCGTTATTACAGATCAGAGGTCTACATCAGGGCAGATCTGTATCACTGAGGCGAGCTCTCATTTGCAGAAATGCTGCTGTTTTTCCTCCGCTGCGGATCAGCAGAGGACACGGCCGCAGTCTGCGCTGATCGCGGCCTGTCTCCAGTTTTGGATGCAGATTTGTTGCCGCAGTCTGCGCTGATCGCGGCCTGTCTCCAGTTTTGGATGTAGATTTGTTGCCGCAGTCTGCGCTGATCGCGGCCTGTCTCCAGTTTTGGATGCAGATTTGTTGCCGCAGTCTGCGCTGATCGCGGCCTTTCTGCAGTTTTGGATGCAGATTTGTTGCCGCAGTATGCGCTGATCGCGGCCTGTCTCCGGTTTTGGATGCAGATTTGTTACCGCAGTCTGCGCTGATCGCGGCCTGTCTCCAGTTTTGGATGCAGATTTGTTGCCGCAGTCTGCGCTGATTGCGGCCTGTCTCCCGTTTTGGATGTAGATTTGTTACCGCAGTCTGCGCTGATCGCGGCCTGTCTCCAGTTTTGGATGCAGATTTGTTGCCGCAGTCTGCGCTGATTGCGGCCTGTCTCCCGTTTTGGATGCAGATTTGTTGCCGCAGTCTGCGCTGATCGCGGCCTGTCTCCAGTTTTGGATGCAGATTTGTTGCCGCAGTCTGCGCTGATTGCGGCCTGTCTCCCGTTTTGGATGTAGATTTGTTACCGCAGTCTGCGCTGATCGCGGCCTGTCTCCAGTTTTGGATGCAGATTTGTTGCCGCAGTCTGCGCTGATTGCGGCCTGTCTCCCGTTTTGGATGCAGATTTGTTGCCGCAGTCTGCGCTGATCGCGGCCTGTCTCCAGTTTTGGATGCAGATTTGTTGCCGCAGTCTGCGCTGATTGCGGCCTGTCTCCCGTTTTGGATGCAGATTTGTTGCCGCAGTCTGCGCTTATCGCGGCCTTTCTGCAGTTTTGGATGCAGATTTGTTGCCGCAGTCTGCGCTGATCGCTGCATGTCTCCAGTTTTGGATGTAGATTTGTTGCCGCAGTCTGCGCTGATCGCGGCCTGTCTCCAGTTTTGGATGTAGATTTGTTGCCGCAGTCTGCGCTGATCGCGGCCTGTCTCCCGTTTTGGATGTAGATTTGTTGCCGCAGTCTGCGCTGATTGCGGCCTGTCTCCCGTTTTGGATGCAGATTTGTTGCCGCAGTCTGCGCTGATCGCGGCCTGTCTCCCGTTTTGGATGTAGATTTGTTGCCGCAGTCTGCGCTGATCGCGGCCTGTCTCCAGTTTTGGATGCAGATTTGTTGCCGCAGTCTGCGCTGATCGCGGCCTGTCTCCAGTTTTGGATGCAGATTTGTTGCCGCAGTCTGCGCTGATCGCGGCCTGTCTCCAGTTTTGGATGCAGATTTGTTGCCGCAGTTTTGAGCATTTTTTAATGAAGCAGCGCTCGGAGGCTGCACCGATCTCTCCATTGCACTTGTTATGTTCTTCTCTGGCTCCTTGCAGCGTTTAGAGGACAAAGTGCAGTGTTCTCTGCAGTGAAGCGTGCGGTTCGGGGGTGCAGTTGTTAGGGTGAACTCTTGACCAGACATCACTAGTTGCCTGCTGTCTGGCCTAATTGGTGTGGACCAAGCGCATGCGTAAAGAATTCACACCAGACACAGTCGGATGTGAAATCTCTTCTTGATCACAGTAATAATGGCAGCCAAAGAGAGTGAGAAGAAGCCTGCGTCCTCTGATATAGGCTAGGGGCGTACACAAGTTCGGGTATGCCCATTTAGTGGGACAGTTCATGGGCTAGCCAATGGGGAGATCCGTGTTGATGCTGATGGGCGGGTCTGACGTCAGTGGAGGAATCCATGGTGTCTTCTGATCTGTGGGTTGGTCCTCTAGCTTGACCAGGGGTCTTCCCTTACATGGTGGTCTTCTTCCGTCTGGACCTTCCTTGCATTCCAGGCAAGGTGTGGAGAACAGGAAATGGCGGCCATCTTTATATCTGTGCCATGTGTATGATCTGAGACCTGAATTATGTACGGCAAATCGACATATTTCCCACAATGCTCTATGTCCAGAGGTTAATTAAGTATTTGATGGAAAGGCTCTCCTCAACAGTGGGGTGTCCGGGGTTTCCCCCAGTTCCCCCGCTTTTCTCATGCGGTACGTGCGGTGTGACGCGTCTCCGTACACGTTACTCAGGAGGACGGGTCATCACAGATA
The DNA here is from genome assembly GCF_048569485.1 of Anomaloglossus baeobatrachus. Classification (NCBI taxonomy): domain Eukaryota; kingdom Metazoa; phylum Chordata; class Amphibia; order Anura; family Aromobatidae; genus Anomaloglossus; species Anomaloglossus baeobatrachus. The sequence continues at coordinate 3,169,487 of NC_134361.1, forward strand.
TTGTGACATTACATGAAGCCTAATAAATGGCGCTTGTTTTCCGGCTATAGCGGGACGCGGCGCGTGGGAATAGCGGCAGCAATACCGGAAGCCTGACAGTATGACGGATGCCCTGGAATCTATCGCTCCTCATCTCCGATATCCACCGGCTCCGGCCACTGATCACATCACAAGCAATGGCTCCTTCTCCAGAATATTGCAATCTGTATAAGGGAAAGAGAAGATTAATCCTTGTGGCCTTCAGTCATTTCCAGCCGGATGACAACCAGAAAACGCTGCCATGGCAGGTCACCCGCAAGGGTTATCAGAGACCCCTACACAACAGGTCACCCGCAAGGGTTGTCAGAGACCCCTACATGACAAATCACCCACAAGGGTTGTCAGAGACCCCTACACGACAAATCACCCACAAGGGTTGTCAGAGACCCCTACACAACAGGTCACCCGCAAGGGTTGTCAGAGACCCCTACACGACAAGTCACCCGCAAGGGTTGTCAGAGACCCCTACACGACAAGTCACCCGCAAGGGTTGTCAGAGACCCCTACACAACAGGTCACCCGCAAGGGTTGACAGAGACCCCTACACGACAGGTCACCCGCAAGGGTTGTCAGAGACCCCTACACAACAGGTCACCCGCAAGGGTTGTCAGAGACCCCTACACGACAGGTCACCCGCAAGGGTTGTCAGAGACCCCTACACGACAGGTCACCCGCAAGGGTTGTCAAAGACCCCTACATGACAGGTCTCTAGGGGTCTGTGAAAATAGTGCCATCCGCTCTTGTAGCGCCGCAGATGGTAATGGCGGCCGTGGTGATGGTCATGGACCTTGATTCAGCCTGGCACAGAGGCAGCTTCTCCTGGGCAGGTGACAGCGCGGATCACAGGGGCCTATGGGAGAGGTCATTTATCCTAAATATTCCAGTGTGAACACATCCGGCTCTGCTATGATCGATCACTTTTGCAAGGGTAAAACGACAGGACATATTTCCACCACTAGGTGGAGCCGTGCGGCGCAGACGGCAGCGATTGAAGTCCCATGCACAGCACACCGTGTGGTCAGATCAGGAACTGCAAGTAAAGAGAAGGCGGAAAAGTGGAAACAATCTGACCCCAAATAAATCTAATAAGTCATTCATCCCCAGAAAGGAATGCTGGGATCAGTAGTCCATGCAGAGAGACACTATTAGGTGACCTCCTCCTGCCTATATCAGACAAAGATTGACACACAAAGGGTTAACTCTGGTGCCATTTGCAGGAGTCCTATTGTTGTTACTCTCCCTCCGTCCACGTTCTGGGCTTCACTTTGAATTTGCTTAATCCTCCTGATCTGGATACAATTGATAAGAGCTTTATAAGATGGATTGAGGGATGGATGGATGGAGAGATGGAGGGATGGATGGAGGGATGGAGAGATGGAGGGATGGATGGATAGAGGGAGGGAGGGAGGGAAGGATGAAGGGAGGGATGGAGGGAAGGAGGGAGGGATGGAGGGATAAAGGGAGGGAGGGATGGATGGATGGATGGATGGATGAAGGGAGGGATGAAGGGAGGGAGGGATGGAGGGAAGGATGGAGGGAAGGATGAAGGGAGGGATGAAGGGAGGGAGGGATGGATGAAGGGAGGGATGAAGGGAGGGAGGGATGGAGGGAAGGATGGAGGGAAGGATGGATGAAGGGAGGGATGAAGGGAGGGATGAAGGGAGGGATGATGGAAGGGATGAAGGGAGGGATGAATGGATGGATAATAGATGGCTGGAGGAATGGATGGATGGAGGGATGGAGGGAGGGATAGATGGAGGTAGGGATGAAGGGAGGGATAGATGAAGGGAGGGATGAAGGGAGGGATAGATGGAGGGAGGGATGGATGGATAATAGATGGATGGAGGGATGGATGGTTAATAGATGGATGGATAATGGATGGATGGAGGGAGGGATGAAGGGAGGGATAGATGAAGGGAGGGATAGATGAAGGGAGGGATAGATGGATAATAGATGGATGGAGGGATGGATGGTTAATAGATGGATGGATAATGGATGGAGGGAGGGATGGAGGATCGCTCTCTGATTGCTATTTGTAAATAAATCTCCTTACAATCTTGTTGTCCTGATGGTGCCGTTGTCTTTCTTGCATTTGCTGATTCTGTGCATTGTCGCTCATTGCCGGTGACTTTTCTGCAGGATAATGATCTCCACCGATGGCGATATATATCGGTTGCTTGGTGATGCCGGTTCTATCATTATGAGCCGGACTGTGTTCAGCCGCAGCTAAAGCACATAATGCGGTGGCCGATGCTGCGGCGATGCAGACGGCACAGATCTGTGCACGGTGCTCGGAGAGATATCCACCGGTGCAGTGGCTCACAGCGATTAATGCTAATGATTGCGGGGTGAAAACTTCTGCAACGTTTTAAACGACTTTGGGGCCAATAAAGAGCAGCGACATTCTCAGCGCCGCCAATAAAGAGCAGCGACATCCTCAGCGCCGCCAATAAAGAGCAGCGACATCCTCAGTGCCGCCAATAAAGAGCAGCGACATCCTCAGTGCCGCCAATAAAGAGCAGCGACATCCTCAGCGCCGCCAATAAAGAGCAGCGACATCCTCAGCGCCGCCAATAAAGAGCAGCGACATTCTCAGCGCCGCCAATAAAGAGCAGCGACATCCTCAGCACCGCCAATAAAGAGCAGCAACATCCTCAGCGCCGCCAATAAAGAGCAGCGACATCCTCAGCGCCGCCAATAAAGAGCGGCGACAGTCTCAGTGCCGCCAATAAAGAGCGGCGACAGTCTCAGCGCCGCCAATAAAGAGCAGCGACAGTCTCAGCGCCGCCAATAAAGAGCAGCGACATCCTCAGTGCCGCTAATAAAGAGCGGTGACAGTCTCAGCGCCATCAATAAAGAGCAGTGACAGTCTCAGCGCCGCCAATAAAGAGCGGTGACAGTCTCAGCGCCGCCAATAAAGAGCGGTGACAGTCTCAGCGCCGCCAATAAAGAGCGGTGACAGTCTCAGCGCCGCCATGTAAAGCAATATTACTTGTATATGAACCTCAGAAGTGTAAAGCGCTGCGGAATATGTCGGCGCTATAGAAAGATTATTATTACTATTATTGATCTCGTCTTCATCAGGCTTTGCTGTTTACATAGAGAAAAGGGGCAAATTATATAATGAATAAGTCGCAGCATCTTCTGCAGAAAACAGGCGCAGATTCACTGCTGAGCTGGGATCCTCTCCTGAAGATCACTGATTGCTGTCAGTAGAGATTGGATCTTGTCTGCTCTCTGCAGTGATACATGTGTCAGGGGTACTTATCACACGGCGAGATCACATGGCGAGATCGCTGCTGAGTCCCAGGTTTTGTGACGCACCAGTGACCTCATCAGTGATCTCGCTGTGTGTGGCACTGAGCAATGACCTGGTCCCTGCTGTGAAATCGCTGCTCGTTACACACGTTTCTGGTTCATTTTTTGCTCATTGGTCTCTTGCTGTGCAGCACACATCGGCGTGTGTGACAGCGGGAGACCAACGAGCTCCGACTCTGTGTAAGCAGCGTATGCTGGTAACCAGGGTAAATATCGGGTAACTAAGCAAACCGCTTTGCTTAGTTACCCGATATTTACCCTGGTTACCAAGCGCAGAGTCGCTGGTGGCTGGTGAGATCTGCCTGATTGACAGCTCACCAGCGACCATGTAACGACGCACCAGCGATCCTGACCAGGTCGTATCGGGGTTGGAATCGCTGGTACGTCGTTTAGTGAGACGGTACCCTTACTGGAGTCCAGGATCACAGTGCATTGTCAGGATGGAAAACAAATATCCGAAGCATCGTCCATAATCAATTATAAAATACCATGTCTAGAAGACGGGCAAAACCCTGCACTGGCCCAGATACCATGTGCAGAAGACGGGCGAAACCCTGCACCAGCCCAGATACCATGTGCAGAAGACGGACGGAAACCCTGCACCGGCCCAGATACCATGTGCAGAAGACGGACGGAAACCCTGCACCAGCCCAGATACCATGTGCAGAAGACGGACGGAAACCTGCACCAGCCCAGATACCATGTGCAGAAGACGGACGGAAACCCTGCACCGGCCCAGATACCATGTGCAGAAGACGGACGGAAACCTGCACCAGCCCAGATACCATGTGCAGAAGACGGACGGAAACCTGCACCAGCCCAGATACCATGTGCAGAAGACGGACGGAAACCATGCACCAGCCCAGATACCATGTGCAGAAGACGGACGGAAACCTGCACCAGCCCAGATACCATGTGCAGAAGACGGACGGAAACCCTGCACCGGCCCAGATACCATGTGCAGAAGACGGACGGAAACCATGCACCGGCCCAGATACCATGTGCAGAAGACGGACGGAAACCCTGCACCGGCCCAGATACCATGTGCAGAAGACGGACGGAAACCCTGCACCGGCCCAGATACCATGTGCAGAAGACGGACGGAAACCCTGCACCAGCCCAGATACCATGTGCAGAAGACGGACGGAAACCCTGCACCAGCCCAGATACCATGTGCAGAAGACGGACGGAAACCCTGCACCGGCCCAGATACCATGTGCAGAAGACGGACGGAAACCCTGCACCGGCCCAGATACCATGTGCAGAAGACGGACGGAAACCCTGCACCGGCCCAGATACCATGTGCAGAAGACGGACGGAAACCCTGCACCGGCCCAGATACCATATGCAGAAGACGGACGGAAACCTGCACCGGCCCAGATACCATATGCAGAAGACGGACGGAAACCTGCACCAGCCCAGATACCATGTGCAGAAGACAGGGGGGGGGGGGAACCCTGCACCGGCCCAGATACCATGTGCAGAAGACAGGGGGGGAACCCTGCACCGGCCCAGATACCGTGTGCAGAAGACGGGCAAAACCCTGCACCGGCCCAGATACCATGTGCAGAAGACGGGGGAACCCTGCACCGGCCCAGATACCATGTGCAGAAGACGGACGAAACCCTGCACCGGCCCAGATACCATGTGCAGAAGACGGGCGAAACCCTGCACCGGCCCAGGTACCGTGTGCAGAAGACGGGCGAAACCCTGCACCGGCCCAGATACCACGTGCAGAAGACGGGCGAAACCCTGCACCGGCCCAGATACCATGTGCAGAAGACGGGCGAAACCCTGCACCGGACCAGATACCATGTGCATAAAAAGGACGGAAACCCTGCACCGGCCCAGATACCATGTGCAGAAGACGGGCGAAACCCTGCACCGGACCAGATACCATGTGCATAAAAACGACAGAAACCCTGCACCGGCCCAGATACCATGTGCAGAAGATGGGGGAAAACCCTGCACCGGCCCAGATACCATGTGCAGAAGACGGGGGAACCCTGCACCGGCCCAGATACCATGTGCAGAAGACGGACGAAACCCTGCACCGGCCCAGATACCATGTGCAGAAGACGGGCGAAACCCTGCACCGGCCCAGGTACCGTGTGCAGAAGACGGGCGAAACCCTGCACCGGCCCAGATACCACGTGCAGAAGACGGGCGAAACCCTGCACCGGCCCAGATACCATGTGCAGAAGACGGGCGAAACCCTGCACCGGACCAGATACCATGTGCATAAAAAGGACGGAAACCCTGCACCGGCCCAGATACCATGTGCAGAAGACGGGCGAAACCCTGCACCGGACCAGATACCATGTGCATAAAAACGACAGAAACCCTGCACCGGCCCAGATACCATGTGCAGAAGATGGGGGAAAACCCTGTACCGGCCCAGATATTGTGTGTAGGCCTTCAGAGGCATGGAACTACAAGTACCACATGTCATTGAGTCCCACAGCCAGCTCCTGCTGTCCCTGGGACCTTTTTACAACGTCTGGTGAATTTGCACCCTCTGCGGTGAGGCTTTGCACCCCCTGTCGCTGTGAGGGGGGGGGTTGCACCCCTTGTGTAAGTTGTTATCTACTGTTTGTATAGAGTGTAATGCGAGGGTGGAGCACGGCAGACAGATGTGATTGGCAGTTCTTGTATAACGTCACACATGCCATAGCATAAATCAGGGGAAGGGTTACACACAGTTGCGGGGCGCAGAGGCAGGAAGCAAGGCGAGCCGAATAAATCCTCAACATCAGCAAAAGTCTCCAGACAAACTTCAGAGTCTCTTACTTCCCTTGTAAAGTTCCTGAAGACACAAGCTCCAGGGATGAGAAGCAGAGGACGCTGTAGGTAGATTAGGCCACAAGCCCTCAGACAGGATTCAGAAGCACTGACAATAACAGCTGAGGAGGCTTAAGCAGGTAATTGGCAGGAAACAGGACGGGAAAGAAGAAGCTGAGGAATCCATATTGACTGAGGGCAGCAGAACAGGAAGCAAGATGGCCGACAGAAAAAATAAGATTACAGCAAAAATGACAGAAAACATGGCAAAGTCTGAGAACCTCATTCTGTGTGGTTTGCACCCTCTGTGTGTGGAGTTTGCACCCTCTGTGTGTGGAGTTTGCACCCTCTGGGTGTGTGGTTTGTACCCTCTGTGTGTGGAGTTAGCACCCTCTGTGTGTGTGGTTTGTACCCTCTGTGTGTGGAGTTTGCACCCTCTGTGTGTGTGGTTTGCACCCTCTGTGTGTAGTTTGCACCCTCTGTGTGTGGTTTGCACCCTCTGTGTGTGGAGTTTGCACCCTCTGTGTGTGGTTTGCACCCTCTGTGTGTGGTTTGCACCCTCTGTGTGTGGAGTTTGCACCCTCTGTGTGTGGAGTTTGCACCCTGTGTGTGTGTGGTTTGTACCCTCTGTGTGTGTGGTTTGCACCCTCTGTGTGTGGAGGTTGCACCCTGTGTGTGGAGGTTGCACCCTGTGTGTGGAGTTTGCACCCTGTGTGTAGAGTTTGCACCCTCTGTTTGTGGAGTTTGCACCCTCTGTTTGTGGAGTTTGCACCCTCTATTTGTGGAGTTTGCACCCTCTGTGTGTGGTTTGCTCCCTCTGTGTGTGGTTTGCACCCTCTGTGTGTGGTTTGCACCCTCTGTGTGTGTGGTTTGCTCCCTCTGTGTGTGTGGTTTGCACCCTCTGTGTGTGTGGTTTGCTCCCTCTGTGTGTGGTTTGCTCCCTCTGTGTGTGGTTTGCACCCTCTGTGTGTGGTTTGCACCCTCTGTGTGTGTGGTTTGCACCCTCTGTGTGTGTGGTTTGCACCCTCTGTGTGTGGTTTGCACCCTCTGTGTGTGTGGTTTGCACCCTCTGTGTGTGTGGTTTGCACCCTCTGTGTGTGGAGTTTGCACCCTCTGTGTGTGGAGTTTGCACCCTCTGTGTGTGGTTTTCACCCTCTGTGTGTGTGGTTTGCACCCTCTGTGTGTGTGGTTTGCACCCTCTGTGTGTGGAGTTTGCACCCTCTGTGTGTGGAGTTTGCACCCTCTGTGTGTGGAGTTTGCACCCTCTGTGTGTGTGGTTTGCACCCTCTGTGTGTGGTTTGCACCCTCTGTGTGTGGGTTGCACCCTCTGTGTGTGGTTTGCACCCTCTGTGTGTGGAGTTTGCACCCTCTGTGTGTGGTTTGCACCCTCTGTGTGTGTGGGTTGCACCCTCTGTGTGTGGAGTTTGCACCCTCTGTGTGTGGTTTGCACCCTCTGTGTGTGTGGGTTGCACCCTCTGTGTGTGGTTTGCACCCTCTGTGTGTGGAGTTTGCACCCTCTGTGTGTGTGGTTTGCACCCTCTGTATGTGGAGTTTGCACCCTCCGGGGGTTTCCAGTTTCTTGCTCTGTATCCGCTCTTTAGATATGGATACATTTGTATCTGATTGCTTTGTGTGATGCTTTCTGGATACCGGGGACCTCATATTCTTCGCCCTTATGTCCCACTCTTCAGACCTCCTACATAACCCGGAGCGGGGGCTGCTGATCCCGGGGACCTCATGTTCTTCGCCCTTATGTCCCACTCTTCAGACCCCCTACATGACCCGGAGCGGGGGCTGCTGATCCCAGGGACCTCATGTTCTTCGCCCTTATGTCCCACTCTTCGGACCCCCTACATGGCCCGGAGTGGGGGGCTGCTGATCCCGGGGACCGCATGTTCTTCGCCCTTATGTCCCACTCTTCGGACCCCCTACATGACCCGGAGCGGGGGCTGCTGATCCCGGGGACCTCATGTTCTTTGCCCTTATGTCCCACTCTTCGGACCCCCTACATGACCCGGAGCGGGGGCTGCTGATCCCGGGGACCTCATGTTCTTTGCCCTTATGTCCCACTCTTCGGACCCCCTACATGACCCAGAGCGGGGGGCTGCTGATCCCGGGGACCTCATGTTCTTTGCCCTTATGTCCCACTCTTCGGACCCCCTACATGACCCGGAGCAGGAGGCTGCTGATCCCGGGGACCTCATGTTCTTTGCCCTTATGTCCCACTCTTCGGACCCCCTACATGACCCAGAGCGGGGGGCTGCTGATCCCGGGGACCTCATGTTCTTTGCCCTTATGTCCCACTCTTCGGACCCCCTACATGACCCGGAGCGGGGGCTGCTGATCCCGGGGACCTCATGTTCTTTGCCCTTATGTCCCACTCTTCGGACCCCCTACATGACCCGGAGCAGGGGGCTGCTGATGCCGGGGACCTCATGTTCTTTGCCCTTATGTCCCACTCTTCGGACCCCCTACATGACCCGGATCGGGGGGCTGCTGATCCCAGGCCGCGCTTTCTGGCAGACCCCTGTAATGTTTTCCTGCACATGTAACGGATATCATTTCATGGCGGTCTGCAGTGATCGTGTCGGGGGCACTGACACAGTAATTACACTTAGCGTATTGCGGAGGGCTGAAGCGTGGGTAGCGTGGCAGGAAACGCGTGGCACTCTACGTGTATGGGCAATTTATATCCACGCTGGTAATTGTCAGACGCTAAAAACCATAAGTAGCAAAATGTCCCAATAAAACGGAGGGACGGGCGAGAAGCAAGTGCGATGTCAGAAGTCACCGCGAGCCATGGATTATATTGTCACCCGTGACCGCAGCATTAACAAGAGCGCGTGTGAAGTTGTGGAGGTGGGAGAACCTCCGAGACCCCAGCGAGCTCCTCATTACATCTCATCATCTGAGCGGAGGATGGAGCCGCGATTCCCGGAAATAATGACTACAACATCTTCAGCGAGGCCACCATTAACCGTGCCGGGGTCACAGGCCACATCCCATCCTCCGCTTCCATCTCATTACACGAAGTGCAAGAATTACAGCCTCTCTCCGGCCTCCATCCGGACTCCAACAACATGGCCCCCAACCATCAACTCAAATGTCCTACAATTTCCAGGATAGAATTGTGACACATTACACGCTCAGCACCAGGGGTGGACACTGAATGTGGAGCGCCCCATCTTCTGCCATGTGCATCCCTCACATACACATTCACATGGGAATACACCACACACCTGTATACATGGTGCACACAGGTGTATACAATATACATAACACACAATCTGTACAGGTGGAGGCTTTTATGATGCACTCACAACCAGCAGGGAGGAGGAACACTGAGGAGCTGTCAGGCAGAAAATAAGTATCAGCAGGGAGGAGGAACACTGAGGAGCTGTCAGGCAGAAAATAAGTATCAGCAGGGAGGAGGAACACTGAGGAGCTGTCAGGCAGAAATCAGGCATCAGCAGGGAGGAGGAACACTGAGGAGCTGTCAGGCAGAAAATAAGTATCAGCAGGGAGGAGGAACACTGAGGAGCTGTCAGGCAGAAATCAGGCATCTGCAGGGAGGAGGAACAATGAGGAGCTGTCAGGCAGAAAATAAGTATCAGCAGGGAGGAGGAACACTGAGGAGCTGTCAGGCAGAAAATAAGCATCAGCAGGGAGGAGGAACAATGAGGAGCTGTCAGGCAGAAAATAAGCATCAGCAGGGAGGAGGAACAGTGAGGAGCTGTCAGGCAGAAAATAAGTATCAGCAGGGAGGAGGAACACTGAGGAGCTGTCAGGCAGAAATCAGGCATCAGCAGGGAGGAGGAACACTGAGGAGCTGTCAGGCAGAAATCAGGCATCAGCAGGGAGGAGGAACAATGAGGAGCTGTCAGGCAGAAAATAAGTATCAGCAGGGAGGAGGAACACTGAGGAGCTGTCAGGCAGAAAATAAGCATCAGCAGGGAGGAGGAACAATGAGGAGCTGTCAGGCAGAAAATAAGCATCAGCAGGGAGGAGGAACAGTGAGGAGCTGTCAGGCAGAAATCAGGCATCAGCAGGGAGGAGGAACACTGAGGAGCTGTCAGGCAGAAATCAGGCATCAGCAGGGAGGAGGAACAGTGAGGAGCTGTCAGGCAGAAAATAAGTATCAGCAGGGAGGAGGAACAATGAGGAGCTGTCAGGCAGAAATCAGGCATCAGCAGGGAGGAGGAACAATGAGGAGCTGTCAGGCAGAAATCAGGCATCAGCAGGGAGGAGGAACAATGAGGAGCTGTCAGGCAGAAATCAGGCATCAGCAGGGAGGAGGAACAATGAGGAGCTGTCAGGCAGAAATCAGGCATCAGCAGGGAGGAGGAACACTGAGGAGCTGTCAGGCAGAAAATAAGTATCAGCAGGGAGGAGGAACACTGAGGAGCTGTCAGGCAGAAAATAAGCATCAGCAGGGAGGAGGAACAATGAGGAGCTGTCAGGCAGAAAATAAGCATCAGCAGGGAGGAGGAACACTGAGGAGCTGTCAGGCAGAAATCAGGCATCAGCAGGGAGGAGGAACACTGAGGAGCTGTCAGGCAGAAATCAGGCATCAGCAGGGAGGAGGAACACTGAGGAGCTGTCAGGCAGAAAATAAGCATCAGCAGGGAGGAGGAACACTGAGGAGCTGTCAGGCAGAAAATAAGCATCAGCAGGGAGGAGGAACACTGAGGAGCTGTCAGGCAGAAATCAGGCATCAGCAGGGAGGAGGAACACTGAGGAGCTGTCAGGCAGAAAATAAGCATCAGCAGGGAGGAGGAACACTGAGGAGCTGTCAGGCAGAGATTCAGCATCAGCAGGGAGGAGGAACACTGAGGAGCTGTCAGGCAGAAATCAGGCATCAGCAGGGAGGAGGGACACTGAGGAGCTGTCAGGCAGAAAATAAGCATCAGCAGGGAGGAGGAACACTGAGGAGCTGTCAGGCAGAGATTCAGCATCAGCAGGGAGGATGAACACTGAGGAGCTATCAGGCAGAAATCAGGCATCAGCAGGGAGGAGGAACACTGAGGAGCTGTCAGGCAGAAATCAGGCATCAGTATTATGTATTATGGTAGTTATATTCTTGTATATAGGAGCAGTATTATAGTAGTTATATTCTTGTATATAGGGGCAGTATTATAGTAGTTATAGTCTTGTACATAGAGGCAGTATTATAGTAGTTATATTCCTGTACATAGGGGGCAGTATTATAGTAGTTATATTCTTGAATATAGGGGGAAGTATTATAGTAGTTATATTCTTGTACATAGGAGCAGTATTATAATAGTTATATTCTGGTACATAGGGGGCAGTATTATAGTAGTTATATTCTTGTACATAGGAGCAGTATTATAGTAGTTATATTATTGTACATAGGGGGCAGTATTATAGTAGTTATAGTCTTGTATATAGGGGGCAGTATTATAGTAGTTATATTCTTGTACATAGGGGGCAGTATTATAGTAGTTATGTTCTTGTATATAGGAGCAGTATTATAGTAGTTATATTCTTGTATATAGGGGGCAGTATTATAGTAGTTATAGTCTTGTACATAGGGGCAGTATTATAGTAGTTATATTCCTGTACATAGGGGGCAGTATTATAGTAGTTATATTCTTGAATAGAGGGGGAAGTATTATAGTAGTTGTTTTCTTGTACATAGGAGCAGTATTATAGCAGTTATATTCTTGTATATAGGGGCAGTATTATAGTAGTTATAGTCTTGTACATAGGGGCAGTATTATAGTAGTTATATTCTTGTACATAGGGGCAGTATTATAGTAGTTATATTCCTGTACATAGGGGGCGGTATTATAGTAGTTATATTCTTGTACATAGGGGGCAGTATTATAGTAGTTATATTCTTGTACATAGGGGCAGTATTACAGTAGTTATATTGTTGTACATAGGGGGCGGTATTATAATAGTTATATTCTTGTACATAGGGGCAGTATTATAGTAGTTATATTCTTGTACATAGGGGACAGTATTATAGTAGTTATATTCTTGTACATAGGGGCAGTATTATAGTAGTTATATTCCTGTACATAGGGGGCGGTATTATAGTAGTTATATTCTTGTACATAGGGGGCAGTATTATAGTAGTTATATTCTTGTACATAGGGGCAGTATTACAGTAGTTATATTCTTGTACATAGGGGGCGGTATTATAATAGTTATATTCTTGTACATAGGGGCAGTATTATAGTAGTTATATTCTTGTACATAGGGGACAGTATTATAGTAGTTATATTCTTGTACATAGGGGCAGTATTATAGTAGTTATATTCTTGTACTTAGGGGCAGTATTATAGTAGTTATATTCTTGTACATAGGAGCAGTATTATAGTAGTTATATTCTTGTACATAGGAGCAGTATTATAGTAGTTATATTCTTGTACATAGGGGCAGTATTATAGTAGTTATATTCTTGTATATAGGGGGCAGTATTATAGTAGTTATATTCTTGTACATAGGGGGCAGTATTATAGCA